>NC_045712.1:33019552-33334608 GCF_009834535.1 Camelus ferus | reverse complement strand
AGACATTGCTACAGGCTCAACTTTTGTTTATCTCCTGCCCCAGCCCTAGAACAAGCCTTTTCTCCAATGAGCCATTGTTTCTTTCGCTGGAGATGGTGTAGGAAACCAGTATCTGGACGTTAGGAGTGCTCTTCCTACTGGGTGTTGTCTCATCCAGGCCTGACAGAGCAAGGATTTATATGTGTGTGTGCTAACCTGTGTATATATGCATGTGTAAATGCTTCTGTATGTAACTTGCTGTATCTGTATTTAAGCTAAGTATGAGCTCATACCGATGTCTCCAACTCTAACCCATTAATTACCACATGGATAATTCTAGCCTTCTCCCCACATGTGTCTGCAAACTCCCACTCCAGTGGAGAGACATCTGCCCCCACCATCTGCCATTCTTTCACTCAATTGTTTAATTCCAGTAAACACGTATATCAGTATTGGAATTGTTAACCTGTACCCGTGGGAAAGAAGTTCATCAGGGAGGATACAGGGCTTAGGTACAATTTATTTTGCCTTTAATCTTACAGACTCCACTCATTTCCAAAGTTACTTAAATTAGAACTTTCTCCTGTATTCTAGATTGTTTAATACTAAGTGATTTCTTTTAAATTTGCACACATTAAGGTTTACTCTTTGTGCTCTGTCATTTCATGGTTTTGACAAATACACAGTGTTGTCTGTCCACCATTATGGTATCTTACAGAATCTTAAAAGATCCCTGTGCCTCACCTGTTCAGTCCTCCCCCTACCTTCTGGACGCCATCCTTTGGTATTTGTAGAGACGACAGTGTTTGGCACAATCTCCCTTCGTTCTAGTTTGATGGATTGAGTTACTTAAAACCTGGCAGGACTATTCACTATCCCTGGCAAGGATGAGGCTGTGGCTCTGTGTCTAGAACACAGGCTCAGTGGCAAAAGAAACTCTTGGCACACTGCTTCAGTGAGACTTGTAAACAGTAATTAAATGGACTTATGCATCCTAATTCTGCTGTTTCATTTCCTTCTTTCAAAACACATGAAGGAGTTTTAGTTCTGGATAATAAACAACAAGAATCATGGCAGTCTGCATTTAAACCAAACGAGCTCAATGAGGGTGTACAATTCTTGCAATTACGATTTTACTGTTTTGTATATATTCACAATAGAAGAAGAAAACAAGGAAGAACAGGCGTCTTGATGTGCTGAAAGCTGGGAGCTTCATAAAAGGCTCTGTGGGACCTCTGGTTGTCAGATCACTTGGCACCCAGTCCCAGCTCTGCCTATGACTGGTTCTGTGATCTTGGGCAAAGCACTCATGGCTTTTGCCGTTAGTCCCCCAGTCCAAAATGAGTACCTGGAGGCAGGTGTCTAACTTACCTTCAGATGCAGTATGTGATGGTAATAGGTCCTCACACAGGCTGCGGTTTTTGTGAAAAGGGGAGGGCTGATAGTGGGACATGCGCTGTCTCATGAATCTTGCACTGACTGCAGTTGACCACCAGGGGACATCCAAGAGCACATCCAGAAAGTAGCTGTGTATCTATCTCAGAGTTGTTTGTAAATCAGTTTTGTTTTGTTTTGTTTTGTTTTTTGTAAACTGAACCTTTCTTTCCTATTGAGGAAATTTCAGAGATGTTTCCCTCAGGAAAACAGTGGCTTCTAGAGCAATACAAATGATGTTCAAGGACATACACAGTTTTAACAGCACTTTTTAAAGGGAACATATTGAATAATATATCTTTGATATTATTGTGCCTTGTATTAAATTGAATTTGTGGTAAGGCAGCAATTTTATGTGTGTGGGAAGTTTCTTTTGACTATGAATATTTCAACGTTTGCCTTGTTTTTTTATGCAAATATAGAATGGTTACCTCTTACTAATACATTGGTCATTATGTCGCGTTCACCTACCCGTCTGTAGGTTGTTTAGTGCACTTGATGGACAAAGGAGGAAGAATACATGTCACAGAGTGACTGGTGAGAAAACTCTCATATCGTCGTGTTTGGTCCTCTTACCGTACTGATGAGGAAACTAGAGTGAGACAGATGACATTATTTGCACGGAATCACACCAGTAATTGGACTGAGTTGAAGCTACTGCATGTGGTTATTCCTGAGGTCAACAGGGAGGAGCACCAGCCTTCTCAAAGTCAACCCAAAATAAATGCACAGGGGGTGAAATTATTCATCTGAGAGAGTAGACCACAAAATGATACACAGGTGACTAGGACGCTTGCAAAAATCCAGTCAAGGTGGCCTGCAGCTCTCAGGGGACGGGACAGAACAATGACTGTAATGTAGTAAGTGGAACCAGAAGCAGTTATGTCTGGATGGAAGACGGTTGTAAGGACATGGTTACAAAAGAGCTAGTGTAGAAAGCCGAGAGCTGGATGTTGGCAGCGTGTCCAGCATCTTCCGTTGGCAAAAATCAATTCTTGCTGCAGGTCAGGGATAATCCATGAGTTTTTCCCCATGGCCTTAATTAAACTGCCCTAAAAAGTCCCACCCTTTTTGTTCTTACTCATTACCCCTCAGGGTCTCTGTCTCTAGCTCCTCCTTCAAGGGATCTGGACCAGTCATCTCCCTTCTAGACTATTTGAGCCCCCATTTTCCATTTATGGTGTTGCCCAAAGAAAGCATAACAAAACCAAACTCTTCAAGAAGACGTTAATGATTGGACCAAAGGGATCCTTATCTTTGTGGGAATACTCTATCCAAAGAAATAGAGTCCAGCTTTTAATGTCTTCAGAGGCCAGGGTCCAGCCTAAGATTGGCCTTATTTGGTATTTGATGTCTGTCAATTGGTTCATCATAAAATCTTCAGAACGCAGCTGGAAGGGCAGGTTGCAGACTGGCACTCTGATGATGAAGTGACGTGAGGATTTATCATCCTTGATCCTGCTGAGGTCAACAGTCTTTGTTTAGTCCAGAGTTACGGTTTTTCCAGAAGCCATTTAAAATGGTCAGGTACTTAGACACTGATGAAAACACCTCCCGATGAGTCCTCAGGCAGCAGAAACATTCAGGTATTTTGAGCGTCATTAAGCCTCCCAGATGCTGTAGGAGGCAAGAAATTAAGACAGCTGAAGGAAAAGAAAATTGATACGTATTTTAAAGGGAAACAACATATTCCTGTTTCCTATTTTTGCTGAGTTTCCCATCCTCCTTGGATGGGGACCCTGGTGGTTTCCTGACTGCTGGGGCAGGTCGGGCTCTGGGCGGGCCATCCCACACATTGCGAATTGCATTTGTGAAGTTCTGGGGATGCTGAGCATTGGACATATAACTTTCATTCTGTAACAGAGCAAACTTTGAGGTCTCAGGCTTCTGAACTGTGAAGGAGGGGCCCCATTTGGGGGCTAAGATTTCACTGGAAACCGGCAGACTGGCTTGTGGGCCACATGCTGCAGTCCGTTGCCTTTGATTGACATGAGTCAGCTTTCCCATGTCGGGCAACTCTGGAACTTCGGCCAGACTGAGGCTCAGACCCGAGCTAGTGGTCCAGCCACTCAGGGTAGCCTCTTAGTAGAGAGCTTTCTAGTCCTTTCCAGAAAATCTCTCTGCTCTCCTCATGGACTTTTTTTTAAATTGAAGTACAGTCGATTTACAGTGATTATCATACTAAGTGAAGTAAGCCAGATAGAGGAATATGACATCACTTATATGTCGAATCCTCGTGGACTTTTCATTTCTTCTGCTTAGCTGCCCTGACTTCTCACCCACACTTCCTTTTTCACAACCATATTGCCAGTCCTCTCGTACAGTCACGCTTATTTCAGTGCCTCGCTCTGGATGGTGACCATCCTCCGGGCTTACCTGATCTGTCCACACCACCAGGAATTCTTCCAAGACTCCTTATGTATATGTATAGGTTTGCTCTTGTGGTTTGGTGCTTCATAACTTGTTGACAGTGATTGTTAATTGAAGAAATGCTTGAATCAAGCAAAGAAAAAAATAGACAAAAATGAGATGAAATACTGTGTATGTAAGCCTACTGTATAAGTCAAAGACTTCATGTCTTAAGGAGGTTAAAAAAATAAGAGGCAAAAATAGGAAAAAGGAGGAGGCAGACTACGAGGAGGAGGAGAACCTTAGTACAAGAAAAGACTAGTAATACAATTGAGAAATAGGCCCACATGCTGTCCTGGGCTTCCAGATATTTGCACAGCATGGTATGAAAGCACAGTTCACTTATTACCAAACACAATCCAACTTTTGTGTAGGGATAGACTCTTCAATGGTGTTTGCTTTGCCTGTCACAGAAACTAATAAAAAGTAATAAGGTATTCTGTTTGAAGTAGTCCACGGTAATTACGACGGGGTGGTTGAGCCGATGGGAAAACTCAGCCGCTCGTAGTGTGAAGCGGAGCTGGGAGTCAGCCGGGCTGCCCTGGCGAAGGCCTGGGGGGGTTTCCGGGGCGGCGTCTTTTCGAATGGGCTGTGGTATTGGTCCGACTGGGCAGTGCCCGTGCTGCCTCATCTGTTACGTGTTTTCAGTCTCATCCTTAGTTTGGGGTAAAATACACTTCATCTGCTATTTTGTCCTAGCAAAGGCAGCTGCTGTTTATTGATGACCTACTGTGTGCATTCATTTTATCCTCACAGCTTTCCTTTAAAGTGGAGAGAATTAGTCTCAGGGTGTGATGAGCAGTTGAGGTTTCTGTAAAGTCCACTGTTGTCCGAAGTCACACCTGGAAAAGGCAGGAGCTGAAACCAGGTGCTGTTGGCTTATGCTCTTTTCACCCTTCTCCTAAGTAGTCGCCTCCCTCGTCTTTCCCTGCCTTCTGATGAGGGTCCAGCTGTGAAAGTAGGTACTTCAGCTTAACATCTTTAAATCATGCTGCCCCAAGCAAGGCAGAGGAAAAAGGCATGAAACAAAATCATAGTCCAGAAGCTTTATGGGTAAAAATGACTCTACCATTTGTCTTTTGGGGCTTGTCAATTCTAAACAGTATGCTCTCTCTCATTAGAAAAATGAGGAGGAAAAATAAACCTCACCAAACAAACAATGTGACTGTTGGTTTCTTCATTTCCTTTCCCTCTTGGTCTTTTCCTCGTAGGCTTTTCTGAATTATTTCAAGCCTTATTCCTTGAGTCATGAGTTAAGTCTGTAGTTTACTTAATCTTTTACATTATTTTTTTAAACTTGTCACAGTCTACCTTCAGGTGACACTGTGGGACCCTGTGCAGTGTAAGGATCTTAGAACAGCATACTTCCAAGTCTTCCCTGCTGTCTTTAGTGCTGTGGTCACGAACTCTTACTTCTGCGTGTGTAATAAACACCACAAAGCAACGTCATGACTTTACACAGTGAATTTTATATAAGAGCCATTAGAAGAAAAAAATATTATGTTTACCTTAATCTGGATCATTTCCAGATCTCTTTATATCATGATGTAAATGTAAGTTTCTGTCTGGGATCATATTACTTCTGCCCAAAGAGGACCTTTGCAATTTCTTAGAACATATGTTTGCTGGTAGTAAAAATGTCTGTTTCTTTGTTAGTCTGAGTGATCCTTTATTTTGACCTTACTTTAATAAACTTCTAGTTTTAGAAAAATTTTAAGTAAACAGCCAAAATGCAATGATAGTACGGAAAATTCCCATATATGTCACACTCTGCTTCTCTTACTAATATCTCACATTAGTATGGTACACTTTGGTACAGTATTGAAACAGTATTGTTTGCATATAGAATTGCCCGTAAAATATAAAGAATTTTAAAAGTTTTGCTGTCATTATTGTATCTCTACAGTACATTTATTAAAAGTAAAGGACCGATACTAATGACATCATTATTCTGGACTAATTTCCTTAGTTTTTACCAGATGTCCTTTTTCTTTTCTGGGATCCTATCCAGAACCACATTACATTTGGTTGACATTTCTCTTTAGGTTCCTCTGGGTTGTGACAGTTTCTCAGACTTTTCCCAATTTTCATGATATGGATGGTTTTAAGAAATATTGGTCTGTTATTTTGTAAATTGTCCCATAACTGAGATGACTTGGATGTTTTTCTCATGGTTAGACTGGAGTTGTAAATTTCAGGGAGGATCAGCACAGAGGTGAATTCTCACCATTCTTTCCATGTCATTTCCCACCAAGAATATATGCTGTTAATACGACATTACTGTTGCTTTGACCTTGATCATGGCTGAGGTGGTGCTTGCCAGGTTTCCACATAATGAAACTACCCCTAGTTTCACCCTTTCCATAAGAGTGTACGCTTGGCCTCAGGAGCGATGCTTCCTTCATAGTCCTCGCTTCCTCCTCATGAGGTGAGAGCTCTGACTCGGACCTGCTGCTGGTCTTAGAGGTGGGAGTTCTTGCCTCATCTTCCACCATGGCGGACCTCCCCTTGCTCCGGGCTCTGGGGTGCAGGACAGTTTCCAGGCCCCCCCTGGGGGTAAGGGTTTTGTCTGCCCATGCCCCAGTTGCAGTAGACCTTTATCTGAGCCCTGGCAGTGACAAGGTCTGTTGTCCCTGTCCTAGCGGCTTCAGGCTTTTGCTGTCTAGGAAAGAGGGGTCTGGGAACGTGGGAAGGGCTCCCAAGGCAGGGTTTCTCTGCCATCCTTTCCTGCTCCCAATATCTCTTGTGAGCCCCTAGGTGGAGGGCTGTGGGAAATAGCTTGTGAGTAAGTGTGGATCCCCCTTGTATCTGGGGCCCCTAGGCATCGCAGATTGACACTCTACCTACAATTAGCCTTTCATGAGTCAATTAATATTTTAGCTGATTTATTTTTACCTCTGTGGCCGGTGGCTGCCTCTTCTGGCCATGCGCTGGTGCGGGTGAGACAGTTTGTGTGTTTCGTTTCCCTGGGGAGGGGGCTATCCCTCTTTGCTCACTTACTGGCCTGCATCTCACCCCTGAAAATGGAGACAGAAGTATGAAGGCACGTGTGTCTTTGTTGTTACTTTCATGTTCATTTCTTTATATAAACTCAAATTGTATTGTCAAATGTGATGTTTCCCTCTAGTGTTACGGTTGACCTGATGTATCTTTCACACTCATTACTTTCTTGACCAATTTTGTGGAGGGATTTCTTGGCTATTTTCTGGATTAGGCTTCATCCAGAAAAGTCCTGAGTTGTGCGGACTCTCACACACCCAGAGAGAAGGAAGTGCTTGTGGGCCATGCAGGGCACAGTGTGGTGTCTCCTCCTGGGAGAAACACACGGTGTAGATTGAGTGTTGTATCAGATTCAGATCTTAGGTGTCTGCTTCCTCTGATCGTTGTTGTAAAAGAACCACCTACTAAGTGCAAAGTAGATATGAATTCTACTACAGTGTTACTTTTCTTTCTTTCTTTAAATTTTTCTTTTTTTATTTATTTTGTTGGGAGGGAGGTAATTAGGTTTATTCATTTCCTTTTATTTTTGGAGGAGGTACTGGGGATTGAACCCAGGACCTCGTGTATGCTAAGCAAGTGCTCTATCACTTGAGCTGTCCCCTCCCCCTCAGTGTTACTTTTTTATGCAAAGTCAGTTCATGAATGCAAAAAAAGGAGATGAGATGGGATAACTGGTCTGAGGGAGACGATGTAGGTGGGAAGGGCGATGAAAAGGGATCAGAATAAGATCTGCCCTAGTTACATAGGTGGGTGGTAGCCGTGGACGTTTCGTCATTTCAACCTTCTTTCCCCCATTTCTATGCGTCTTGACCTCTCAGATTCACCTGGGGAGTGATACCACTTCCTCTCTGAAAACTTAAGCTAGGAGTTGGAGGAGAGAGCTATTTTTAGTGATTGGAGTGACCAGGTAAGGCTTTGAAGAAAGGGAGAAAATGAAGCCTCTCTTCTTCATCATGAACAAGACATCATGTGAGTCTTAAAGTCAGAGGTGCAGTCCTCTTCTAGCAAGACCTAAAGAAATTCTAGGGGAAAAAAAAGATGATGGGTGCATGACCCACTTGGGTTGAGTATAATAGCAGCTGTTTCTCTCCTGCCAGTGAGTTTTTTTTTGAGAACACAGAAGTGTAGCTGGAATGAACAATACGGAGTAAGACTTACGTATGTGTCTACGTAGGGGAATTACTTTCTGTTATTATCACTGTGGGTTAGTCATCATCACCAGGCATGGTAATTGGTAACTCTGTAAGATTCTTTCAGCACTCATCTTTTACCTTTTCTCAAGTAATTATTATCAAACACAAAAATTAAGTGGTAGATTTAATGAGTGTTTCACAGTAAAGAAGCCATATGGCTGTAGATGTAAAATCTACCTACTGAAATTATAGTGTCTGTATTTTTAGTAGGAGCAGTTGGAAAAGGTATGATACCTGTGTTCTGTGCAGTGGGCCCGGGTGTTTTTAATTGTGCAGTGTGGCACTTTATGACACTTGTTGCTTTACCCACTCAGCATTCCCAAAGCCCCTGGGTTTTCGTTACCTTGTATCTTTGATTTCCTTGTGAATGTATAGGATTCTACAGTAATGTATTTATAATGTGCACGGATGCCTGGCTGATTGTCATGTTGAATAGTAGCCTAGGCGCATGCAAAGTCTGCCTGATGTGAGCTGATGTTTTCTGTATTGTCCAAGCTCCTGTAGTAACTGAATGATCAAAAGCAGTTTTTGTCTTACTCAATGTGCAGCAGAAGAGTGTTCTTTGTTAAAAGATTAGAAATAAATGAAAATTTAAATACCTAGATGTTTATACTTTCAAAGAACTGTATGATGTGTAATTAGTGACTCTGACCCTGGAGAAGATGTCATTACCTGCATTTTACTTTTTATTCCACACAATACTACAATGCAAGTGCTAGTAGTAGCATTTTATTTTAAATGGTTAGAATTTACAAATGTAATAAATGAGGGAAAGTAAAAATTGGGTCATTTCAAACCAGAAATACATAAACACTGAAACACAAGTAAAATGTAAAATTCTGAAACTATAAATGTGGTAAAGTATGTGTATTTCTAATGTTAAATATTATCCATATTGGCACTCAGCATCCTTCAACTTCAATCCTCAGAGATGGGTGTGATGAGTGGGTGGGAAGGTGGTGACAGAGTTTCAGATCAGAATAATGTGATTACAAAGACTCTCATATGCTCTACAGAGGACGGTAGATTTTGACTGGTAGGCAATAAATAGCCTACAAAAGTCTTAATGGAGGGAAGGGAGTGGCAGGAGGACTATTTTTGTGTAGATAAGTATCTTAATGTAGTGGAAAGGACACGTAAATTTAAATAAAGCACTTTGACTTTGCAGCTGCATGGTCTTGAGCAAGTCATTTAATCTGTTTAACATTTTGTTTTCATAGCTTTAAATTGGCCACGACTATTTAATAGGCATTATGTCTGGTCAAGGACCATCCTGTGTACAAAAGTCCTTTGTCAGCAATAGCCTGCGTTTCTCATGTAACAGATGAGTGTTGTCTCGTTGGTATATTTCCATGGTTCAGTTAAGATTCTATTATATATGTCAGACCTGATATCATACATAATATGGTCATTAATAAATGATTGGATGATTATACAATACATTAAGTGGTTTCATTTAATTTCTGAGGAAGTGTAGAACACCAGTAACAGCCAGTTTTGTTTCCCTCTTGCCATACTGGCATATGCAAGAGAACATTTGAGTTTAAAGAAAATTAGAAGAATTCATCACATTTCTCCCTCTTGGCTGGAAAAGTTTTTCTGCTCAGATTTTTCACTTTGCTGCAGTGAAGTTTCATAAGGGTTGCCCCATCACAGCAAATGGATGTTGCTTATTTCCACACGTAACAGATTATGTTTTCATTAACACTCCAGCTGCTGCATTTCTCTTCTAGCTTTTTAACATCCGTAAGTTCATATCTTTACATGTAGTCATATAAATTATGTTCCACAAAGCAATAGGAATGCCATCTGTTTTTAAAATCCCAAAGTAATTTTAATGTGGACAGAGACATATCTCAGAGAATTATTCTGAGAAGTTTGCTTCCTATGTATTGTTATCTACAGAGTTATAATTTTAAATGCACTTGTGTCACTATCCTTGTCACAGAACCTTTTTTCATCCACTCCTTTTCCATTTCCCCCTTCTGTAACATTAGGTCCTTTCTCTGCATGCTAACTTCCTTGGGAACCTCAGCTACTCCTTCATGTGGATGGCCCTCAATTCTTCACATTCAGATCTAGCCTTTCTCCCAGGTGTTAATTATACCTTTCAAGTTCCAGATGTTTCTGCTTGGCTGCTCCACATTTACATCAAATGTAGCATGAGGACCCTGTATTACACATAACACTGTTCTTTTCCCACCTTCCAAATTGGCTCCACTCCTTTAAATGATCACTGCCACCCAGAGCTTCTGCTTATCCCAAACCAGAGGTATCAGAATCATCTTTGGCTGTCTTTCAGCCTTTTCTGTCCATCATCATCATTTTCAGTCAGTCATTCAAGTCCTCTTAGTCCACCCTTTAGACAATCCCCTTGGCTCTTCATTCTCCTCGTTTACTGTTGTTGCATTAGCGTTAACCTTCCTAGCACCGTGCACCTGAACAATTGCACTAGCTTCCCAAGTCTTCCGACCTCCAACCTCTGCCCGGCTAAAATGTTTCCACTGCCTTCTACTCTGATGCTCGAAAACTTCAGTGGCTCTCTATAGCCTGGTCCATAAATTTAAAATTCTCTGACTATGATAGGTTGGAGTCATGTTTCTGGTTCTTCATAGAAAGATTGTGAACCCCAGCCTTTGCCAGGTAACTTTGCCTTACCTTTCATGTGAGCAGAGTATTCTTACCCCACTGATATTGAACTTGACTATGTGACTTGCTTTGCCTGAGAAAAGGGTCATGAGTATGATGCCAGTAGAGTTCTGCTTGCATGGCTTTCTGTCTCTGTGATCTGCCATAAGAATAGCATGTCCTGGGCAGCCACCATCCCTTTAGCTTTGGCCCCAGAAAAAGACACAGGAGTGAACCCAAGCCCAACCCACAGTCTGATGCAGAGCTGCCCTAGCTGACCCAAAAACTCAAGAGCGAGGAAAAAAATGAATTAATTAATTCAAAGCTCCTAGGAATCGGAGGTTATTTGTTACACAGTGTTATTGCAGCAATAGTAAACTAATACATAGATGTTCAAGGCCTTCCCAGACACATGTCTCTACTTTTTTGACTATTTTCCTTTTGTCCTTCTCCATATCCTTCAAGGCCCCATATCTTTTCTCTCCAGTAGATTCTTCTCTGATGACCATAACTCATTGGGCAGTCTCCCTTCTTCTGACTACTTAGTGTCCATGTCTTTTGTTTCTCTCCTCTCCTGTCTTTGTTCTGGTATTGTTAGTTGTCTGGAAGCATATATTTGATCATAACATGTTATTCCCCTGTTTAAAATCCTCCCAGGAGACCTCATTGCCTTCAGGACAGGGTCCAAGCTCCTACAGGGAAGCTCTAGCCTCCTTTGTCACTATCCCCCTACTCACAAACCCTGCTATGGTCATATTGAGTAATCTGCATTTTCCCAAAGTGTGCTCTCTCTTGCTTCTGGGCCTTTGTACATTCTGTTCCCTCTGCCTGCTCCACTTTTCCTCCACACACACCTGACTCCAGATAATATTTGGCACTAAGTTATAGAAACTCTTCCTTACAGTCTATGGCTAGATGATATTCCTTGTCTCAGTAAAGACAGGCTATGCTGTGCTGCAGAAACACATCAACACCAGAGCATCGGTGGCTTTACCAACATGGGTGTATTTCTCATGCCCATGTCTCCGATGCCGATGCAGGAAGGTGGGGAAGCTCTGCTTCAGGAAGTCCTTGTGGGCCCAGGCTCAGAGGAGCTCTGCCATCTTGGATTTGCATCATCTGCACACATGGCCTTGTACCCTTCTTCTCACAGTCCACAGACCCGACTAGCCCCGAGATCCCAACTTAACTGCCAGCAAGGCCGTGTGTAGTGGGGCACAGGAAATATTTCACAAACACTGGCTGTCTCTGCTCTGTTTCCTAGATGTGTTTCTGTGAACTTCCAGTGCTTATCCTTTGCCACACATAGAATCATAGCATCTTACTGTCTTGTCTGTATCCACATGAACTCACAGACCATGCAGGCAGAAGCTGTATCTGACTTCATGTCCCCTGTCCAGAGGTGATTGCAGGACTAGCAGACAGTAACTGGTGTAGAAGTTTCTGTTTAAGAGATGCTGAATCTTTGTATCTGTCCGCTCTCTAAGAGAACTCCATGTTCCTCGATGGCAAGAACCACTGCTTAACTCCCACAACATCTAGTTAGCATCTTCCAGAGAAGAGACAGCCCATACACATTTGTGAAACTTTTTGTGATTGCTTAATGTAATTTTCCAACAGCTAGTAGTTTGTGGCCACTCTTCTTTACATAGAAATTTCTGTGGCATAGATTTAAATACTTTTCCTCTCATTCCACATTGCACACTTGGAAGATCTTTAACCAAGTTGACTTTGTGTATGTAGTGAGTGCACTAGGAAGGAAAAACAAGTTCACTTGACTACCTTTTGGGACCTAGGAAGCCTCTTTCTTTTCTTTTCTTTTTTTTAATTTTTTTATTGATTCATAATCATTTTACAATGTTGTGTCAAATTCCATTGTAGAGCACAATTTTTCAGTCATACATGAACATATGTATATTCATTGTCACATTTTTTTCTCTGTGAGCTACCATAAGATCTTGTGTATATTTCCCTGTGCTATGCAGTATAATCTTGTTTATCTATTCTACACTTTTGAAATCCCATCTGTCCCTTCCCACCTTCTGCCCCCTTGGCAACCACAAGTTTGTATTCTATGTCTATGAGTCTATTTCTGTTTTGTATTTATGCTTTTTTTTTTTTTTTTTTTAGATTCCACATATGAGCGATCTCATACAGTATTTTTCTTTCTCTTTCTGGCTTACTTCACTTAGAATGACATTCTCCAGGAGCATCCATGTTGCTGCAAATGGTGTTATGTTGTCAGTTTTTATGGCTGAGTAGTATTCCATTGTATAAATATACCACCTCTTCTTTATCCAGTCATCCGTTGATGGACATTTAGGCTGTCTCCATATCTTGGCTATTGTAAGTAGTGCTGCTATGAATGTTGGGGTGCATATGTCTTTTTGAAGTAGGGTTCCTTCTGGGTATATGCCCAGGAGCAGGATTCCTGGGTCATACAATAAGTCTATTCCTAGTCTTTTGAGGAATCTCCATACTGTTTTCCACAGTGGCTGCACCAAACTGCATTCCCACCAGCAGTGTAGGAGAGGAAGCCTCTTTCTTTTCAGATTATGTCGTTGAGTGATGCTTCAGGAATCAGCAAAGCCTCCAGAACCATCCAGCTTTCCTTCATTCTTTAAAGCTGCCTTTCCCTTCTCTGAATATTTATACCTCTGTATTATTTATCTATTGCTATGTAACAAATTATCCCCAAACTCAGCCCCTTACGGCAGCAAACAGGTATTCTCTTACACAGTTTCTGAGGTCAGGGATCTGGGAGTGGCTTGTCTGGGTGGTCCCAGCTCAGGCTCTCTCATGAGGTTGCAGTCAGGACATCAACTTGCCTGACGCTGGAGGATTCCCTTCCAAGCTTACCCATGTGACTGTTGTCAGGAGGTGTCAGTTTCTTGCCACAGGAGCCTTTCCATCTGGCTACTGAACCCCACGGAACGTGACGTCCCCCAAGTAAGTGATTCAAGGGAGCCACTAAAGTGGAAGCCACAGTACCTTTTTCTGACCTGGTCTCTGAGGTCACACATTTCTGAGTTTGACTTTATTCTTAGTCACTAAGTCCAGCTGACTGGGGACTGGGAGAGAGGGACATTAGCCTCCACCGCCTGAAGGGGAGGAGTATCAATTGGTGGAAATACTGTTAAACCACCACACCCTCCCCTAAGTAGGCTGGGAGGGGAATGGCATTTTCATGTCTCTGCCTCCCTTGGTTGCTCAGGCAAGCGTGTTCCTACGTCCCCAACTCAACCCCCTGTTCCCGCTGTCAGGATATTTACTTCTAATCATTGAGGTGAAATGAACAGCATAGATTTAACATAAATAAGATGCAAAGGGAAAGGGAACTTCGCACGTTCTCAGCCTCCTCAAAGCCTGACCACGCACTATCTGTTAGCTCCATGACTTACATTCTCAGATGGATGTCTCATCACCCTCTCGATCTCTGCTTACATTTACGAGGACGAGCCCAGGGGAAGCTTCGGTGGCCCCTTCCGGCTCACCCTTTCCTGGATAGTGATGTGTCTTCCCACAGAAAGATCTCTCTCTCCTCTGCATGGTCATAGGTGCAGACAGTGTTGACCATAGGTTGACTGGAGGTCCCGGAGTCGCCCTTTGTCTCTGTGGGTCAACTTCATCCCGGGGCCCTGAAGTGCAGGTAGCATCATCCTTGTGAATCTCCAGCACCACAGCAGATGGTGTGTCTCCCACATAGGGCAATGTGGCGTTCTGGAGATGCACAGGTTTTGGAATCAGACAGATACTGGTTAAAAACCCAGTTCTTCCAGTGTCTGGGTTTCTGAATTTGGACAAGTTATCTCACCTCTCTGAGCCCCCAAGTTTCCCATCATTGAAATGAGGATAAAGTGAAGGTTTATATATATGTCATATTTATGTATATTTCAAATTTCATTTCATATAATGTATGAAATAATATATGGAGGTAAATAGCACAGTTCTGGCACGTGATAGAAATCAGCCAGTAATGAACGGACACACTTCAGCGCTGCCCGTGGTACCCAGGGGAAACTGCGACCTGGAACATCGCTCTCTTGCTTGTAGAAACTGACAGAGAGCTGGGTTGTGTGTTTCTGGGGCAGCATCTTGCTTGTCTGTGTGTACTACATGATTTGCTGAGTTCCTTGAATACATTCTCTTGCAAGATTTTCATTCTACTTTGCCTTTTGTGACAAAAAAATTGCAATTCATTTTGTATTTGAAAGCTATGACAATGCAGTGTGAGGACAACTGGGAAGAACTTTTTTTTCCCTTTGTTCACTGATGTTTTAAGCAAGCTTCTAAAGAATCAGACCTTGGTTTCAACAAAGAAGCATATTTTTCTAATGACTCCTCTCTCTTAGCTGTTTTGTGTAGAGGTTTTCTTAGGCAAGGCGGAGGGGGAGTGTGGGATGTCAGAGGTGGGGCGAAGTGGAGAAAACAAAATGCCACTCCTGATACGTATCTTCATCTTAGGGACCTTCCTGTATGTATATATTCTCTTCTTCTGTGCTTTCTGTGCAGGAACTGCCCCAGCCTGATGGATGACACTGTGTGATTTGCTTCTCTTCCTTTCCTCCCCCTAGAGATGTGTGGTTTTGCCTTCACGTATGCGAGGGCAGCCTCTGCTGTGTCTGAGTTGGCATTTGTAATTATACACTGTGAAAATATAATGGAGAGAGAGGGACTTCAACTCTTCTCTCAGATTTACAAAAAAGGTTCACGTGTTCATGTGTTCACACTCCCCCCACCTGAGGAGCAAGAGATCAAGCTCCGTTTGACTTCTTTCTTCTGTAGGATAATCACGTTCTCTTGACTTTGAAAAATGAGTGTGTAAGGTTTTGCCATGTGCTACACAGAGCCTTTGCAATGCTCACAACCATTCCTCCTCAGTTGTTTTCCAAGTCATGTGATGTTCTCAACAGCATTAATTGCACCAAAGTCTAATAGGTTGTAATTAATATGTTCCGACCTTCCTTTGTGAGGCCGAGGCGAGTGAACGGTGGACATCTGACAGTGCAGGTGCCCTGATGCTAACCAGAGGAACACAAATCAATGCTCAGTCACTCTTCCCATCATAAGCAAGACAATACCTTGCTGACTGTGCAGACAGGTCATTTTATCTCCTTAAATATATATTTTGCATCATCTTTCCTAAAATTGTTTGGAAAAAAATCCCAAAATAGCTCATGTACAAAAACTTGCGTTACTCCAGTAGACAGACCACCCCTATGAAGTGTCAAAGACTTTTCTCTATTGTAATAATTTGGGTTTTTGCTCAATGATATATACTTGATACCACCATTGATCAAAACAAAAGGAAATGGATTTAAACTTTAGCATGGGAAGCTTAAGTTAGACAAAAAGTAAGACTTTCAGAGCTGAAAGTTATTAACTGTAGTGAACATTTATTATTTTTGCAATTCTGCTCCCTTTTTTTCCATAAAAAACATTCCCTTCTTTCCCCTGGGTAATTATCCCTCACCCACTCATGTGATTTAATGTCCGCCAGTTCCTCCACTCCAGGGGTGGGCCCCGACTGACTTAAGCCAGTTATCGTCCCCCATTCCTCTGAGCAGTGTGGTTGGCTTGGGATGGACAGATGGCCCAAGTCTGGTCAAGACTCATGCTTGACCACAGTAGGAAGAGCAGCACTTCATCCTACTTGTTGAAAGCTGAGAGAAGGTAGGGGCTGGTGCTGTGACAGCCACTTTGAGACCAGGAGGAGAGAGTCTGAGTGAGAAAGCGATCATATGAGGGAGAGAGAGCAGAGCTGATCTCACAAACCAAGAGAGTAGAGTTCTTGGGAAACCATTTAAGCTTCTGTCTTAAGCTGCTAGCCCTGGAACTTCCCAGCTTGGAAGTTAAGCATTTTTTCTTTTCCTCAAGGAGAGTTCTTTTTTCTTTTTCTTTCTTTTTTTTTTTTTTTTTTTTGGTTACTGGCAAATTGGAAGACTTCTAATTGAGTCCAACACCAAGAAAACTAGCACATAGCATGTGCCTTGGTGAGGCCCATGTTGGAATGGGCAGGTGTTCAGCGGGCATGGCTTACTCAGTTTGGACTGCCCAGCATTGCAAGGAATTGAGATTTCCGTGCAGTGATTTCTACCTCCTTCTCTCCTCCTGATTGTAGTTTTGGGCTTGATTCATTCTTTTAATATGTTTTTCTAGTTTATCCTTTCTTTTCCTTTTTTTTTTTAATAAAAGTAATTTCTGGTCACTGATTACTAATATTTAGCACCCTGCCTCTTTCCACGCTTTAAGTCTTACTCAGGTCTCAAGTGAAATGGGGAATTTCATTTCAACAGCTTCTACCATATTGTCTTTTTATCTTCTCCTTTCCATATCCAAGTTGTCCTGCCAGATTTAATAATCGGCTTTATGACTGTATTATAAATCTCCCTTAATGTTCTCCTTTATCGTAATAAATTTTAATCTCTTAGCTTCAGGATTCTTTCCCCTCCTGGGCTAATGAGATTTCCCAGGTATTTAAAATGATTCACCTGCTTGACTAGTTTATTATCTACCACTCTGTAATTTCCCACACCCCCCAAAGAACGATAGCTCTTTATAGATATTGCCACATTTATATACGTTTCTTTTATATTTTCCATGGTTTTAATTCCTCTGAAAGTTGTTTCCAAAGTTTACACAGTGTTGTAACACTGGCATATAAATTTGTGAACAATTCAAGGTCACTGCCAACATACACATACACACATACCTCCCTCCATCATTCCAGTTTTACAATGGAAAAGAAGGTTCCTCAGAAACCTGCTCACTGCCTTCACCTCTCCTTCTTGTTCCTGAGAGCGCAGCAGGTTCTTTCATCACTTACCTTAGAACTTCCCGTCTGCAAAGGGGTCAGGCAGGAGCTGGAAATGTCTTTCATCCCTCTGCCTCTATGCAAATCAAGACCTAAGTAAACCCAAGAAGCAGCGTACTCCTACCTGCTTTAAAGAGCCTTCAGAAAAGAAAATTTAAAATGTTTCTCAGGGATCTCTTTATTTTATTGCCGTTTCACTTTCCGTTGTCTTCACTACCTCCCTTCATTAATGAGAACAGTTTGCTTTCTGGACTTTGACGTCTCATAACTGTCTACTCATTTCTTAGCCCTTCTGTTGGCTCCACTACTTTAATCTAGTTCTGAAATGTAGGCGCTTCCCCAGGACTCAACAGGCAGTTGTAGAGGACCACACCCAATCTTCCCACTTTGAATTGAATATCCCCACCAAGGTATCTCAGGGGCACCTCAAAGTCAGTATGTCCAAAGGAGAACTTGTTGTCTTTCTACTCTTCCTGCCTCTTCAAGATCAGTTTGGTTTCCCCCCTGCCTTCCTTGCTTCACTTATCTGCCCCATCTTTAACCTGATCACTCTGGACAGCTGGGTGGTACCTTGGACATCCCCCTTCCGCACACAGCCCCCTGTGATGTCTGGTATGTGCCAGATCCATCAGGTACCCATCCCACCAGGTCTCAAATGTCTTCCCTATCTGTCATCACCTTTATCTTAACTTCTCCTGGGACAGATTCTCCAAGCTGCTTAACTGGTCCCTTTGCCTCTCTTTTCTCCCCCTGTTTATCTTTTGCATTGTTGCTGTGATGATCTGCCTAAAATAAAGATTATGTAATGCTGGTTCCCTGCTCAAAAGCCAACAATAACTCCTTGTGACCGCAGAGTAGAATCAAACTTCTTGGCATGTCATTCAAGGTCAACTATATTCTGGCCTCAGTTTTATGTGGCACCTACTTCATACCATAGGGATTCCGACTTCACCTGTCTTACATTTTGGTGCTGATGTGAGGAGTCCAGGCTTGCTGTCATATTGACCTGAGTTCAGATTCTCCCTCAGCCACTTACTTATTGTCTGACTTGGGTAATTATCATAGTTTCTCTAAGCCTCACTTCCCATAACGTAAGGATAACGACTACCCTTAAGAATGGTCGTAAGGATTAAACTACATGATATCTGTACTACAGTCACACAGTGCTTGATGCCTATGTAGCACTCAGCAAGTGATTGTTGTTGTGATTATGATTACTGTTGTTATTGTTGTGCAGCAGGGTAATATAGTTGTTATCAGCTTGGGCTCTGAACCTCAGTCACCCATCCCCACATCTCACTAGTTGTGTGGCTTTGGGCAAGTCACTTAACCTCTTTGCCTCAGTTTCCTCATCTGTAAAATGGGGAAAAACAATCATAACTGCCTCATAGAGTTGTTGGGAGAATTAAACTGGCTCATAGAGAGAGGTGTCTGACCCATGGTAAACCACTGTAAAGATGTCAGACCTTATTCTTGTTATTCTCAAACCAAGATAGACACTGGTGAAAATAGAGGTGTGATTTTTATCCCGTTCAAGTTCATGGACCACCCAAAGGTCCATGGTGTTCAAGTTAAGAAGTTTTTATCCAGGTCCTACTCATATTTTAAAGCCTACTTCAAATAATTCAAATATGTTTTGTTCCCTAATCTCACCCAGTTGCAGTTAATCTACTTCTTTATTCCTCCATGGCACTATGTTTCTTTTTTTTTCTCAAAGACCCATGTTTGTTTGTTTTCCCTGCTGTGTTACTGTTAGCTATATGCACGCGTTCTCCCCATCAAGGATGTGAGACCCACAGTCAGTCTTCACACTGGTGCACAGTGCCTGTGACAAAGGAGGCCATGGTTGTATAGAAATGCGAGAATGCAGTGGGCAACCATTACTTATCTCCATTTCCCTAACTGCCCATTGCAACATAAAGTACAGCGTTTCTGAGAATGTAGCTCATTTCGTTTTAGTATTATTTACTATGCTGGGTCTACTGCTTGGGCTGACAAATCACCCCTCCAAAAGGCAGGTTCTAATCCCATATGCAGTCCCTGCTCAGTGGCAATTTATATAACAAGCTCTCTGAGTTTAGGCAAATATCCTGATATTTTAGCTCAGTCATTCTGACAACAACAGTTTCTGCCTTATGGAGTGCATATGTCACCAGAGGAAATCAGCTCCCTGAGCTTCCTGCCTGTTGCAGGAGCATAAATTTTCATGGTGAACTTGAGATGCAAATTATGTGCCTTGATCCTCTCTGCAAATCTTTGCTTGCACCTGGCAGCCATCTTTATAGAGCTTGGGAAAAGGGGGAAAGACAGAGGCAAAGAAGAAAGAAAGGAAGGGATAGAGGGAAGGAGGGAGGGAAGATAAGCTTTTTTTCTGTCTTGCCAGGTACCCAGCACTGAGCAGACAATAAACTCTCTTAAGTTTTGTGTATTATAACTTTAAGAAAAAATGGAAATACTTAGTTTGAAAAGGTAGCAAGAATTAATGACATACTCAAAACTTGATTTAGCATTTGTTCTAGCACTATTTTAGGGCAGGGTTTCTCAACCTTGACACTGTTGACATTTTGGACTAGAAATTTCTTTCTTGCAAGAGGCTGTCCTGGGCAGTGTAAGATGTTAAGCAGCATCCTTGGGTAATACTCGGTAGTTGTCAGTTACATGCCTTCCCAGTTTGTGACAACCAAAAATGTCTTCAAATATTGCCATATGTCCCCTGGGGGGACAATAGCTCTCCTACTGCCCAATAGAGAACCACTGATTTAGAGGATAATGGACATATGTGGTGTGTCAGATTCTTTGTTCATTGTTTCACATACAGTATCCAACTTAGTCTTCACAAGATCCCATAAAGTGAGTGCAATTATCATCTCCGTCATGTAGTTGAGAGACACAAGGCAATACAATACAAAATGAGAGAGTTCCCACACTCCTGGTTATTACATTCTAAAAGATTCGATAACTATCATCATAGTGATGGCCATTGGATTTGTACTAGATGTCATCACTGCAGGAAAATCTAGAGCTGGGCTCTGCTAAAATACAGTAGCCACTAGACACGTATGTCTACTCACATTCACATGTAAGTTAATTAAAATTAAATACAGTTAAATTTGTTTCCCTCTTACAGTAACACATTTCAGATGCTCAGAAGCCACATCTGGCTACCATATTGGATGACACGGAGCAATCCCATCGTCAGAGAAAGTTCTACTGTACATGCTGGTTTAGGGAGTGATGTCTAGACAACAGAAAGGAAGGAAGGGGAACAGTAAAGGAGTCTAAAAAAACCTTCCAAAAAAATCTAAATTTTAAAACCTTCTAAAAGTTACCCAGTAATCTTTCTAAGAGATACTGTGTGCTGTGGGTCAGGCTGGAGAATAGGAATTGATTAACTAATTTCTTCATTGATTTATTCCATATTTATGGAGTAGTGATGGATTGAGAAACTGTGCTGGGGACATGATACAAAAGATCAACAAAACTGGCATATTGTCTCCTCTCAAGCAGCTTACTTTCCAATGACAGAGATAGACATTAATCAGGAATGACAGAAGCAAATATAAATATAACTGTTACATTTACTCTGAGGGAGAGGTATCTGGAACAGTGAGAATGGGTAGGGAAGGTCCTTGAGATAATCTGGAGCATCTTTTCTAAAGAAGGCACCCCTGAGATGAGATAAATGAGCAGATTAAGGAAAAGGAAGAGAGCAAGCCAGTCCCAAGATTACAGCACATACAAAGGTCCTGGGGTAGGAGGAAATGTGACAGGAAGGAGGAACTTACAGGGCCAGTGTGGACCATCACAGAAAGTGAGGGGAAGCTGGGTATGAGCTGAGGCCAGAAAGGTAGGTTACTTGCAGCATCACCTACAAACTTGCCAAAAATGTAGAATCTCAGACTCACCCCAGACCTCCTATATTAAAATCTGTATTTAACAGGACCCCTAGGTGATGAGTGGACACCAAGTTTAGGATGCACAGTCTATTCCAAGGGGACATAGACTCCAGCCTGCAGGCCAAATCACGCCGCAGCCTGGATTTGTACATGGTTTTTTTGGATCGCAGCTCTACCTGTTCATTGAGTGTCTATGGCTGTTTTCATGCTGCAGTGACAAAATGCAGAGGTTACCATGGAGATTGTTTGGCCTGCAAAGCCAAAAATATTTACTATCTGGCCCTTTACACAAAAGTTTTCTGACTCCTCGTTTATACTGTGCAGTGCCTCAAAAGCGGTATCAACGATTTGGCATTTATTCTAAAAGCAAGGGAAGCTGGTGAGGGTTTTCATCTCGGAAGGATTGCACCAGCTGCGTGGAGATAAAAGGCATGTGGACGGTACATTCCCCAGAGGAGCTTAGGGTCCGGTGGGAGCTCACTTTTATCTTCCAGATTGGTGGTTCACTCCTTTCATAAGGGGGGATTGCTGTATTATGAATTCATTCTTTGTCTTCGTTGTTAACTCCCTCCGTGCCTGGCAGAGTGCTGAGTATTTAGCCAGTGTTTGGTGCCATTTACCAATTCAGTAACTGGCTTGAACTTAAGACAGTTAATGTTTCCCATCCTTAGGAACTTATTTTGTGGATAGTTCCAGAGTTAAAATACTATAATGCCTAATCTGCTTTCAACAGATGCCTTGACATCTCAATTTTATCTTGGACGTGGACCCTAGACCAGGATGGTAGGAGCCAAGCCCTTGGCCACTTTGTGAGTTTCAGGAGAGCAGGGAGAGACGGGAATGGGATTCCAGTTTCTGGTATGACTAGAACTGCAGGAAGAAGACTCACTGAGCTTCAGGTTTTCCTTCTGTGACGTGAGGAAGCTGGAACAGTATATCTGGAAGGTTCCCCAAGCATTTCTGCCCTTAGAGTTATACAGAGTGACGAAATGGGGACAGCAGACGGGTGTCTGACTCAGCAGCCTGCATCATTACTTTGCAGAAATGGAAGTTTTCACACATCATACACAAACCATAGCTGATGAGAACATTGGAAGAAAAACCCCACAGCAACTCCACAGTTAGAAAAGAGGCTTCTGCATTGTTCACTGTTTCACATGCCACATGCCTCTCTTTCATTTGTGCAGACAGTTGAACAACACTGGCTCAGCCATCACAAGCCCAAACTTGTCTACCAATTAGGGATGGTTGTGTGGGCTCGGGCCTTACTGGCTGGTTAGCTTGCCTCTTCTGTCATGAGTTGGCAGTGCTTGCACAAGTTGAATATTCACTGCAGGGAAGCTGAGTGTCTGTAAACTCACTGTAACAAATGGACATGCATCATCGCCACAATGCAACCGAGAGACAGTGTTCTGAGAAAGTGATGGGTAATGGATTCTGGAAGAGGTCACAACTTGGTGCATAGAAAAAGGGAAAAAGCTTTGAGGATAATCAATCGCTTTGAGCACAGATAGGTTTTTAGCCATGTTGCCATCTCCTGGGCAACATGCCTGCTATGGAAGTGTTGCTTCAACACATAAAAAAGCAGTTTGCAAGTTAAGCAGACTGTTTAATGGCTAGCACTAAAGTAGGGAGGAATATTGTGAAGTTGGCGCCGTAACGTTTTGTGGATGTTGTTGCTTGGCATTACCGCCCATTCACTGTCATTGATGGCATTCAGTTAAAGCAGTATTTCATCAAGTCACGCTCTATTAGGTGCTGTGGAAAATATAGAAGCAGTGGCAGCTTCATGGGCATGTGACTTGTGC
This sequence comes from Camelus ferus, assembly GCF_009834535.1. NCBI lineage: Eukaryota > Metazoa > Chordata > Mammalia > Artiodactyla > Camelidae > Camelus > Camelus ferus. The sequence goes on along the minus strand of NC_045712.1, from coordinate 33,311,447 downwards.
AGTCGGGCAGCACCGCACACTTGAAGGATCCTGTGTTTGGTTTAATGCTCTGATGTTGCCATTTTGAAATTCTTAACTCATTTTGGACAAGGAGCCCCTCCGTTCATTTACATGGGGCTCTGCAAATTATGTATCTTGTTCTGCATAAAAGATGGTGGAGTCTGTTTCCTGCCTCAGGTTGCTTACAGTGTTGTGTCTTAGGATCATGTTGGGACAGTACTGTAGGAAGCTGATTAATTTTTCTGAGCCTTAATTTCTTCTCTTTCTGTGTAAAGAGACAGCATGGCATGTGGTCCAAGTAGAGAAACCGAGGGCTTAGACAATTAAGGTGATTTTCCCAAAGTAAGCAGTAGAGTCAGGGCACTGAGACTTCCCCTCCTGACTTTCAGTCCAGTGAGAAGGGACTTCATGAAGGCTTTCTGCTGAGTTCAAGATATGATTCAGCGAAGGGCTGGTGGCATCCTATCTCCAGTTGCTAGGGAACTCAAGAGCATCTGAGTGTATCGGAAAAATGCTTCGTGGAATGTAATTGGAGATCTGAGCAAGGCTGTGACTGGAAGATTCATCAAAAATGGAAACCAGGATGAACAGGCAAACCAAAGATCAGTTCCACAGTAACATATTAAAAACTCCTGGGACCAGACATATTTCAGAATTCAGAATTTTTCCTTCTTTTGAGAGAGAACACAATGCATAATCCACTGAATATGTAAAATCTCCCGTGCACGTCTGGGCAGGACTTCACAATCAAGTGTGTTAATTTCTCTGCAGTGAAGTGAATAACTGTTCATACCAAATAAGACAAACTTAAGACTCTGTATAGTTTTACGTCAGCTCACATCAGCTTTGTTGCCAAATGTGATCAGGTCAAGTTTTCACCATTAATGAGTTACCAACTCTTGGTTTTCAGAGAGTTGAGATTTTGGAATTGTAGATAAGGCATTGTAGACCTTTATCAAACAAGATACTGGTAAATGGGTCAGTAGAACTCAGGAGAAAGGATAGAGGTGAGAAATTTCTCTAGTGAAGCCGGGCTAAATCTAGAGACCAGCTCCTGTGCCTTGTTGGGAAGCCCCAGACCCTCCCATGGTAACCAAAACACAAACATTCTTGTCGCTGAAGCAGGTGGAAGACTTGAGGTACAAAGCCGTGAGCACCCTTTCTCAACATCTCTTCCTAGAACACCAATGCGCTCTTTTCTTCCTGCTGCTCCAGCTTGGCAGCTTCCTGAACACATGTCTCTCTGGCCACATTTTCACGGTGCAAAATAGCACTTTCAGAACTGGCTGTCCCTCGGATTCATCTGTCATTTTTCCTCTCTGTTCTTTCTAGGGAAGTTGGCACACGTGTCTCACTCTTTACTTCTGAGATGGGTTTAGAAAAACCTTGGCCAAGGAGCCAGCCTCTTCATTAGCACCCTCTGGTCCCCACAACAAATAAGGCCAATAAAATGGATTGATATGTATGTGGCATTTCCCCAGGAACACAGAGACAAACCTCATCCAGCTTTAACATCGGTTTCTTCATTTACTTGCTGCTTTGCTTAGACCATGACATTGACCCCATAGAAGCTGTCAGAGACCAAGCAAAACTAACCCTATCCTTTTTTATTTTGCTGGGCAAATAGTTCTCCAAGTGTGATTCCCAGACCAGCAACGTCAGCATCACCTGGGAAGTTGTTAAACACGTAGATTCTCAGGTCTCGCCCCGGAACTGTTAAATCGGGAAGTCTGGGGATGGGGCCTGGCCCTCTGTGATTATCATGTTAGTTAAAGTTTAAGGACCCTTGTACTAGATAAATTGTTTTCTTTTTTACATGTATAAAGTCCCAGATTTATTTAAGAAATCTTTTCCATTAAAAATCCTCCCTTTCCCAGATCCCTTAGAACTGAGATTGCCATGTGATTGACTATCTCATCAGTGAGACAGATGTGGAAAGGTGCTGGGTCGATACAACATTTACAGAGTTGGGTACTTAAAACAACTCATAAGACTCCCTCTCTCTCTTTCTCTCTCTCTCTTTCTCTGTATGTATAATAAATATCTATCATAAACAAATATATCATCATACATGTAAATTCAGATCATATATGTAGACTGTAAATGTACAGAGATATATTACCTACATAGGTTACATGTCTATATACAAATATATCCTACATCTGTGTATCAAATATGAAGGTTATAGATTTAAAGATACATGTGTACATCTATACAGATGCATACATGCATGTCTTCAGTAAAGCACAGGATGCAGTATAGCAGGGGAGGAAGGCACAGGCAAACGTGGCCGACATCGGGGGGCTGAGACGTGCAGGCACAGCTGTTCAGTGTCAGAGGAAGCGCTGCTTTGGGTCACGGACCACCAAGGTACATAGGAGAAAGCTTGTTCTAGGGAAGCTGAGGCATAAGTTTACTGAGGAGTCTTTTCTACCCCACTGTGTAAGCAGCCAAAATCAGGCTGCAACCAGGCAAACCAGGTGCAGACTATCAGTCTGTAAATTTTCAGTAAACGACATAGAAAACCTGGGATAGCTTGGCTCCTGAGGAGCCTTGGGCTTTAAGTATCACATTAGAGATCACTAGCTAGTGCATTTCATCGCTTTCTAGGCCAGGGGTCAGTACCACGGTTCTAGGCATGGTTCCGGGCGTCCCCAGGATACGCAGGATCAGCTGCAGATTAACTCGTCCCTGCACAATGGCATTTCTGGAAATGCTCTTATTTCCCTTATATAAAGAGGTGGATTTGGCTGGTATATTCATGTTTCTTTCCCCTTTTTTTCTTCTTGAAATGCAAACACAGTGTCCGGTGTAAAGCAGGCATTCTAGGCTCGTGGAGGTGGAGATCACACTAAGGAAGGCTGAAGAGAAAGACACAGTGAGTCTAGGTTCCCATGGCATCTCTGAAACTCTTCCCAGGTTTCTTGTTAAATGACAAAAATGGACCCTGTTTCTTGAGTTGTTGTTACTGCAGATGAAAGCAATCCTCAAGGGGAGAGAGACTATGAGTCAACGTTTGTGAGCAGTTTCTTTGTTGATGTGTGGACAGGAGCAGTCCTATCCTCCCAGTCACCCTGTGATGTCCAGAGTATATGCACCCATTTAGTAGGCTTGTACATAGAAGTTCCAAGGGATAACTGCTGGTCTCATCCTTAGTAAATGGCAAAGCCAGATTAACTCTCTCTAAAAATTTAGATAAACTTTACACAGGGGTAAAGCAGGGGTAAATGCAAGTTTAGAGGACTCTGAAAGTTATAAAATTTCAAGGCCCGACTTAGAGACAAATTAAGGGAAATTATGACTAGAATATTGTTAGGACCTTCCCAGGGCCTTGGGAGGGGGTCTGGGGAAATGAAGGGCACTTATCGTTACAGGGAATCAGCCTCTATGTGTACCTCTCTTCTTAAGAACAGTCATTTTCTAGTGTCATGTATCATTCCTACGTGAGAACTTAATACAGCAAAATACCAGAGAACAAGATTTCAGGCATGCTTTTTGGGAAATCTCAAACCGATTTTTCTTTTCTCATGGCCACTATTGGCTTTCATGCAAACAAAGAAGATTCCTCTATCACTGTCACTTCGTAAACTGGGGAAACTTGTTTTGTTCTGCGGATATGATCAGGTTGTGAGTTTCAGCCGGTGACAAGTGGTTGTGTAGCTGAGATAAAGTACTTTGTAGTCAAACAGTGATTAGGAGCATTTTCTCTGGCGTCACCCTATCTAGACATAAATGTTAGCTCACTGGTTTCCCAACTTTATGAACCTAACTCTACCTTCTTATCTGGAAAATGTAGATGACAGCAGTACTTACTTCAGAGAGATGTGAAATTTCATCAGAAATAAGCCATGTCAAGTACTTGCTTACCATGTACTTGGCACATAGTTAGTACGCAGGAAAGGTTAATGATGCTTGTTACCTGATCCTGCCCTCTTGTGTCTGTGTGATGTTAGGAAGGCAACTCCATGGGCCTCTGTTTCCTCATCTCTGTAATAATGGGATAGCCTAAATGGCTCTCAGGGTATCTGACTTAGAAAATTCTATATCCTGCACATGGCTGCATCTATATATATACATCAGGTCACAGATTGTGTCTGTTTTGTTCATATTTGTTCATATATGCTAGCCCATAGCATAATGTCTGGCACACAGCAGCCATTAAATGTTTGTTGAGTGAATGAATATTTGCATTTATTGAGCTTCTAAAGAATTTGAGTCTTTGGCATATCCATGCAAAAAGCTCTACAAGTGAAGTTGTGAGCAGACATTCCTTGGGAGAACATGGCCACGGTAGAGGAGACAACTCAGCCCTGCTGGGTGGGAGACTGGAAGGGTGGGGCCATTTCACATCAGGGTGTTCTCTGGCAGAGCTGATCTGAGCACCACTAATTCCCAACCAGAATACAAGTACAAAGCCTGGAGACTTTGGGGAAAAAATAGCTCCAACAGCTGTGATGCTTCCTGTTTACCTTTTACTTGATAACTCGTAGCCTCATGACTTTGTGACGGTATGAAATCTATTTTCATTTACTCATGGTCACTATTGGCTTTAATTCCAACTTCAAGTTTCCCTTGCAATTTGCCTATAAAAGCAGGCTTCCTCTGATATCTGTTACCCTACAAATGGTCAAGATTAAACCAGATTTTAAGGGCCTCCCTGGCATTTCTAGAATGTTCCATATCTCTTCTTACAGGGAAGTTCAGAGATAGAACCAAAGACAAATCTGTGAGTTGTCTGCAGGTGACACCACTGTCACTAGACTGCAAGGGCTATGAAAGAGTGTCTAAATTGCCAGTCACTTAATATGTGAAAGACTTTCCATCTCTGAGAAGCAGATAGCCAAAACTCATCAATAAAATTTCAGTCAATTTTATTTTCCCACTGGGAAATATATTGAAATCATCATCATAAGCCCCAGAGAGTCCTGGTTACGTAAAGGACAAACAGCCAGACACTACGAAGTATGTCATAAAGGTAACAATATCCACCTGCGGAGATCAAGCCGGATGCAGATCTCTGCAATTCATCTCCAGAAAGAATACCATGAAAGTAATGAGGTGGAAACAGAACCATATGACATCCTCTCTCCTCCTCTCACCACCTGTCCTTGTCTGGATTTCCACCAGAAATAAACTCCCATTCTCCTTCATGATTATTTAATTGACATTTTAAACAGGAGTCTGATCAGGCCTCCTCCTGCTTAACACCGTCAGTAGTTTCCCACTCCCTTAAGATAAAATGTCAGCTTCTTTCTGTGGCTTTCATGCATGGATAAGCCAGAGAGTCTAATTCTTAAGAAGTTATATATTTGCAAACATTCACTTATTTAACAAATATTGATTGAATGGCTCTGTGTGCCAGACATGTGCGGACTGGGTAGGTAAATATGAACAACACCACGTTGTGCTTAAAGAATCAAAAAATAATATACCTTTTCCTGCCAAGTAGAGAGCTGGCCAGTGAGGAATCAGAGAGTGCTTTTAGATGTGTGGTGATGATGCAGTTCTTTACTCTGAACCCGAGAATACTATAAACTTTTCTACCTGAGGTCAAAGCTACATGAACCCAGGCCAGCCTCACTCCCACCTGGGAGCCTTCCTCTGTGTACTATGCAGGAGTAGAATGGAACTTGTCATTGTAAGAGAAAAGGAAGGGAGAGGCTGGGCCACACCTGCCCTGTTGCTCAAATGTCTCACTGGGGAGGAGTGAGTCGGGTGATGTATGGAGAGAGGCTAGATATCCACATGGAGGGATGTGCTATGAGCACGTAGCTCCCAGACCAGCTGGAGCCCGAGGATGGATGATGTTCATCCCTGTGACACCACCTGTTACCTCACCACCAACCAATCAGAGGAAGGGGTTTGAGTCTTTGGAGCATTAGCTGCCTGAACTCCGTGTCTGGCTCCTGCAGTAAATGCTGCACTTTGCATCACAACCAGCGAATTGGCTTTACTGTGTGCAGTGAGCAGACCCAAGTTTTGTAACAAAATCAGTTCCTCTCAATGACACTGTCATGGACACACAAGATAGGTGAGCTCAATATTTGAACAAAGCTAGTATGATCCAAAATTGCCTTATTGGTTTTGACTGAGACACATTTTAGGTCATGTGATCTTTACCTCACTGGCTTTTCCTCTTATTTGAGTAAATGTCCACCTGACCACTTGGAATCAGTCCATTTTCTTTCAGTTGATGTATTTTGGTTCTTCCCTTTCAGTAACGGAAAATAACACTTTGACTGTTATTCGTGTGAACTACATGAAATTGATGGTATTCAGCCGTTTTTGACCCACCCCCAAATGGCAATTTCATATGGTTCAATCTAGAAAATATATTCAGAATATGTTACAGAATACTTATAATAAAAAGAAGGAAAGAATGAGTATGAGTATTTGAATACTGACCAATTAGTGATAATAGACTATATAGATCTAGACAATAGAGTAAGTGGTCAGTGGAAAATTCACCAGGACTAAACCCTGGAGTCAAACCCACAGGCTCCAGGTTTGACTTACTGAATGCTCTGTTTGATTAGGAATTTTTGGTTGCAAGTGACCAAGTTAGCTCAACTAGGAGGAAAAAGGAGGAAAGGGAGTTGTGCCACTGGGAGATGAGGCTGCCCGGGAGGAACTGGGGTCTCTGGGGAGGGGAGGCGTGTTATATTTCCCATGGTTGCCCATTAGTATTTGGCTCCAAGCCTCCACTTTGTTCACTCACAGTCAGAGGGAAGGAGAGGATTTAAGATGCCGGTCATCAACGTCGGGTCAGTAGTCCCCTGGAGGTCCCTGAGATCTTTCGGGGGTTCTGAGACGTCATAAGTATTTTCGCAGTAATGCTAAGATGTGATATGCCTTTTCCACTAATATTGGCATTCACGGTACAAATGCAATAGGGGTGAAACTGCTGCTGCTTTAGAGCGAAATCAAGGCAGTGGCATCAGATTCTATTAGCTGTCCTTGTATTCTTCACGCCTGCATTTACAGTATAAAAAATGCCGTTTCACTTAGGCGTGTTCTTGATGAAGCAGTAAAATCATTAATTTCCTTGAATTTTGACCCTTGAATATTACTCTGTGTGAAGAGAAAAGAAATGCACGTGAAATGTTTCTCTTGCAAACCAACTACGTTTCAGCAATTGTTAGAGCCGTGAGCAGAATTAACTGCTTTTTTCACCAAACTCCATTTTTACTTGAAAGAACAACTGACAGACAAACGATGCTTATTTAGTCGTGGGCGTTTGGCAGACATTTTCTCGAAAATGAATGAAGCGAGCTTGTCACGTCAAGAAAAACAACTGACAGTACTTGTTGCCAATGACAAATTTGAACATCCATGCGAACACTTGGAGAATTTTGGAAAACAAAGCTGCCAGCCTGAGCTTGACAGCTTTCCAATACATAAAGCTTTTTTTTATTATTACTGTTTTCAGGAAAATACGTTATGAGTATTAATGTGAAAATGGGTGTTTTGTTATTTTAAAATAAATTAATAAATATCCTTTATATTTCTCAATTTTGATTTAAAATATGGTAAATATTGAAAGCTAGAGCTCTCATAAGCAAATGGTTTGGGGTGTCTTTGATAGTTTTTTTTTTAGTACATAAAGATGTATTGAGACCAAAAGGTTTGAGAATGATTCATGTAAGAGCTGTTTTTTCCCCCTTTAAGTAAACTCTAAGACTTGAAGAGGCCTTGTGCTAACCAGCTTTTCTCCATTATTTCTGAACTTCTCCCTTTGTGATATGTTTCTCAGTGTGTGTCTCTGTTTCTTTTCATTTTTGTCTCTTTCCATTGTAAGCATTTAGGTCTGGAAAATATCTTTTCGTGGTTAAATTAGTGATGACTTCTCAAAACAAAAATACCCATTTTGCCAGAAGATTTTCTATACTCCTTGCCTTATACTTCCCCAAAACATTTCCTTCTCTTCTGCTGTTTTAATTTTGTTTTTCAGTGAATCCACATGTGGGACTATGAAGTAATAATAAAAAAAAAAAGTATTACAAATTTGTATGCAATGAAGAAGCCAAAAAAGAATGAAAAAAAAAAAAAGTCAATGAAAATAGAAACCACATGCCCAAAATGACAAGTGCAAATGCTAGAGATCATTCTATTTTTGTAGAGTCTTGGATGTGTCCATTTTCCCTGAAATATCTGTTTTGTGTCATGCTCATTATAAATGCTGCAGTGATTACTGCTGACAAGCATGGCTGTACACAGACGTAATGACAGGATGATGACTTGTAAGAAAGAGACACCTAAGCCCACTCCCGTGAAGAGAGTGACACAAGTCCCAACGTTGAGGTTCTCGGCAAGACACTGCTGATGACTATTACATTACAGGTGCTAAGTGATATTACTAATCTTCCTCTCAGATAAGCCTAGGTGTCGAATATGTGAAATGGAGCGGGCTCTGGGGGCTGATGATTTCATAGAAAGTGAGGCTGAGGTCACATAGAAACTTAGAAACTACTCCAGTTGGAGGAGATGGTCGTTTTACTTTTCTCAAGTGGAGAATTCCACTGTGAGTTGTCAGCAGCCAGTTCCCACCTGTATCTGGGGGATTCCCTCTTAGGCAAAATGATAGGATTGGGCTAGAACAAATGTTCTCAGCCAGTGAAGTCTTAATCCAGAACCTCACTGAACAAACACAGAGAAGAGCTGCCTGGCTTAAAGAAAAGATGAGGAAACTTCCTATCTCCCCTTTGTCTCTCCACTGAGCTTTTATTTCTTCTCAGCTTCTGAGACAGTGCAGTGAACCCTGGGGCTCAGGTATCCCTGAGCACAGGTTGAAAAACACTGGACCAAGGGCTCTGTGTGCTTGTGGAGGCCTTGGCAAGAAATCGGAATAATTTCTTTTCATTGGAGAACCAGTTGGCATCAAGTTTAGAATTACATGGTCCCCTGGGTGGAGGTGGCAGGGATGATGGAGATAGTGGTAACTCCTCCAGTAGGATTCATGAACCACCTAAGAGCCATGATGCACTTACCGGCATCATCTACATCCCAGGCATTGTAGGGTAAACAAAATATAGACAAACCAACATCTGTCTTTAAGGACCTGATAGGCAGTTTGCAGAGGCACAGCATAAACCCAGCCACCCAACATACGGCTAAATATAATTAAGCTTCAGAATTTGAGGATACATGGTAGACATAATTTCAGTTAGCATAATATCTTCCAGGCTCATGCATGTTGTCATGTGTGCCAAGATTTCCATCCTTTAAAAGTCTGAATAGTATTCCACTGCATGCATAGACCACATTTTCTTTTTTCATTCATCATTGTTTGACATTTAGGTTGTTTCCATATCTTGGATACTATAAATAATGCTTTGAACCATACATCTGATAAGGGGTTAATATCCAAAATATATAAGGAGTTATATATATCTTATAACTCAATAGCAAAAATACCTAAATAATCTGGTTAAAGAAAAGATTTGTATAGACAGTTTTCCAAAGGAAGGCACACAGATGGCCAGCAGGTACATGAAAAGATACTCAGCATCACGAATCCTCAGGAAAAGCAAATCAAAACCATAACGAGATATCCCCTCACTACTATTACAATGGCCAATATTTTAAAAAAAGATAAATATGTGTTGATGAGGGCGTGGAGGAATTGGAGCACTTATACACTGTTTGTGGAAATAGTGTAACTACCGTAGGAAACGGTGTGCAGGTTTCCCCCCAAATTAAAAATAGATCTACTGTATGGGGCCGCAATTCTACTTTTGGATAATTACCCAAAAGAATTGAAGTCAGGATCTCAAAGTGATATCCACACCCTCATAACTACTTTTTAAACAGGTTGGCTTTGGCAGGGGGCCACCAAGAAATGACTCTCTTTAATGCCAGTTCTGCCTTCAGATGTCTTTAAGTTCCTTTCTCTGTTCCCAGATACTGTGCTCCATTAATTTTCTGGTCACTTTGAGGTATTTAAGCAGTATCATTTTCAGATACAGACAAATCCAGGACTCCAGTCTGCCCTTGAATTCAGGGCTGACCTGCTCACTGGAAGCCTACTCTTTGTCACAGTGAGCAGCACTGGGGGAGGAAGTGCGGTCTGTTTTGCTGCCCTTTCTCCTCACTTTCCCCACCTCAGTCTGCTGCTTCTGGCTCCTCTAGCGTTGGGGGTGAGGGGAAAGAAGGGCAGTGAGGAAGACAACTGAAGCTACAAATAATTTTGTTTGCTTTAATTCTGATCATAATGTGAATATATGTGTGTGAGTCTGTTGACGCGCGTACTGGCTCATCTAGGTGACCTTCGTATAATTGAATTCTGATACATGCCGCACCTAGTTAGTGCGACCAGTTTATGCTAGTTTGTCCGGAGTTTACCCAGTTTTAGCATTGAAAGTCCCTCACATTGGGGAACCTCTCAGTCTTGGACAAATTTGTCATCCCAAATTAGAGCAACCTAGCAGAACCCCAAGAGAATATGTAGGGACCCCATCTAGGGACCCCTGGTGGTCTGTAGGCTCCAATTAAAGTTGTACTCACATAGCAAATAGATTCCTCTTCCTGAAAATCAAGAGAGCTAGGTCTTCTATTCACTTTCATTGAGACCTTAGGGAAAGGGTTTACATGAAGTCAGTGGTTCTTAGCGAAGGAAGAATAGATGGAAGAATAGATGTTCATAGAGAGTTGTCCTTGACACCTATTCCGTCCTCCTCCCTAAGGGTGGAGAGGCCAGTCTACTAGTAGGCGTTTATTGTTTCATTAAACAACATCAGTGGCTTTGAACTTCACCAATCGTAATTATGTCAGTAGAAGATTACTTTAAAATATCTAAAGCTTAAAAGAAACTGTTAATAAATCCAACCAATAATTTATTAAAATAATGAATACAGAGTGTATTTGCATTATTCAGTGTTCACTTAGGAATAAAAATATTTAGCCTTGCCATACTTCATTCAGGAATTTTGATCATTTTTATGAAACTTAGAATTGATATGAAAGATACCATGAGTATCAAGAATTAGGGAACAAAATCAAATAAGCAGAGATAAGGGAAGCTATGTGAATCCAGATAGCCTTCTCAGAAGCATTGGATCATGAACTCAAGACTTTGCTGGTGTATTTTAAGTTTTCCAGCATGTGCAATGAATTATTTATAGAAATATGTAATCTTATTACAGTGCTCTTTAGCATTGATACAAATGGGGGTGAAATTAGACTTTATTAGAAAGAGTCAAAAGACTTGGGGTCTAGTCTTGGCTTTGCTATTTACCAGCTATGTGACTTTGGGCAAGTTATCCTTGTGCTTCAGTTTCTTCATCTATCTTCCTATCCCATAGTGATTTTGGAAAGAATTAAGATACTGAATGTATACGTAACCAGGAACAGTGCAGTGACCCATGGTGACTCAAAGCAGGCCTTTGAGGGTGAAGGGGATGAAAGCATTGGGCCTGACTCAGGGAGTTGGTGTGCTCAAGAGATGTAGCAGCTGTGTTGACCAGCAGGGACGGAGCAGCAAGTAATCCTCAGACATCCCTCTCCTTGTGGCAATGCCTCCCATAAGCCAAAGCCAATTGGGAACAAGAGGACAAGGGAGTCTGTTGATGTAACCCATAGATGTCAGTCTTCTGAGGCTGAGAGAAGGGTGGAGAAGGGCCAAGGGTGGAATTAGGGGAGCAAATAGCCAACCCAAGGACTGTGACAGAATCTGCCTAGTCTATAAAACTGCATACTGGTTAAGTATGAAAACTGGCTGCACCTCTGCAAAATAGTGTGGCACTGTTTTATCAAGTTAAGCATATGCTTGTTATGTGACTCAGCAATCCACTCTTGGATTCTTATATTAGAGTAATGAAAGCTTACGTTCATACATAGATCTGTGTGTGAGTATTTATAGCAGCTCTAGTCATAATCATGCCAAACAGGAAACTAGCCACATGTCCTCCAACAAGTGAATGGATAAATAAACCTGGTACATCCACACAATGGAGGACTCCTCAGCAGTAAGAGGGAGTGAACTGTTGATGCTGTGACAAATGGGATGCATCCCAAAGGCATTGTGCTGAGTGAAAGGAGCCATTCTCAAAATGGAGTATATGATTCCATTTACATGACATTCTTGAAAGCACACAACTGTAGTGGTGGTGAACTGATCAGCGGTTATCAATTGTCAGGGGAGGAGGAAGAGTGTGACTATGAAGGGAGAGCAGGAGGGAGTTTTAGGGGGCGATAGAATGATTCTGCGTATTGATGGTGACAGTAGTTACATGAATCTATTCTTGTGCTAAAACTCCTAGAAGTGTTCACCCAGAAAAAGGTCAATTTTACTATATGTTAAATATGATAAATATTATAGATAAAAGTCTCAACGTAGATTTATTCTTGTAGATACTGACAACCTATCTGTCCCAAAGTTGACCTTGAAAGGCTTCAGTCCAAACTGAAGTAGGAGTTACTAAATGCAGAAATGCCTGAAAACAGAGTGTTACGACAAAGTGGCAGCCTTGACAAAGGGCAGCAGATAAGAAGGGGGATTGCTGTGTGGCCGGGATAGAGGGAAAAGGAATCAGGATCTTGCCTGAGGGTCACAAGGCAATTGTCCCCAGATGGACACAAAGACAGAGTGGAGTACAGGGGCCCTAAAAGAGAGAGCAAAAGTGAAAATTCAGGCATGGAGCGCAAGACAGATTTTGGAGAAGAGGAACTAGATTATGGTGTAGCTGCATCACAGGGTTCAAGGCAAGGGATTGTCCAGCTCTTGGCAATTGATTACTAAGAAGGTGGGACAAGAGTAAACGAAGAGGAACAGGCTAGTGCAGGGCTTAGGGACATAGACACTGTAGTGAGACAGAGCTGGGCTGCTCTGCCACCTTTTAACTTATAAGCTGGAACAATTGTTTTAACTTTACACATACAAAAAGGGATAAAAACGTGTCCCCCCATCGCACTGCTGTGAAAAGTAAATAAATTCACATCTGTAGCAGTCCCAGCAGGTTGCCTGACCCAGAGGAAATACTCAGTGAAGAGTAGAAGCACATCAGTTAAAAGCTTGCAGGCCACATAAGGGCTGTGGAGCTCATGAGCTGTATATTTAGTGAGTCAGTTCATCTTGCTAAGCCTCAACTTCTAAATCTGTAAAATGGCTATAATAACATCTCCTCCATGGAATTTGGGGGAAAGGGTTCCCTTCCATTGGGAAAAGAGCTATGAAGATGCTTTGTGAACTGAGAATTGCTATTCCAGTGTGTTTCGTTTAAGGTCAGAGAAGAGCCAGGAGGATATCTTGTCTTCTTGCTTAGCTGCTGGCTTGAAGATACAGAAACTAACCATCCAAGTTTTGGTTGGTCCCACCCAGAGCTACAGTGGGACCAAACGTACAGAAGAGGATCAAGAGGGTTCAGCCAGCAGGTGTCCAAGCAACTTTGGTCTAGAGGAAGGGGCGAAGTAATATCCGCAAGACCATGAGGACTCACACATGGGCTGGGGGCCCGTTTCAAGGAAGTACAGTGGGGTGATTAACAGAACAGGCTCTGGAGCCGTAATTGCCGTGGGAACTTGGGCCAGTGCAGCAGACCGGGCTGTTGCTGAAGATTCTCAGCTATTGCTCTCTTGGACTCCCTATGCCTGTGATAAAAATTTCTATCCATACTCTTAGTCATGTAAGTTTTCACTGCCTCCCAGGAGAGTAGACAGATTCTGCATCTTTATCCCATTGATGCGTTTATCCAGTGCCTCGTTTTGGATGATGATAGATCAGTGGATACGACATGAGTGTAGCCTCTTGTACTGTTGCCATTAGTGATGAGGAGATCTTGCTCAGGTAGCTACTTCAGGTTGGGAACAGACCTGAACCTGACCCACAACCCCTGAACCAGAGTCAGCTCAGCCATCCAACTGATCCTTTGGGTGAGCAATGAATATTTGTAATAGGAAGTCATTGAGATTTGGGGGTAGTTTCTTATGCAGCATTATTGTGGCAATAACTGACTTAACACCACCCTTAACTTTAATCATCTTCAGTTTTGTCCTTTGAACAAGGAAATGAACAGGTGCCTAGTTATATTGCCCAGTTGGCCAGTTATCAGGAATAAACATGGTGACTAATAAGTAAAGTACTTAGCATACTACCCAATACCAAACACAAGAACAATAAATGAAAGTTACTGCTATGAAGATAGTGAGTTAGGAAGGAATTATACAAAAATGTCTATCTTGCTGCCTCTCTGTTACTTTACTATGAAATGCATGTGAAATCCTTGCCCCTCCACCCCTACCCCTTGGGATTCTGTTAGGACCACATGAGGGGATGGATGTGAGGGTAATTTGTCCTCTGCAAAGAGCTCTCTGGGACTTAGAAATCATTCTTCTTTGTACTACAGAGAATCCTCTTATTCCAGCATGATTTATCATCATCCCCAAAGTTACAGTTGTATAGGAGAGCAGGATGAAAGGCCTCGTTGCATGACAGCACACACTAATGAACTGTCCACTTATTAAAACCAGTCTCCACTGGACTATTCCCCATCACTTAACACACTTCTCTGTGTACCCACATCGTTACCTTCCCCGGGCTACTCTTCGAACAGCTGACGACATGGCATAAGTGGATTGCAACTTGATTGCAAAAGGAAACTGCAGATCTTGAAAAAGATGTAGGCTTTTGCAAAGATGAAAGAGATAATGGGGAATTTCTCTATAATCACATGCATAATAATTGACAAACGAGGATCTGACAGAGTTAGACCAGTTAATAATTGAAGAAGGGAAAAATCGACGAGGATGATGACATGCTAGGCTTCAAAAGAGAATAATCTGATGTATTTGAATATCAAAGGACGCAGGGAGGCCTTTGGGAAATTGGCGAAACCTCAACTATTTTTCCCCCCCAAAGTGAGTCTCTTTATAGCTGAACACTGACGGATATCGTATACTATTATGTAATTTCTTTGGAAAATGATCTCAAAAATTATTTCTTAATTTTATTAATCATCAAATAACTGTGGTGTAATCTGTTTCTATTAAATATAAAACGAATATACTTTAACACATTTTAGTTTTATTTTTTTGAGATAAAGTCCCAAACTTTTTTTCCCCCATTTGCTAGGAAATTTTGGTTCTCATTTTTAGTGGTCTTTTCTACCATCAGTTTTTTCAAGTGTATTTAAGATCTTCTCTGCTTACTATTGCCTTCTCCCTTTTTGGCCCAAGAGCCCTTAGGGACTACTTACCTAGAAATTTTGGGAACTGAAGCTTCCAGTGGGTCAGTGAAGGCGGGGAAACATTAGTCCAAGGTCCAGAAGGCTGCCCTGGCCACTTTGGGCTGAGTCATGTTTTGTGGCCGGCCAAATGGACTTTTAACAACCTGAGACTAGGGGGCAAGGGGGCTTAAGGTACAGCCTGTTACAGACTCGTTCTCTTTCCACCACTTACTTCTGTGTGACTTCAGACAGGAGGCATTGCTCTGAGCCTTTTCCTCCTCTATAAAGGGGAAATGACGATATTAACCCTGAAGGAGCTTTACGAGGACTGAGATTATAGATAATGGAGTATGTTGAACAGTAGACATCCAATAAGCATGGCTGTGATTAGTTTTAATACAGCCGCAGTGGCCAGTATTTTGCCAGGACACTTCTCCTGCTTCCTTGTCTCTGACTTCTTTCATCTTGAGTGAATTTGTGTACGCTCTGGAATTTTTCCTTTTGATTTCCTTCTTCTTGGCCCCACAAGATGCGCATTCTGGAAGGACCGTGTCTTGTGTCTAAGTTTTATTATCCTATTGGACAGTGTGGAGAAAGATCCACTTTATAAACGCCACAGCAGCTTGAGTTCACTAAAGGGTTGGTGGGAGGAGGAAGGAGGGTCTGGCAGTGAATGCTGGAACAGAGGTGCAGAAAGGAACTTTGCCTCCTCTCTGATGTATCATTCCATGAGCTGACATCTTTTGACTCTTCTAAGCAAACATTGCACCATGTGCAGAAGGAACAGGAGATCCAGGACCAGGATCAACCCAGGTGTGTTGGTTTTGTCATCCATGGGACTAGCCTGATAATAACTTTGTGAGCTCATCATTTTATAGATGAGGGAAAGAAGTTTAAAGGTGAGTTTGAGGAACTTGCCTGACGTTACACATGCAGCTAGAGTTGGAGGTGAGATTTCAACCCATCAGGTCACCTCCAGCACCCTTCCTATGTGTGAGTTGCATTCCTAATGTCATTTTTCACTGCTTGCTTGTTCCCTGAGTGGGGAGACAAAAAGAATCCCATTTCCCCAGTGCGTTAATGTGTACCTGCTTAGTAGTGTCAGAGCCAGGATCATAATACAGTACTCTGACCTGTTTTACTGTACTTTGTGCTTCCCAGTTCTTTTCCTCAGAGCATTTTATTGGGTCTCAGGGTCTCTGTGCTGTGTTTCTGTGGCTGCCAGCTGTGAGATGGTATACCTTCAGAGCAGATAGATGGAGCGAAGAGCTTGTCCCATGGGACTGCATCTCCTGCCTACTCTAGAGAGCCCTGTCCATCACTTGCCATCGCCGAGACCCAGCTGGTGCACGCCCAGCAAGGGCGAGGATGTGTAAATGTAATGGAAATCAGTCAGGGGCCAGTTTTCCCTATTGCAAAGGGAACTGCATTTCTCAGGCATGTGGGCAAAGCGAGGTTGATTAAACATAAAGCATTTCCACCAAGAGGTTAGCATAAAGGAGAACCCAGCCTCTGTGCTGTGAAAAGGAGTTCCCCTGTGATGAACACAACCGAGTGCCATCTCGGCTTCTGATAATTCCGTCTGACTGCCTATCTTGTTATAGGATTGCTGATTTGAGCAACTTGCTGGCACTTACTTGACCTGTCTATGTTCCATTATCTGATGTGTCACAGGGTTTTTAAGTTTCCAGAACAGGATGTGAAATGTGAAATCATGCAGGAGGTAACGCGGTGGTTCAGCCTACATTTGGTCCTGTCACTGGGTGTTGACAGAGATCAGTAGTCACTTTTAAAGGTGGTGCCCTTGAGTATTGAAGGCTATGATGCCCGCACTGCTGACTAGCTTTTGTGTTTGGGGAGCAGTGGGTAAGGAGAAACAGCAACAAGTTAGTATCTGATGTTGGTAGAATGACTAACCTATTTACCGGACAGTACTTGGGTAATCTAGAGGGGGTACACATGACAGGTGATACAAAGCCATTCTGTATGAGAATCAGCCAAGGAGAAAGAGCTAATTGCCTGGCCAAGGGTTACGCAGGAGAGAGTGGGCCAGTGTTGTGATGTGAACGCAGACTTTCTCAAACCCAGCGTTCTTCCTGCTCTGTCGTGCTGCGTCTCCTTCCTCTCGTGCTTCCTCTCATCGTACTTACTTTTCATCGTTACTCTCATGACTCTTTTTATATTGACTTTCATCGCTTGCTCCTTTGGCTTCAGCATTCTCTGCTTGCATTTCTTTCTTTCGACCTTAAATGCCATGGTTGCAATTATTTTTTCCAAGTCTCTGTGAACTCCTATTACCCAGTGAGTTCCCAGCAAAGCGCTCAATATATGACTTTCCCCCAAAGATATACTTTTATTGAGGAATTTGTTGGTTAATGGGGTCTTGTGTTTGTCTCTGAAATTGTCACTCATTTATCCACGTAACATTCAATAACACGTTAGTTGAGTGTGTACTGAGGTTACAGAGATCAATCTCAAACCCCCAGACTAAGCACAGAGAGGGGGTAGAGAAGGTAGGCATGGCTCGGGGTAGAGAGTGTACATTTTGGTGAATTAAAAAAGAGTACGCTGAGCACAGCGTCTCCGTCATTTTTGCTCCCTGCCTATTTGAAATTCCTGCGTTTTTCCTTGAGTTCCTTTATCTTCAAAGACCAAAGGGCCACAGATGAAAAGACACCCAAGTTGTATTTTGGCATTGTGTTAGTCCAGAAGCAGTGGTGTGTGCATGTTTGTATAAGAGGCAGAGATTTATTTTAAGGAACTGACTGATGGGATTGCGGAGGCTTGGTGATTCAGAAATCTTCAGGAGAGGCCGGCAGGCTGGACATTCAGAAAAGACTTACAGTTCACGTCCAAAGGTGGTTGCTTGGCTGGCAGAATTCCTTCTTTCTCAGGGGACCTGAGCCTGTTTTCTTTTAAGGTCTTCTGCTGATTGAATGCGTCCCAGTCACCTGAAGGGCAGTCTGCTTTACTCACATTCCACCAATTAGAAATAAAAGCACCCTCACAGAAACATCTGTAGTACCGTAAGAACAACTATCTACACACGTGGTTTCGGCAAGTTGACGTAAAGTCAACCAGTACAGACGTCTTTTATGCACACGTGCTCTTGCAAGACACAGAGTTGACTCCAGAAGGAAAAAGCAGCTCTTCGCCCTCTCTCGCTCCTGCCGCAGCACCCCTGATCCGCCAGGGAAAAAGAAACGTCGGAAACACACAGCACCATGAGTGAGTGTGTAAATGGTGGACTGAAATGCTATCGTGCAGTTCAGCAGTTTAAAGGGAATGAAAAAAATAAACAAAGTGAAGGAAATAGAATGTTATTCATGTTTTAATATGGATATACCTCAAAAATAGAACAGTGAGCCAGGGAGTGAGTGAGTGTGTATGCGTGTGTACAGCTTGCAGAAGGAGACCCAGAATATAACATCTTGCAAAGTTTTAAAACACTGAAAAATGAGTTTATGAAAAACAAGAATAAAAGCATTCTGGCAATGTTAAACCCCATGCTTCAGAGAGTAAATGCCTCTGGGAAAGAAGGTGGATACATGAATGGTGTAGATGGGGTCCTCAGGGGGCTTCAGCCATGTTTCTTTCGAATGGATTTGATATAATGTGAACTATTAAGATTTGACAAAGCTTGGTGGTGGGCGCAAGAGTGCTCATTTGACTGTTTTGCATGCATTTTTATATGCTTAAAATATTTGGCCCCTTTTTTCTCAAGAGTCACTTGCAGAGGTAGGATGTCCAGCCCTCCCTCTTGACCACTGCTTTATTTACTAAGGCCTGAGACACACACAAGAGTTATAGTGTCTGTTGCGAGCGGGGTCGGAAGGAAAGGTGGAGCCCTTCATCAGAGGAAAATTCCATCAGGCCTCTGTGCACTAATCTATTCCTGCGGCTGGGCCAGTCTGTTTAGTGCTCAGCAGTCAATCTTGAGCATCCCAACAGGGACACACTATGTAAATGTTCTGAGCAGAAAGCTAGGAATACGTAAGTAGTCCGTGTCTCTTCATCCTGAACCTTCTGAAGGCCCAGACAAAAATGACTGCTGTGTATCGAGAAGGAAGCCCTATTTACATTTAGTAAGCAGAGTATTACAGGAATAATTTTGTGTTAAATTGCTCATGCAGCCAACTAAGCCAGAGTATATGATGTTAACCCTAATTCAGTTAGTCATAATTCCATACATGTGGAATTATGAGAGATGCATAGTTATCGGAAGATCAGAAATATAATAAACTTTTTGTATTAGTCTTTCTAACAATGCTGAGTCTTGATCACTCATAACGTAGATCAGAAAGAAAACACTTTAAATTGGAAAGGTTAACAATGGCTGTTTTTCTTGGTATAACCTGCAAATTTCAGATTGTCACGTGAAATAAAAATGTCTGCATGCGTTTAAGATGCTAATGAAAGGGACTGCTTCAGGTGCAAAGAAATGAGACTAAGGGAGAATCTAACGAAAGGCAGGTGGATGACTTTGTACACCCCTTTAGTCGCATAAGGTAGAAGGCAGAGTGTCGATAAGAGCCCTGCCGATAAGCACTTTTCTGTTTGGGGCAAGTAGCAGTTATTACTCATGTGACAAATAAAGGGGCTGATTTTAATCATATTAATTGTGTATGTGCTTGGGGGCCATTGATGGGTGAAAGAAATTTACTCCTTACAATGATATGAATAACTATCTAACATTTATTTAGGAAATAATTATTCGTGGAATACCTACTATATGCAGATACTCCTAAGTATTAGTGATAAGACGGTAAGTAAAAGCAGGGTTCTCTCTGTTCTGATAGAGCTTGGGGAGGCACTAAGCAAACATAAATCTGCATCCCTCAAAAGTGCTATGAAGGAGAGAGACACTAGGTCGGTCATTGGGGAAGTTAGATCAGAGAGACCAGGGAAGGCTTCTTTGAGGAGGTGATGTAGGAGCTACGACCTGAAGTTATAAGAAGATGGAGAAGACCAGCATGGCCAGACCACATACTTAGTTAATTATTTATTAAGCACCTGTTGTATACCACACATTTTACTGGTTGATTAGGATACAAGACAGACAAAGATGCCAGTCCTTGAAGAGCTTATATATTTGGGGGGTGAGGCAGTCAATGAAATGTAAACATGGTAATTAATTAAGTTATTTAGTACATTAGAAGGTGACAAGTGACCTGGAAAAGAGTGGAGAAGACAGAGAGAATCAACAGTGTCTCCAAGTTAGGGACAACTCACACATTTGACTAGAATGATCAAGGTGGGCCTTGTTACCTTGCTGAAGAAGGTGATGGTTGAGTGATGGCCTGGGCTCTACAGGTACCTGACCAAAGAGTGCTTTAGGTAGAGGGAAGAGCCAGTTCCAAAGGTGGGCGAGTACATGACAGGTTCAGGAAAGGGAGGAGGCCAGTGTGGCTGGCGCAGAGTGGACGAGGGAGGCATTAGCAGGAAACAAGGTCAGAGGGTCCAGTGGGGAGATCACGGACGGTCTTAGAGCCGTTGTTGGGCTTTGGCTTCTGTTCTCCATTTGTGGGGCAGGTGCTGGAGGGTTTTGAGCCAAGTCAGGGTATGATCCGACTTCTGTTTTAAAAGGATTTCTCTTATTGTCACACTAGAAATAAGGGGGTAGAGGGCAAGGATGAAAGCCAAGGTCATTAGGAGAGCACTGCAGTGATTTCAGCGAAAGATGGTCACGGCACGGGCCACTTGGAGGCAGCGCAGGCAGTGAGACACGGTCATCTTTCAGTTGTGCTCCTAAGGTGAGGTAGTGGGATTAGTGCATGCACTTGGAGGATGGATGAGAGCAGTCAGACGTCTCTGCGACACTTCTAACCTGAGCAGCCAGGAGGTTGGACTTATCATCAACTGGTGCAGGAAAGAATCCAGCAGGAACAAGCTGAGGAAGGAGGAAGCCAGGCCCAGATGGGGGTTATATTTTATATCCAGGCTGCGATGCCAAGTAGGCAGTGGGAGGAGAGGAATTGAAGATACGGAACACAGGCCAAGCTTTCAAGAAGGTTTATTGCAAAGGAGAGCAGAGAAATGGGGCTAAGGCTCACAGGGGAAGCAAGATCAAGAGAAGGAAAAACATTTTTGGGGGTAATTTGAGGAGAATAGAAAATAGCAGGAGGTTTGTGTAAAATGGAGATGGGCGTGGTGAGTAATAATACTGGGCAGACTGGGGGAAGCCAGGCGTTTGGCTCTAGTAGGACATTCTGAGGAATTGGTTTTATTTTTGGTTTTTTTTTTTTTAGCGCAGTGGAAAATCATTGAGATTTTGAGCAGAATGGTTTGACAAGAGAGAATTTACATTTTGAATGGATCCCTCAGGCTGCAGAGAACGAATGGATTGGAAACTAGTCACAGTAGTTGCAGGCGGAATACTTAATATGTGCCTAGCAATGTGTTATGCATTTTATGTGTCTTTAATCATTTTAATCCTCACAACAAACCTTTGAATGGGTGACATTTTTATACACCTCTTACAGGTGAGAGCAGCTAGGCTCAGAGTGGTTCAGTGACTTTCCCAAAGTCATCACACAGCCAGTAAATCAGCGAAGGTGCCAGGGTTAGCACCCTTGTCATTTAGTTTCAGTATCCTGGCCTTCCTTTGTCATATGTGCTATGGACTCATGTAATTTTTAAGCTGGAAAAACTCTTAGAATCTGCCTAGCCCAGCCCCTCAAATAAACTGAATTTGAGGTATTCAGAAGCGGTAGCTTGTAGATGGAATTACAGTTTAAATGCACTAGGGGGAGGTTGCTATTTAAAGTCCTTTCTGGGAAATCCTTTGTAAAGTCGAGAATCCTTTTGTAAAGCAAATAATCCACTCTCCAATTTAAGTGTGGCGAAAATGCTTTTCTTCAAACATCAGATAAATCTATAAACCTAAAAGGCGGCCGAGAATGTTTTTATTGTTCAGGGAGAGGAGCTGCGGTGAGGCGGCTCGGAGAGATGTGGGAAGGGAAGGCTGCCAGGGGGCCAGAGGGACAGCAGCCTTAGCTTTGCTTGCCGGAGGGACACCAGCTGCTAGACAGACTTGCTGTCATAGTTCAGAGGTTTCCAGTCCCTTCACCACTAAGAGGTCCTGAAATCGACTTTGTGGATCTGTGAGCCGTCGTGGAGGACGGAGTGCTCCTGTCTGCCCGGCATGCCTTTCTCCACCGCAAACTGATGGTCTTTCATCCCGTCCTCAGCAGGTGGCTCTGATGGGACTGTCCATCACCAGGCTTCACCAATCTCCTAGCCTCTGAACAGGACCCATGATTAGGTCTAGCCAATCAGAGACTCCCTAGACTTGCACCTGAGCTATTTTTTCTCTGGATTATGAGCAGTAAGTATTAAATAAACTTGGGGCTGCAGATAGCCAGCATGTGTCCACATGGAGAGAAACCGTGTGGGAATAAATCCATGCGAGGACAAGTGGAGCCAAAAAAAAAAAAAATGGAGAATAATGAAAGCAGAGCCCTAGTGATATTGCCTAAAGTTCTGGAGCTGTCATAGCTGAATTCCGCAAGTTCATCCCCTTGGGATGCCCCCAGTTACGTTCATCAGTGAGTGCCCTTTGTTCTGTGCCTCAGGTTCTGCCCTCTAATGTGGGGATGACTACCTACTTCATAGCACGTAGCAAGGAGTTCATTAAATAATGTATATGAAATAGTTAAGCCAGTGCCTGGCACTTGGCAGTTAACTCTTGCTGCATAACAAACTACCCCTAAGTTAGTGACATAAAACAGCCATTAACTGAGCTCACAATCCTACAGGTTGGCCATTTGGCCTGGGTTCTGCTGAGTGGTTGTTCTGATACCAGCTCTGCTCACTCACCTTTCTGTGGTCAGTATCTAGGACGGCTCAGTTTGCCCGCAAATGGTCCCTCATGGTCCAGCAGCCTTGCCCGCATCCTTTTTGCACATGGTGGCTGGACAGAGTACCAAGAGGAAGAATGAAAGCATACCAGGGCACATTGTCTCTTCTGCTGCATTCTGTTGACCAAAGCAAGTCATGAAGCCATCCTTGATCCAAGAAGTGGGGAATGTAGACTCTACCTCTTCGTGGGGTGGAGGGGGTGCTGCAGACACATTGCAAAGAGTGTGAATGGAGGGAGAGCCATGAATAATCATGGCCACTTTTTCAATCTACGACGGCAGGTGTTTAATAAATCTTACCATATGTTGCTGCTATTATTATCGCCTAAACACGTGTAATTTACTTTCTGTCACTTGCCGTAGGCGTGATCATCCTTGCTGTTAGACTTTTGAAAAGATTATCAATAATAGCTCAACAGTCACATAAGTTTTTTCTTGAACTTCTCGTTGAAATCCAGATTTAGTTTACTTCTAGACATACATACTTTGCCTTCTAGAAATATCCCAAGTGACACTGTTTGTCACTAGCAGAGTACTGCAACAGTGAAGGACTAGTTCTTCATATTGTGAGATATTGGGAGTAATATTTTATGTGCTTAGCAAGACCTTGGAGATGACCAGACTTTAATGATCCAGCTTATGCTGTCCATTATTTGCTGTGAGTTCCTCCTAAATGTATATTGCTTAAAATTATTTATATTTCTTCCTGGTTGGTTCATCTTTAATTGCTTTAGATTTGAAGGGGGAAATACTGAGATCACTCAGTTTGTTCTCGTGAGGCCATAATGTTTATTCTTTTTTTCAGGAATAAATACATTGTAGGTTTTCATGCTTATTAATTTTTGATTGTAGTGAATATCATATTAAGCAAGGTGTGCAGTGAATACATTTAAATTCATTACTTGAACAAATTCCATCAGGTATTAGATTTTCATTATTATATCACTAAAGATACTGCCACATTTCAGTTTCTTCTGTTTTTGAATCCTTCTGAAACTTAGCCTAAGCTATTCCTTTTGTTATAAAGATGAACAATGGAAAAAGGATGTGCATTTCTTAAGGAAATGGTGGGAGTTGGAGGGACCTATCTATGCTTGCAATATCAATCTATCAAGAGAAAATGTAAGCATTACAATTTCCTGCAATAAGCAGAAGGGAATAAACATGGTTAGCCAATGTAAGAGTGTGCTACTCTGTGTGTGTAAGTTAGGGCACTATTATCATCCGACATTAGTAGACTCCCCCCCTTTTTTTTTTTAAACTAGATTAGATGTTACCTTTTGTTTATATTGGATTGAGTATCAGTAATTTTTTTTGTATCTGCTAATCCACCCCTAGTTTATCCGTCCCCCACCCTCTTTCCCTTTTGGTAATCATGAGTTTATTTTCTGTCTGTGAGTCTGTTTCTGTTTCATAAATAAGTTCATTTGTGTCATATTTGAGATTCCACGTGTAAGTGATATCATATGGTATTTGTCTTTCTTTTTTCTGAATTACTTCATTCAGTATGATCATCTCTAGATCCATCCATGTTGCTTCAAATGGCATTATTTCATTCCTTTTAATGGCTGAATAGTATTCGATTGTATGTATATACCACATTTTCTTTCTCCACTCATCTGTTGATGGACAGGTTGCTTTCATTTCTTGGCTATTGTCATCAATGTTAGTAATTGATAATCGAACACCAACTCTACACATTGGAGTATGTATTAACTAGCTAAATCCTGGGTAACAAATTACTCCAAAATTTAGTGGCTTGAAGGATAATAACTTATTATCTGTTACAATGTATGAGGTCTAGGTGTTCTGGAGTAGCATGCCTGTGCAGTTCCAGCTCAGGTGTCTCACAGGGTTGTAGTCAGATGTCAGCCAGGATTGCCATCATTTGAAGATTTGACTGGGGCTGGAGGATCCAGGTCCAGTTTGGCTCATTTATAGGACTGACAAGTTGCTGCTGGCTCTTGATGGGAGGCTTCTGTTCTTCTTCACATGGCATTTTCTGCAGGGAAACTTGGGTGCCATTTGCCATGGTGGCTTGCTTTTCCAGAGTCAGCAATCCACAGTTCCTTTTATGACCTAAACTTCATAGCCACGCATCATAATTTTTAGTGTGTTCTGTTTCTCATGCACGCCATCCTGGATTCAGTGTGGAAGGAGAGTTCAAAAGGGCAAAAAACCCCAGAAAGACAGGATCATTGGTTGCCATCTTGGAGGTTGACAAGATGTTGTCAATAACACATGCCAATAACATGAACTTTTATTAACTGACAATAGACCATTAAGCCCAGCTTTATTTTTCATCAGATATTGGGTTCATTTTTATAATGTATTTGCTAAGTATGTCATGTTCCATCCATAACTATGAAGCCAGTGACGTATCTTCAGGGCTCTGTGTGCCTGTGATTGTCTTAGTCCTCTGATGTAATAATAACCCTCTTGTTATGTTCTCCAGAAGAATCCAGGACTTTTCTGGTGCTCTTTCCATAGTCATCGCATCTTTCCCACAGTATTTTTGGAATCAAATAACCTCTTCAGAATCTTAGGAAAGTTATGGAATACTTGTCTAGAATAGTACATTCACACAGATTTTGCTTATGGTTTTTGCAGTTTCAAGAGCACCCTTCCTCGTCAAGTGAATTAGTACTTTTTTATAGTGACTTAAGATTTTCTCCCAGAAAAGATTAAAATACAGTCTACGTTAATTGGGGGAAAATTCATGCAAAACCTGGAAAGCATCTGTATGGTATGATCTCCAAAGAGCTAAAAGTCATTTTCCTGAAGAATTCTAATCTATAATCTATAACGTCCATTTCTTAAATAGAATGATTCTTATTCCACTTGGAACTCTCAAATACAATTCCTCATATACTTTATATTCTTCTTTCTCCTTCTTCTTATCCCTTATTCTCCTTATTTTTGACTTTCAGCTTACACACACTTTTCTCTCTTATCTCTCCATTCACTTCCAGCTTTTTATTCTGTAGACTGACTTAGTCTTTCTCATAAAGGACTTTCCCACGCCTTCCTCCCTCTCAGTCTTATGTCTTTCTGTCCATTCTTTATTCACTGACAAATCCAAGTAACCACTTTGGCACTGAGGCTCTCTCCCAGAGAATGGGAGGTCTCCCAGGCGTAGGGTGAGAGGAAGGAGAGCTCAGGGTAAATACAACATTTTCTTTAACTACTTTGGCTGAGGGGGAGGCCTAAGAACCGTGATACTTTTAATATTTTTGGCCTCTTCACACTTTCATTTAGCAGTGATTGATCTAAATGAAAAATCTTCACAACACTTTCTGTTTAGAGAGTCTTGCCTCTGTGAGTCCCCTGAAGAGTCATCAAATTGCACGACCAAGTGTGTTCTGGATTCTCCTGATTATCTTGATAAATGATAATCATCCCATGTGCTCCTTGATGTATTCTTTTTATATTTTATGAATTTCTGTCATAGTCAAAATGTGACTGCAAGTGAACAACAACAAAACATTGAGTTTTGACTCCCATATACATCTAAATCTCCATTAACTGGGCAACTTTTGAAATAGGAAATAGCACAACACCATGCTCATTTGTATTGCATACTGGAGAGCCGAGTTAATCAGTTAATTGCATTTTGAGGTTAACTTGAGATACTTTTTTAGTTCCTCATACCCTAGTCCTTCAAGGTTACGGGAGGAGGTTGGCACTGTTGGAAAAGCAGAGAAAGCCCTGGGGTAGGCAGGATTCTAAGATGGCTCCTATGATTCCCACCCCTGTGTAGTCCCAGACTGACTCTGATGGTTGTAACAACATCATTCGATTCTTTACGTGGTACGGATGGCTTTAAGAAATGGAGATTATCCTGGACAGACTTGAGCTAGTACAATGAGCCCTTAAAAGGGCATGGAGAAAGAGATTTGAAATACAAGAGGATTTCATGTAGGGAGAGTCTTCCTTGCTGGCTTTGAAGATGAAGGGGATCACATGGCAAGGATCTGAGGGCAGCCTCTGGGAGCTGGGAGTGTCCTCTGGCTGTCAACCAGCAAGGAAGCAGAGACCTTAGTCCTACAACCCCAAGGAACTATGTTCTGCCACAACCCCATGAACTTGGAAGGGGACCTTGAGCTCCACATGAGAATGAAGCTGGCCAAACCCTTGGTTTCATTCCTTGAGAACCTGAGTTGGGAACCCAGCCATGCCATGCCCCAGCTTTCTGACCTACAGAACTAATGGACGATCAGCGTGTTGCATTAAGCCACTGAATGTGCACTGATTTGTTGTGCAGCAATAGAAAGGGAACACAAGTCATAAGCTGTTTTCTTTGGCACCTTGTGGAGGTGCGACAGCAGAAGGAGAGGCAATACATGTGACAGTTAAGAGTGTCGGCTCTGGAATCCTAGACCTAGCTCTGTGACCCAGTTCTACCCAACTGTAAGCTATGTTACTTTCACCAAAAGTCTCCTTCCTCAGCCTCAGTTTCCTCTCCTGCAAAAAGGAAAATCAGTTTTAGTTTCTCATAGATTTGCTGATTTACATGAAGTAACAAACATAATGGAGTGAGAATGGTGAGTGACACACGCAAGAACTACTTACATATCAGCTATCGTTACCCTGAGAAAAGTTACTGCAACATTAATTTTGAGAGCTGGAGAGTAGGAGTGATTATTAGGCAAGAAGTTATTGTGTAGTTTTGGCAATTTCACAATGTATTTTTGTATTTTATCCCTTTTAATTATTACTACTCTGATGTGGAAGGTATTGTTAACAACATCATTTCTTTTTAACTTTTAATTTTCAAATGATCATAGATTCACAAGAAGTTGTAAAACTGGTACAGAGAGGTCCCCTCTACACTTCATCCAGCTTCTAGAGACATCTTACATCTTCCAGTATCAAAACCAGGAAACTGGCAATGATACAAGGCTATTTACTAGACTGTAGACCTTATTCAAGTCTTGTCATTAATAACTTCATTTTGTAGATGAGAAAACTGAAGTTTATCTCAATTGCTGATTTCAACTTACCCTTGAAAGCTGTGACCAAATTAAATGAACTTGTGTATAAATCAGCTTGTCTCTATTGTCTATTTCCACTCAGTGACAGATTAAGGGAAAAAAAAATCAGCATTTGCTTGATCCTTCAGCCTGGTTAAGATTCAACCATACTTTTAATTGCGGAATTTTGTTTTTGACTAGAAACTTCTGTTTTTCTGCAGAGAAGGAAAGGTGACATTGCACATTTTGACTTGGAGGCCAGTTGACACAGATATTGACACGATCACAACTGTGCAGATACATGCACAACAGCTGTGCCCCTGGAACCAAATCCCAGTGGCCACAACAATCTGAGAAATAGTCTCAGTTTTCCTTTCACCTTACCACCAAAGGCAAGGATGCACACATGAAATACAGCACAAAGTACCCGCAAGTCAGCAGCCCCTCAAGATCTAGGTGAAATTGGCTCGGCTCCCTACAACTAAGGAGTCTGTGGGAGTTCTCAAGATTTCGGTGAATTCTTTGCAGGGATTATATTTCCTTGCCCATGTTTGCCTCCAGGGATTCCATTCTCAGACATATTTTTTTTCCCGTGCTTCTCTGTGTAATTGGATATAAAACTCTGAATTCCACGAAAACTCTAGCAGCCTGAAAGTCTTTTGAGAACTTTTATAGGTTTTAGAGGGATGGTGGAGAGGTTTGTATTCCACACTTTTTCATGAAACAACTTCAATCTTGGATATTGGCATTTCTCTTTCCTAAAATTCTTTGGAGCCAGCTTTCTACCAGGTGGCTCTCGGGGACTCACCTGCCCCTGCCCAGTCTCACCACTGTCTTAGCCATTTTCTCTTCCTCTCACTTACCTTCCCTGCCTTTAGGAGAAACATGAACTCCTTCCCATTTCTTTCGCCCTTCTCAGGCATCCTGGTCCCACCCCCTTAGGCATGCATCACCAACTCAAGTCCTTAAATATCATTTCTCCAACAATTTTAGTTCCCTCCCAGAGATGACATCTAATACCAGGTATTGGGATGAAGTGTCATTTTGCTATTAATCACAATTAATTTTACTATACATTAATTGTTCATGTACCTTTTCAATATCTTTTGTTATTGTGAAGTTTCTGAAGCCTCTAAAGTTCCTTCATTACCTTTCCATTTCTCCTAGTGTTCTTACCAGTCTCCTCTAGATCAGTGTCATTGTGGATGCTGTATCTTTCATTAATGAATGAACAGTTGTCATTGCATCTTGGGTAAAGAGGTCTGTATCTTAGAGCTACTCATACTTTACCTCACAGAAAAGAGACTCGGTACATCCTGTCACAAACGCTGCCAACCCCGTCCACAGAGTTCAAGGGAGCACCACTGAAGAATTGTCAGGGGAGGAGTTGTCTTAGAATCCCACGTACGTTTCGAATTTAGACGTCATTTCGCTCCCCCGCAGCCCAGTCCCGCCTTCCCCTCTGCCTGTTGACTCCGCTGGGTCCCCCAGTGCCTCCACAGGGTCTTGCACAGGTGGACACTCAACCAATATTTGTCAAATGTATTAATGGAAGAAAGACATTACGGCAAATAGGCTGAATTAATAACCCTTTCGAGGAGCCACAGAAGAGACATTCTTCAGTCCTCTACAGCTCCCATTCTGACTCCTGTGTGGGTAAGTAAGGGATCAGTTGATCGTTGGGAAACAAGATTGTGGTGCAAACTGCATATTTGTGTAACACGCTGTTATTATGTCAGGGAGGAAAGAGTAATGGGTTCAGTGACTCAGGAAAAATACTACACGACTTAATAGTATTTGTATCACAGTGCTTGCTCTCTGCAGAACAGTTTGCACCTGCCCTTTCCATTCCAACCATAAATTCTGGGAAACAACCCTCCTTTCCTCTGCTCCAAAAATGCTTTTTAGCTAAATCTCAACGTCGCTAAGAGTGGGGGGCATGTGTATGGTAACCATGTCTCTTGTCACTTCTTATCAGCGCAATGGTGTCAGGTTTGATGGGGAACTGAGGCTGGGGTGGGCATAGCTTCAGCGCTGGTGCTGACTGAAGTGACAAACAGTCTAACGTGATTAGTGTTTGACTGGGCACTGGAGATTTTTCTGAATTGAAAGAGATTAAAAAAGAAGCAATGTGACTTTAAGGCCATATTAGGGAAAAGAAACGGGGCCATCCTCAGGCCCAGATAGGGCAGCCGTCCCTGTGTGCAGTGGGACGGCTGGTGCAATAATGCCAGAAATCCCAGTCTTGAGGGTTTACCATATATAGTCACCCGAGCTCTTTCCTTTCTATGGATGTGGCTGGTGGAGTGGATATTAGATGATCTCTAAGCTATGGTTTCCCTTCCTTTCCCACTTCCCATGTCTGAGGTACACATACATCACTCAGTCATGCTTCATTCATTTATCCATTCATTTAGGAACCATTTCTGACCAGCTTTGCACCAAGCACAGTGCTGGGCACCAGAAATGAAACACTGAAAGGCCCAGGAGTGGTGCCTGTCCTGTTGAGTAGAGTGTAGACTGGAAGACCAATGCACAAATGGACAGTCAGAAAGCAGGACAGTAAGTGCAATGACCGAACTTATGATCGATAAATTATAGGGCAAAAGGGAAAAACACAGAACACAGCTTCTGGGAGGCTCCCTTAGGTTACTGAGTTTTAAAAGACAAGAGATTGAGCAGGAAATTGGAGGTTGGAAGAAAGCGGGGGGGGGGGGGGGGGGGAGGGACTTCCAGATGGAGGGCTCAGCATGAGCAGAGGCCTGGGGAAGAGGGACACCATGGTAGGCACAGAGTTACAAGCAGTGTGGAGCTGCTGTAAGAGGTCGAGAGTCGTAAGAGATGAGACTCAAGAAAACAGAGGGATCATGACCTTGTAGGGTATGCTTAGAAGTGTGGACTTTATCTTAAGGGCTCTGGGGATCCACTGAATTGGCCTTCAGAGCTCATTCCCTCTCGTGCCTACCAGGTGGCAACATGTCTTCTCATGTCTTCACCCACCTGGCTCACGCCAACCTCATTGGTTTCCTCTGTGGTGCTGGAGGATTTTCATTGGTTGAAGGCTGCTGACATCATCTGTTGCTTCAGGATTTCAATCCTGCTGTGTTTCAGCCCCTGGAGAGCCAGGCCTGTGGGCTTGCTGCTTCTCTTCTCAGTTCAAAGCTGGACTTTGATAGTCTGTTTATTCATGCAGCACTGATGGGGCTCCAGGCAGAGTTCTTCAGGCTCTAAATTCCAGTTACTGTTCCAGGAGAACAAGAAACTCGTCGTCTTCATTTCTCAGGTTCTTCCCAGCAAAGCTTACATAAGTGAAGATGTGCCAAAGTTTCCAGCCCCCGTCCCCCTAGCCTTTTAACTCCTATTAGAAAAAAGGCAGAAATCTTGTAAGGTGCTTCTCTTAGTTTTGTGAGCCCCTCTAACAAATTAATTATTGTCAAGGAAGAGGTCCTGGGAACCTCTGATTTATGGCCTGTTGGTCAGGGTCCGAAGCCCTGGTAACAACACGGACTTCAACTGGCAGGTGAAATTAGGGGAGGGCAGCCTTGTAGGACAGAACCTTTAATCTGTGGAATCATGCTATTTCTGGGATAATAGTGTCAGAACTGAGTCGAACTGAGTGACTAATGAAGGTGGATTGAACCCAGGTCAGTCTGACTTCCTGTGAGAAGACTGTGGGGAGAAACTGTGGGTGGGAAGAGAGAAGGGGGCTAGCAGTCTAGCTTCAAGCAGTTATTAGCAGAAAAATAAATACAGTATCTAAGTATCTGAATGAACAGCTGATTTTGTCTCTTTTATTAACCTTGGCCAATCAGTAATAGCCATCTGGAGAACTTGGTTGAGGAACAGTGCTGAGGTTGACGAGCTAGATATAATGTAGTGGAGGGAGGGTGGCTATTCAAATGCCACATATTTGACCTCCTTAGTTTATTGCTAGGAAGGGTGTGACCACCCACAGTGGAACCAGGGACGGGGACGGGGAGAAAGCCAGCGGACAGCTGTCAGAAGACCTGGCTTTCTTCTCCACCAAGGGTGTAGGGACTAGTGGAGTAATTAGCCTTTTCAGAGTGCACCTGCCAATTCCTCAATACTTATGAATATATTAAGGGGTAAAATGCTTACAAATTGTCCAGCAAAGATCTTCCTATGGATATTTTCTAAGGAGACGTATTTTAAGAGAACATACGCTTTCTGATGCTCTGTGCACGGCAGAATTAGGTAATGAGCATTCAGCCTAGCGGGCCTTAAGGTATAAAGCATAATAGTACTGACTCTCCCTGTCTAACACTCCTCCAGTCCCGTAAGTTATTACCATTTGTAAGCCCCACTGCTATTACCTACTAGGCACCTTTTTCTCTTCTTAACTGGGTATTTAGAGGAAAGAATTTTGCAAACATTACAGGCTTGGAAGGCACAGTCAGAATGCTAATAGAGCTATCAAACCTCAGATGCTGCCTTAAAATCTGACTGAGCAAGGTGAGCAGTGCAGCTCACACCTTGTGCCTCCTCCTACACGGTTGCAATTAACATTTTGTCTGCCCTGTGTCTCAAGTCAGAGCTTTGGCATCATTCCCCGGAGGGTGAGGACGAACCTTAATTACAGAACAGATGCACTGACCGCTGCCTGCTGTATTCTGATGTCACCACCTCTGAGCTCCAGAGAGGGGTCAGGAGGATCCTGGGGTGTCATGTGGCTCAAATCGAATATTTTAATTTAGAGACTCAGGAAGTTGCTCCATCAATTAAGACTGGCTGTTCTTGCAGCCGACTTGCTGGGGCACAGCCAGAAGCTTTGATTCATTTCATTTCTTACTGACCCCATCACACAGTGGAGGGACAGCCAACATTTCAGTGGGTGGTGGAGAGCTGCCAGAAGTAAAATGAAGACTAATGATCAAGGAAGATTTTAAAGGGTAGTATTGGCATTTGAAATGACATCGCATATGTCACGCTGGCTAATTGATGGTGCTTGGTGGGGGTCCAGGGAAAGAGGGGTGTACTAGCTTATCATTTGTTAGCAGCTAATAAATCCCTCTTCTCAGTGAATTATCACAGGACAGGTTTGCTTTTTGCTCGGGTGAATTTCAGTGCAAGTAAGTGGAAATTCTTCTTCATTTGGTTTTTCAGGAGTCCAGACTCTTTCCATATTACAATGATATCTATTCACTGTTCACTCAAGGAAAGAAAGAGAGTAATAGAAGAAAATATCTTTCAGAGGACAAGACTGGGGCCAACTTCTTCCTCCTTTCATCCTCAGATCAGGATTAATCCCAGAACCCAGGGTGTTGCTGAGGCTGCAGAAGTGTCTATGTCAGGGAGGAGGGCTGAGTGAGAAGGAGGTGGAAGGACTGAGACTGATCCAAACATGGAGACAGCTAAGGGCAGTGACAGAAAGGCAGCATCAAAACCCATCTCCTTTCTTCCTCAAACTCATAAGACCCTGCCCTCAGCTAATATGCAGTGAGGTTACAATGGGCTCATTTCCTGTTCCCAAATGTACAAAGCTGCATTTCAGCAGGTGCCCAGTCCATGGAGGCAGCTAACAGGAGGCCTGTGGGCACCGTTCTTTTTGGCAAGGTAAGCATCCTGCTGGCTTTAGAGAGCAGCTCTCGACTTCAACTATAGGTTGGTTTTTGGAAACAGTAGCCGTCAGCCTTTTTCAACAGGGATCAGAGGCTAATGACTCTCTCCCCCTATTACTGGTCTCAGATGAAACATAACTTAGAATATAAGTATTGATTTAAGAGTGACACCAGTAGCTGCTTAAAATATGCAGTGACTGTCATTTACATTTGCCGCCAGATCATTGTCTTGCTTATTTACAAAGAAAGTGGCTAGCTGTCACCCTGGCTTTCTTCCAGAGTAAACCATGAATAATTTTTGTTAAAGTTTGTGCTTTGAAATTAAACATAACTGGGCCATTACAGCTGGCTGCTTCCATAATCACACATATGATTTGCATGTCTGGATGAGCAAATCAGGGCTGCAAACAACGGGGGCTATGTGGCAATGCATTACGTCCCCTCTACTGCACAGAGTTAACTGCTGCCAGGGAAATCGATTCATAACTAAAGGTCTAGTTGAAGAGGTAAGACAGGATAATACACAGTTGCCAAAGTGAAAATTTGATATGGAATTAAATCTTGTCTCTGACTTCAGACACCATGGTTGGACATGCAAATTATTCCTTTTTAAAACTCAACTTGCAGATGGAAGGAACAATTGTTGAGTTTGCATGGACGCAATGGGAATTTTACCCTCCCACTGGCAATTTGAGAAGCTTATTTATTATCAAGCTATTGGGCCCATGACTCCTCTCTTTGCCACTGGTGCCGTCCCCAGCAAGGAAACTGTGTTTGGAGTCCATCAGGCTCTTAAACTTATACTTGTATTAACTTTGAGTGATTCTATGAAGCGTGTCACTGGTTGTGACAGGATTACTCATGAGCTAAGTGATTCTGACTCAGTTAGAAGAGCACCTGGACTTCCAGCCCCAGTGGGAGGGAATGGAATTGACAGCGCGGTGCCCCAGGGAAGCATGCTGTTTATTGTGTCTTCTTCCTGGAAGGTTTCCTTAGAGATCTGACAGCTGACCCCTGGGCGGAGGCCCCTGCCTTGGGCATTGGTAATTTGTCCGGGGAGGAGAGGTGTGTATGTGTAATCATTTCTAAGTGGCTGATTTTGATGAGTCAATGGCTTCATGTTTAGGGTGTCTCCAAAGCAGGGGGTCCCCTCCAGAGTGTTCTCCAGGAAGTTTTAATACATGAAAGAAAGCATCCAAGTAACTATTCTGGGGAAGCCAAGAACCATCTTGGATGTTCTCATGCTGCTTTCTGGTTCCGTGTTTGGAATGTCATTGGTTGGGGTGCAGTGCGCGTGGGAACCTTGGCACTGCCTCTGACTCTAAACGTCCTACTCAGATCTTGCCAATGGCCCAGCTCCAGGGTATGAACCAGATGGATGATGGGGTGATATCAGGGAAGAGGAAAGGTAGAGTGATCCACTGATGGGGAGGACTGAGTCAGAGCCCAGAGGCGAGGGGGCTGTGCCTTGTGTCACATCCACTCTGTTTGAGGTAAAGTCATGGCTCTGTTGGAGATAGTTAGGGGTGCTGGGTCTGCCTTCTGTCTCTATGATCGACAGTCTGACTTAAGACTGCACACTCTGCCTTGTGCACCCTGTGCGTCCTCTGTAAATACCGCACCTTCCTCGTTTGCGGCTGGTTCTCTTTCCCTCCTTAGGTTGTGGTGAGGATCTATGTAGATCGAAAACATGAAAGCACTTCAAAAAGTAAAGAATACTTGACAGTGTAGGTGATCAACCTTAGAGGTAGAAGTTAGACTCCCTGAAGCCAAATCCTACATGGCAGCAAACACACAGGAGAAAAGCTTTCCTTCTTAGGCATTTGTTGGAAAACCGCTTTAACTTTTCTTGCTATGTACAACTGAAAGTGATGTCAGAATTGCACTATGTCAGAGCAATTTCTTCTGAAATGACTGAGATGAAGACCAGAGAGAGACTAGACTGCATTTGCTTTTTGTTGGATTTTTTTTTTTTTTTTTTTTTTTTTTTTTTTTTTGGTGGCAGGTTGTCCCAAGGGATAATTGCAGTTAATAGGGATCTGATCCTCTTTCCCATATAAACTACTGATTTCTGTAACAGGACAAGTACAAACCTGGGCGTTAACATGGTGACTGAGACAAAGGAATGATTTCAAGCCAGCAGCGTGGCAAGTGGTCAGAACAAGCATGCTTGTGGCTATTACTGCCCTTTATTGTGATGTATCATTGAGCAGCCCTGTGTCTCATACAATGCAGAAGTTATTAACCTACCAGAACCAGGTGAAGATGCCACATCTTCCAACTTCTCTGGAAATGAAAATGGGAATTGATGGGGCAGACTTTTTGATTATGACCTGAGTAACATATATCTTCCTTCTTTTTGCTATATATTGAAGACAAATTGCAGGATTGGCCCCAGCTAGAAAGAAACCTTAGAGAAAATTGAGTCCATCCCTCCGTTTGCACAGAGGAGGATGTAGTGGCTGTCTTAGATCGGGGAAGTCAAAGACGCGAAGAGATCTTGATGTGTTAAGCTTCACTTAAGTGCTTTTCACATAGTAAATAATGAATGTTTAATAATTAATCTTAGGGGTGCGGGACTTTCATAACAGAAGTGGGAAGATAAGAGACTTGGTCAGGGCTTGCAGAGGCTCAAGAGATCTGAGTTCTAGACATTTGTCTACCATCAATAGCTTATACAAAACATGTCATTGCCTTTAAGCTTCCTCTGTTTCTGTTTTGAGTAATATTTTCTGTTCTAGCTGCCTTAGAATAGTGCTTTAGAGTAAGTGGGGAAAATACAAATGCACATTGGAAAGTTTCAGCTAGTCTCCTCTATAGCTGGTAAACTTGTCTTGTGGATGACCTAGCAAGCTCGGACTGTCTTTAAGGTAACCTCTATGCGGCAGGGAGCAGCTAAGTGAGATAAATATTTCACTGATGGGTGAAGTGGATGCTTATTATTTATTTCCCCTCCAGTCGCCTGGTGAATGGGTGAACTTACTGGTCTAGGTCACAGCTGTAGAATGGAAATCAGTCTGGGGTATTTTGATCATTAGTGCATATTTCTTATGACCCTTTTAAGATAAAATGCAAGGCTACAGTATAATTTCAATTCCAGGAGTTCAGAATCTAAGACTGTCAGAACAACACTGCCTGGAGCACAGGGCAACAGCGATGAACCTACCAAAGAGAGAGGGGTAATCCCTTTTTTCTGTAAAGCTCTCAGTTTCTAAAAGTGTCCTTACACATTTCTCTCTTTCTCTGCAGTGCTCCCAAAGTCAGAGTCAAGGTCTGTTAAATGCAAAGCCAGATTAAAAAGGAAAGCAGTTAGCTGAGGGATGGGTACTCATATTTGCAGTAAAATTCAGCCAAATAACAGCTATCCTAGGGTACTTAGAAATATGAACACGTGAATTAATATCTTAATGCCTTTCTATAATTTAATAGTTGCATACGTAACTGTCTGTTTTAATGATGTGAAAGTCCCATCATATTTTCTTTTCTACTTGAAATGTGTCAGAGATTTCCTTAAAGCAATTAAAGTAGACGTTGAATAATTGCAAAGTGAGATTTACACCAAGATGATTCCTCATAGTTCATAATAGGGTGAAACACATGATTGTATCTCCTGTCTTTCCAGTATTAAGATGTTCTCCTTGTTTCAGTTGTCAGGCCATGATCATAACAGGATGCCCTAGTTTAGAATTCACTTCCATCCCCAAAGATTATTTCTTTATACAGAAAGTAAGCCAGTCTAGCTGGCCACTGCTTGAGTGAATCCTAGTAGGAATGGTTTTTTGACTAATGTGGGCTTTCTTAAGGCCAAGTATGATTCCCAAAGTCCCATTCATGTCCACCATGATTTTATCAGACCAAGACCTCTCCTGGACAATCACCATAACTAATTATGGGAAGTGTCCAGTTTTTCCATGATACGCTTGAAGTGATCAAAATAGTGTGGCGTAAAGTTTAACCCTTATTCTATGTGTTAACTACCTTTTATGAATAAATAGTTGTCTTTTTCCTTTTGTTCCCTCTACAAAGTCCGTAAGATGCAGGTTCTGTCTGGTATGATCTGGACTTTTCAAGGGCACATCTTTCCAAGAAGGAAGAATGGTTTCCTCTGTCCCGTGTTGGCCAACTTGAGGTCTAAGAATTCCCTGCAGTTAAAAATGCAGATTCTTGGATTCTACCTCAGACTAGTAAATTAGAACCACTGGCGCTGAGACTCAAGGATCTAAATATATGACAGGCTTCCCAGGTGATTCTTATGCATGCTGATACCTAAAAACTACAGCTCTTGGCTTTGATGGAGTCCCATGTATGTAGGGTTCCGTGTTGCAGAAGAATTTGATCACGGGAATGAGGAGAAGGTGTTTGAAGAGGGGCAAGAAGATGCTGAGGGAGAGGTCTGGGCTTCTGTATATTTACACAGAGGACTCCTGTTCTCTCTAGACAGATCGCTCTGGTTTGCTGGTCACTTTCTGGTCATCCTCCCGTCTAAGCATCCATCATCCTGATTGGGTGGATTGTCCCAGTGCTGCAAGTGCTGAAGGTGTATATGTTGGGTGAAGCACTGGGTTATAGAATACCTTCTGGTTTCAAAAGAGCATCCCCTTTGCCAAGCATTACATTCTCTCATTCTCATTGTGGGATTCACAATTTGAACATCCTCCTCTTGTTTAAAGAAACACAGCCAGTGTGACTCTGTGCCTTACATATGTGGGCGAGTGTGGGCTGCCTAATGTGCTGAAATCCCACATTGGCTTTGTTAAGTGACTTTTGGCTCTCTCAGCCAATGCAGATGCATCAAAACCTACTCTTTTCTATTATCACTCACCCGGCAGTAAGCGAGGAAAGGATCCCCCAACCCCCACCTTTGTAATATTTGGAATCTTTCTTATTTTCAACTCAGAAAATGTGCTGCTTGATTACTCTGGTTGCCATGGCTGTGGGTCTGATCTCCCTCCAGATCTGTCTTTTGGTGTCACATGTTCCCTGTATGTTTGATCTGTAAGGGAGCCTTTCAGAAATTCTTCTCCTAGGTGTCATGAGAAATAAGACATTAGAACGTCAAAGTGGGCCATGCGTAGCTTAGTTTCAGAGAATAATCACTTGCATTCCTGAGGGGAGATTGGGAAAAGAAATACTGAAAGATCCATCTTTCTGAATTGTCCCTATACTTCCCTGCCTTTTTTGCTTGAATATTTTCAGGTTTTTCTCATAGCCCTTTTGGCCGCCCTTCATCTAATAAATCTTAGTGAACCTCTTCAATATTTCCCAGAGCTCCTTGTCTCCACTGGCAGATAAACTGTCTTGATTCTGATTTTTCCCCTCCACTGAGAATTCTCTAAATGTGAAAATGCAGATTATCCTTGCAGCTCTCTCTGATGTCCACCATCAACAAAATATTAGCAGTTTTTAAAATGCCATCTTTAGTCTCCACTTCCTAGGGCAGTCAAGTGGCCTAAATTGTTCAAAGGATTCCCCAGAAATTCAGTTAGAGGCAGTGATAGTCCACATTCTCCTTTTGTGTTTGAGGCAATCTAGCCCTCATATGTTGCTTTGAAAACGTCTCAGGTGTCTAAGAGAATCTCTGCCTTGCAGGGTTCCAACTGACTCAGCAAATCAAATTTAGAAATAAAAAAATGAATAGACCTGTACATGTCAGCCTTTCCACGTGGCAAACATTTCTTAGTGATCGAGACACTTACCTGTTTTGAAAAGTTACTGCCCTTATTTTTTGTCCCTCTTTATAGTGGCTCACTTTAAAGAAATCATCGGCGGATTTGAAAATGAAAGACAAATGAAATGCCAATTTTGGGGTAATTTGAGATTGACATGATGTGGAAAGAGAATTTGGTTGTTATTCTGGCCAGAGTGGACATGAGATTCTGGAGTTCTTGAAAGGGAAGATGTTTCAGCAAAAGCACAATTGGAATGATTAGTGCAGTCATTTGAAAGCCACTAGGATTTTTTTTTTTAGCTCACCTTGTGTCTTTCCAGATTTACCTATTCGTGCACATGCCTAGAGCCAAGCTGACAGATTTGTCAAACTATGAAAGCTTGTGGTGTAAGGCTTTTTAATGCTTGGTGAAGCATGAATCCAAATGGAGCAACACAAATAAATTCATTCTTGGGATTTGTAAATAAATGCATTAAGTGCCTTGAATATTTAATTCACATGTTCCTAATAATATTTGTTGACATGGGAGATAATAATGCATAATGACTGCTAACCTCCTACGTGGGAATAACCCCTAGGAGCTGTCATTAATACGGAAAAATCTTAGAAGAAGGTTGGGTGTCAGTGGCTCATTAAAAATGCACCGCCCTGCTTGAAATAGTTTTTGATGGATGTAACAACCTTCTCTTGGAAAAAGAATGATCATAACTTAGCAGTTGTATACTCAGATGCCGTATTTTTTCACTTTTTGGAATATCTTTTGCCCATTGTATCTTCTCTAGATTTTTAGCACCAGAATATTGATTTTTAAAGATGACCACAAAGATGTGATAAAAGAACTGTAGTTGAGAAAATACCTAAAAAATTCAGCACACTTAAAAGCACAGAATGACTTTCTCTGAATCGAGTTAGCAACTGAACAAGTTGTTCTCAAAATCTGATTTTCTAACAGCTCCATTAAGGAATTCAGCAATGGTAAAAGACCTTAGCACTGTCTGCATAGAAAAAAACAAAACAAAAAACTGTGGTTGCAGACACTGAGAACTGAGTTTTCGCTGTGTCAGTATGACTTTCTAGCCAATAGGATGTATCCTTTATTTAGTTAAAACTGGGAGGGACTCAGACCCCCCCATCACCCTCACTTTTAGATGGCAGCGTAGAGGCCCAGTGGAGTTGACTTTCCCAGGTTCCTGGTGGCAGAGCTACTGCAGAAACTTTATTTCAGAGGGAGAAGGTAAGAATGGTGGAATAATTTGGCTTGTTGGATTTCTCTGACTTCCTGCCATGTTCTAAAGCCCTCTGAAGTACCAGAGGTTAAATAAATGAGTGTGAGTATATTTAATTTTGTTGTGTTTCTTGGAAAACTGGGCATCTGAAGATGTGATAAATCTTTCATTAATCAAAACACTGGTTGCCCAGAAGACTCGCTCTTGGACCAGGATGACAAGAACCTCCCTTGCTGCTTTTGTTGTTTTGCCCCATATCTGCCTCCAGCAGGGACTCCCCTGCATTTCCTCATTTACTCTCATTTACTCACATTTACAGTGTTATTCTGCTGTTTTGCTGGAGGAGTTTCTCTCTTTTTTTCCCCCCTTTTATTCAGTGTGAGAAATTGTTGACCTTTTGAGTACACAGCATTTAATGAGGTCCCCATGCTGCTAAATGAACCGAGACTCAAACAGCTGATCATTCAGGCGATTGGGAAGAGACCTGTGCAGCTAAGCTACATGACTCACACACCAGACATTTTTCTCTGAAGGAACTGGAGTTAGTCCTGTGTAACTTGCCACGTCCTTGAATAGAGGCCTCCGTTCTGCACTGGGTCAAGGTTTACTGTCCCTTAATAGTCCCTGAGATGGTAGAGATGATTGTATCTTAGAGCAATTCTTCATAACTTATTTGAGAAGGTAAAGAGAAAGAGAAAAAATATTCTGTTTGTGGCCTTTGAAATCCATACCCAGGATGTAGTCTTTGAAAGCTTGTCATTTTGTGGCAGTATTATAAATTTAGCTGAGCCCCACATTGCTCTGTACAAACCTGTTCTAATGTTTTATTATCACAAGGATTCCAATATACTCTGGGTCAAATTATGGCTGCTAAACTCCGCAGAAAATTCTTGGGTATTGACTTGGGAAGAAGTTTGTTCTTTTTCTTATTTTCAGAATTAGAAATGGATTTCATTGTGCCTTATCCAAGGGAAAGAAAGAAAGAATCTGTTTTAAAAATAGAATAGTACTTATATCTTGCAGTATTTATCTAAATAGATGGGTGTAGCAGTTTTAAAGCTCCATACCTTCACAGGAAGCATGAGACTGAATTGTGTCTGTCCTTTCACGAACATTTATTTTTTCTGTAATGTTCTAACCAGGCTTCCAATTTGCATATTAAATGCACCGGAGACCTTTGGCTAATTGAAGGGAAACAGATCTTAATTTATTCAGTGAAGATATCATGAGTGCCAAACACCTGCCAATTCTCAAACCATAGGAGCAGGGTCACAGAAAGCATTGTTCCTTTCCTTAAAGAGCTTTTGTGGAGAGTAAAATGAGCCAGTGGTGACCACAAAGTGTGATGAGTGACAGTGGGAAGCAGGGGGTTGTAGAAAGGGTGCCTTGTGCTCTCGTGGTGAGAGGTGAAAAGAAAAGTGTCAGCAAAGGCTTCCTGGGTGAAATGACACCTTGGGTGGAGAGTGAAGGGGAAATAATAAGTGGTTAAGAAAAGAGCGAAATGCGGGGAAGGGGTATGTCAAGGACTGCCTGCTAGGGAATATGTAGAAAACACACGGCGGTCCAGCAGCGTTGGAGAGTGGGCTGTTCTGAGGGAAACAGAAGTAGGCGGGGGCTGCATCCCAGTGACCTTATTTCCCCTTGTGGAGGAATTTTTACTGTTTTCTCAGGGCGGTGACAGAGATTGCTCTTCTTAGAAGGGATTGGGGTGGAGCAGGATTCAAGGCAGCCAGACCTTTAAGAGGTTAGAGATGATGGTGGTTTAGAGGAATAGGAACAGCCTGAGTGTGAGAGAGGAGTCGGGGAGGCTGCCTGGGCGATGACTAGGACCTCCGGGTGAATCATAGGGCCGGCCTCAGTTTGAAAAAGTGATGATCATGGGTTTTGTGTTTGAAGTTTGGATAAGGATATCATGGGATATTCTTTGAGGAGAGGGAGCTAATGAAAAGGCTTTTGCCTGATTAGATGATGCTTCTTAGAGAGAGAGAGAGAGTGTGTGTGTGTGTGTGTGTGTATCTGTCTGTCTGTCTGTCTTAGTTGCTGATGATACACCAGAGCACACACATTGTGGGCAAAAGACAGAAGAGCTCAGGCCCAAAAATCTAGATGGTGAGGAACCCCTCTAGGAGGAGCGAGTGGGAGTTGAAGACCACACTCTGAAGAGTTGGTGCAAAGTACACAGCTGTGAGGATCAGACTGACCATCCAGGTGGCCTGACCCATCCGCCAGTTCCTTTGGCTGCATTTCCTGGGCAAAAATCCAAAAGAGGGGCTGGTTAGGGCCCATGGTTTTAGCCCAGGCACTGAGAGGCTGGGGGCATATGCTCTGTCATCGATGGTAACGTCCTGCTCCCCACATCAAGACTCCTGCACGCTAATTAATAGAGACAAAGCATCATTGAGGCTTCCTGGGTGGAATGGCATCTGTGTGGGGCCTTGGAGGATGAAAGTGAAGTTGGCTAAGACTGGGAAAGGAGGTGTTCCAGGGAAAGGAACAACATTTACAAAGACCCTTTCTTAATGGTGAGTGAATTCTCCCCATAAGTTGTTTTAAAATTTTTTTAAGATGTCACGAACAAAGTAGAGCCTTCAGAAGTCAGTTCAAAAGCTGTAAAAAGTTACTGAGTAAAATCAAAGCTGGTAATAAATTTGGGAAAGATCATTTACGTCATCTAACACGGTTCCCAGGAACAGTCTAGTGTGGTGATGAGGAGCTGGGGCTCTGGAGACGGACTGGGGAGGTAGGGACCCCGGCTCCCTTGTTACTTGTTGTGTGCCCTTAAGTAAATTTCTTAACATTTCTGGGCCTCAGCTTCCTTAGCTATGAAAGCAGGGTAACCACTGTACCTGACTCAGAGTCGTGGTATCATCCACACCTGATTTGGCTTCTAGTGCCAAATCCACACCTAATTTGGCTTCTAGTGCATATTATGAATGAAGCTCGACCCAGAGAGGTTAAATTACTTACCCAAGGTGAAAGAGAAATTCGAGATGGAGGCAGGTCCAGGAACCACGTCTTCTCACTGCAAGATCTGAAATTCCCATTTCCTTCTAAGTCTCTCTAAGCTTCATTTTAAGATAAACAAAATTATTATGTGTAAAACACAGGGAGTGTGTTACAGCTGCCACAGTAAAAAAGTAATCAATTTAC
The DNA here is from genome assembly GCF_009834535.1 of Camelus ferus. NCBI lineage: Eukaryota > Metazoa > Chordata > Mammalia > Artiodactyla > Camelidae > Camelus > Camelus ferus. Next base: position 33,267,834 of record NC_045712.1, on the reverse strand, counting down.
ACCCACCAGAAAGGAAATGTGGAGCTAGAAGGAATTTAATTCCAGGTGGTGGAGACCTAGGTATATCTCAGTGCAGTAGCATACGCTCAGAAAAGGCTCCCAGAGAGCATAATAAGCCCAGACTGACTGGATAAATGTTAGTTGCAGTGCTGAGTGGGGTGTGGTAAGAACACAGTGTTTTCTGAGAAATACTCCGTATGAAGGTGCTTTCATACCTCAGTAGAAATTGGAAACCCAACTATGTGTGTTATAGTATTTATTTCAAATGTCATTTATAAAAGGGAACATGTGTTTGGTTTAAATTTTTATTTTATAAATATATGCAAAAGCTAAAGTTAAACAAATATTGAGTGTTCTCTCTCTTTGGGGGAGGAGTGGGGGAATTCTTTGCTTTCAAAGGCGATCTGACTTGAAAGAACACTGTTGATGGAGTTTCTGTTGATAACTCTGGATAAAATGGTAACTACGTATCAGATGCTGCTGTTACTCAGTGCCTAGAAAGCTATATGAACAGCTCTTCCCAAGAAATGTTCCTGGCTTAGGTCTTTAGTTTCTGGCACATGGCAGGAACTTACTGAATGGTGTTGGGCGAATGGTTGAAGGAATAAATCATTCAGTGAGTATAAACAAGGAAGAGGGCCATAGCCTTTTGTTGTTTCTGGACTTTTTTTTAAGTGACATCTGTGGCTTGATTGACAGTTGTATTGTCTTGGGTTCTTTATTTTTTACGAAATGGAAACCAAGACTGGCTGAAGAGGTTTACTGGAAGGGAGGACGTGAGGGCTAAGAATAAGAATTGAGAGACAGTAGCTCTGAGGACCGAGACTGAGGCCCAGGTGGAAAGTCATCCCTGGCCCCTCCGCTGGGTTCTCAGCCCCTCCCAGCCTGTGTCTCTGTGCTCAAGGCTCACCTTCCCAGGAGAGAGCACCTGATGCCCATCTCCCTCATGGCCAGCTTGAGTAACAGTCCCACCAAGAGCGATTTTCCAAAACAACTGGGATGCTTTCTTGAAAGAAGAGGCAATGGACACTGGGCATAAAAATGAACAGAAGTCCAATATATTGATGAGCATAAAACCCTGCCTTTAGGTGCAATTGAAAATTGAATTCCAAGAGTGAAGATAGTTAGATATATTGCTTTTGTTACAGTCAGTTTTATAAATTTGGAAGCTTACATCATCCACACAGGATTAGTGAGGGCTTGCTGAAAGGTGGTGTGAAAACAGTGGAGGTAATAGTCCTGTGTCCCCCGAGTGGCCACATGTTATATCTGCCCTGTTCAGGACAGGTACTGGCCTCTAAGAAAGGCATGCTAGCTTCGAGACCATCCAGGGGAGAGAGGCTGGAGGAATAAAGTGCCAAGAAAATGTCTCATTTGAGAAACTCTTGAAGAGGCCAGACTAAGGGAATACGCCAATGCGTGGCAGCGAGAAGAAAGTGATGTGTCCAGGTAGCTGGCCACAGACCATTCCTTTGAAGTTAGAAAGATTCCAGCAGAGTTCGGGTGTGTCCTTCAGTCAGATGGAGGGTCACGGGAATGTGCATATTTGACAAGGGTTGAATTTAAGGTTTTCTTCACCAGTCTTTGGTGGAGATACAGGAAAGTGAATACAAAACAAAAACAAAAACAAAAAGAAACAAGCAAAAAAGTAGTGGCAAACTTTTTAGTATTACAGATTCATTATTTTGATGAGATGAGGCATCTTCAGGGTGGTATGGCTGTAGATATTCATTATTTTGAGAAGTTATATGGGGCATGGGCCGTGAGAGGAAAAGTAATGCCTTCTGTAAACTGCCTGCACATATCATGTTTACTGATGAGTCTACAATCAACAGGAGCCCAGCAAGGGAAGGGAAGATTTTATCGGTTTAACCAATTCCTAATGATTAATTTCCATGCAATGAGGAAAGTCATCTGTGAGGGAAGCAACAGATAATTTTGAATTTTTTAGATAGGTTTTTTTTTTTTTTTTGGTGACATTTACAAGGTATATGTGATATGTGTTAATTATCATTTCTACCCCTTTACCTCTGATTATAGATGATACGAAGGACCCATCTTAGTCTGGGGAGCTCTTATATTTATCTGCTCAACCTTGCAGGCAGGTGAAGGCTTAATTGCAGGCCTGCCTTGGTCCCACAGTAGATGAACAGCCCTTGTACTGTTCAGGTATCTCTTTTGGCAGTGCAGATGTTCAAACCCTCGTTTCTCCCACTGCCAGGGGCCCACAGCATCAGACTGGGAGCTGAGGAGCATTTTCAATTTTTCTTCTTCCGGTTGTTTTACTACATTTTAAACATTCAGGTAATTGCAGGGAATAATGAACTCCCATGTATTCATCACTCCGATTTAACATTTCATTGTGTTTACTTTAACTATCCGCTTTTCATTTTCTTAAATGAATAAAAGTTTACAGACAGAGTTGTGGGCCACTTTGCAGAGCACTTGCTGGCAACCAGAAATGAAGAGCAAAGCATAGTGAACACTGTAGCTTTTTCAACCCCTACTTCAGTTTCAATGGAAGAAAAAAAAATACGCGTTTTAGAGCACCTCGTATATGGTTGACACTGCCATTTCACATCCATTCAGTCCTGAAAAACTAGCTTTCTGAAGCAAAAAAAGAAAAACCAGAAACCTGATTTGCAGTGTTTGCTGGCTTTGTAGTGTGTAAGTTACCCAGCATGGCTGGTTTCAAGCTCCCAGCAGTTTAACAACTGACTCACAAAATTCCTCAATATTTAACAATATGCTCATGTGAGCCAGGACAAGTGGGTTCCAGTGTACAACAGTGTGCGTTCATCCATTCAGCGGGTATTTCTGGGTGCCATTTGTGTGTGGTAAGTTTTAGGGAAACAGATGCCTTTCTTATAAAGCACACTTTCTATAGGACTCTAGTCCTGAGAGATTTGGGTAGCATTATCTTCCTTTAGAGGATGTGGAAACCGAAGCCCTAAGAAGTTAAGCAAAGTGGAGACTGCTCCTGGTGACTTGCCCTCATCCCCCTGGCATTGACCTTGTCTGTGCACGTGTCTGGGTTTACACCTGCTCATTCCTGTGACTCTTGTCTGTAACCATATGCCCACCTGAGCTTTCTCTGTCAACAGGGCAGGTCGGAAGGTCTGGGGAATTGGCATCCCCTGGGAGGTGCCTTCATCCAGTGACAGGTGGGAGTTGGTGAAGAAGTACCCCATCTCCTTCACCTCTCGAATAGGATAACCCAGAATCGTATGTTCCACACTGGTTCTCCAGCAGGATTAAACTCACATGTTTAGTGTCCCTCTATGGTAATAGACTTGAAAATAAGTCATTTTTTGTTATCCTTCTCTTTCTCAAATCCCCACGGTCCCACCGCTGTTTCCTACTACTTGTCCTGTAGTCCTGCCTCAGGCTTTTCTTCCGGGGGTGACCCAAACCCAGACAGGCCTTAGGTCGATCAGACTCCAGAGCTCCGCTTGCTTTGCCGCGCACTGCTCTGCTTCCTAGAGCTCATTCTTTGCCTTCCCCTTCCTGGATTAATGATGAAATGCCAGCATCTCAGTGAGGGCTGACAGCTCTGGGAGAGCTGCCCTCTTTCTCCCACTGGGGTTCCTAGTCTGTCCCCCGGGGAAGAAGCAGATTCACCAGAGATAAGGTTCACAGGACACTGCAGCCAAATGCCACATTTATTCCTGGTCTGATGGTTCTGAATCGCAGCTTCCTGCCTGCTGGACTGAAGCTGACCTGGAAAAGCCAGGAGGGTGATTAAAGATAAAATTTATTTCTCACCTATTAATCTAAAGCCTGGAGTCACCTTGAGGAGCCTGGTAACCATCCCACCCTTGCCCGCTCCCCGCTCCCAGCTGCACTCAGCAGTCCAGAGCAGAAGGCACCTCCTAGACGAGGGGGCTCCTAAGCGGGTAATCCTTCCCCAGTTTACTGTTTCATAATGGCTTTGCCTGTCATCTGCTCTCAAAGCATTGCCTACCTCTTCCCTATGATACTTACTACTATTTTAATTTCATATGATTTCTGTGGTTTTTTTGACATTGTTTCCCCCACCCCCAACAGACAGGAAGTCCACAAAGGGGGATATCTGTCTGTTTTTGCTCTCTTATCTGTTTCAGATCTTTAACATCTAACATGGTGTCTGGTACATGGTTGATGCTCAATAAATACTTTTTGAATGAATCCATAGGAGAGGAAAAGAGTGAATAATAACTCTGCTTGTTCTGTTCAGGGTGAACCCAGATACTGACTCCGCCCCTTTTCTTTATCTTCATGTCTCCCTGTGACTTCCTACCCTTTGGTGTCTTTGACTAAACAGAACATCCGCCTAGCGTGACGAGTTAGAGCAGGGACTCCGGAGTCACATGAGTTCAAATTCTGGCTAAGCTATTTATGAGCTGTGTGACCTTTGACAATTTGCTGGACCTCTCTGTTCTTCAGTTTTCTCATTTGCAAAATGAGGACGAGTACCTAGCTCAAAGAGCTGCTTTGAGGAGGAAAAGCTGTAACGTAAGTGAAGTGTTTACAATAGTTAACTGGCACATTTAGTAAAAACAACAAAAACATATGATTGCTCAAGAATAAGCACTCAGATAATGTTTAACTATTATTATTTTTTGAAAATAAAAAGTGACTTGTGCATTTCCTCTAAAGATAACCCTTACATGCTTTAGGATGAATTCCACGCTCCAATTGTGGTGAGATGAACTGCCCCTACCAGCCTCGGCTTCATCTACCTGGTGTCTCCCCTCTGCTGGCTGAGCTCCAGGCCCCTGGGCCGCTTCCATTTGCCTCAAGTGTGGCATAGTTTTCCTGGTTCTGGGCCTTTGTCCACGCTGCCCTCTCCTCCCGGAGTGCTCTCACCTTCTCCTCTGTGAGTCGGTTCTTGCAGGAATCACCTCTTCACTGGAGCCTTCTCGGATCTAAAGAAGCTCAGCACCCAGACACTCTATCTCAGAGCACTTAGTGCAAGTGTTAATTATCTAATTTAGTTGTTTAATTTCTCTCTTCAACCAGAAACTCAACTCTCTGAGTGCACTGAACCCCTCCGCCCACTCTGAGTATTGATACGGATGCTGAACCAGTGACCAGGAAGGCCTGGAATTCAGTTGCAGATTCCAGGGCCTGACCCCCAGGCCCCTGGGTTTCTCCCACGTGGTTACACAGCCTTCTGTCACCCCCCGTGTGGTTCCCACCTGGCCCTGACCTCACACTCTCAAGCCAGTGTCCTGTATCCTACATTGAGGCACTGGCCATGTGTTCTGGCTTCTACTCTTGATTCCTCCCAGCCTCCAGGCCCCTTGAAATCCTGTTAGTCTCCTACTTCAAACCCTCCATGGCTTCTTCTCACTCTTACCATTAAATGACAAGATCTTTGTGTTGTCTCTCATCTCTTTCTGTCTCCCTCTTGCTCGTGCTCCAACCAGACTTGACTTTCTTTTGCTCCTCAGACATGCCGAGCCTGTCCCCACCTCAGGGCCTTTGCACACCCCACTCCTGCCTGGACTGCCCATCCCTTTACCTAAGCATTCTCTTTATCTTATCTTTCAGCTCAACAAAACCCTCTCTTACCCCCATGTGAAATGGTACCCTAAGATACCCATATTGATCTATGGTGTGACCTTTTTATTGTCCTTGGAGCTGTTTCTGCAATTTGAAGTCATCTGTCTATCTCCAGACCTCCTGATGTATCTCTTATACTAGAAGTTACACTTGTTAGAGCAAGGAATGTTACCACCCTTCTCAGCACTATATATCTAGTGCCTGATACAGTGCCTGGCACACACAGGTGCTTAATAAATACTTGTTGAATGAATGAATGAATGACAGATTGAATGAACTAACACTCGTATCTGCTCCTTCCTGAGGACACAGTGGCCCTTAGCAGAATCCCTCTTTGTTGAATTTGGGGCTAAATCTGGGCCCAGGGCCTCTGATGCTCCGGATAAAGCCACTGTTACCATGTTACTGACTCAGGGGTCTCTCTGCTTCCTTCGCTTCCTTTCCTTTCTTTGGTGGTGTCCTGCTGCCTCAGGGTCTCTCCCTCACCCTCCGAGCCAACAGTTTCAGAAGGCAGCCAGTGTGGCTTCAGATGCTGGCAAATCCAGGCGCAAATCCTAGCTCTTCCACTTAAGAACCCTGACGTTGACCAAGTCACTTCATCTCCCTGAACCCAAGTGTCCTCAACTACAAAGAGATGCTGTAGAGAGAAATGGCAAATAGACATTGTCTTCCAGGGACACTGTAAGGATTAAATGAGATACTGCTTCAAAAGGGTTTGACACAACAGTAAATGAACAGTAACAGCTTTGACAGTGATAGTCGGCTGCACTTTCAATTTGGCTTGTCTTCAAGTCCCTGTATCTTTTCAGCTCCATGAATTTTCACCCTCCTGCCATCATAGCCTTATCTCAACCAAGCACCCATGCTTGGACTGACCAAGGAATTAATGGCCGAGCATCATTCTGAGAGACAGTCTTGTAGCTGTGCAGAAACTCTAAATGAGACCTAAACAAAGGAGCGGCTGGATCATAGGGCTTAGCGCTATAGCTCTCTGTGTTGTCGCATCAGAGCACCAGCCTCAGAATTCCCTTTCGCAGTCTGATGGGGAGGGGGCTCACATGCTGAGCCAGCAGCATCCCAGGTGGTTGACGCCTCATAACCCAAGTCCCACGTCTGGTGATACATGTAGAGTTTCTGTAGAGATGTTTTGATGTGATTAAAATATGTGCTTTCTGCAAACCCATAGAGGGAAAACAAGCCCTTCAAACCTAATGACAAGATCAAATAGTAAGCATGGGTCTATTTACTTAGCAAGCAGACCGCTAAGAGGCTGAGACGCTTCAGCACCTAGCCCCAGTCTTTTCTAGAGCAGAGTGTGGGGACTCACTCACCTGGGACAGAGTCTCGCTTGCTGCCTTAGACTTGTGCTAGCGAATTCTAAGTCCCAGCCCCTCCCACCTTCTCTCCTGATGAAAATTAAACATTCAGTAATTCAGGTCCTTGCCTTTCAGATACAAACTGCTGTCGTTCACAATTCAGCCCTCAGACTGTTCAGAGCAGGTGTCTCACCACTCGCTTTTCTAACAAGACCTTGAATGAAAATTAGAAAGCCCTCTTAGAAGATGGAAACAAGGACAGGAAGTCAGAGTAATAAAATGCCCAGACATAATCATTAGGGTTTGTGGACGATAGTAAGTGATCTCTCTCAACTCATTAAGCTGGAATAAAAACCAGCGGTGTTAAGTAAGTTACTGTTTAGGAACCGACCATGTCTCATCTTCCGTGCAGGCTGAAGTCTTTGGAAAAGCTTGAAATCATTTAGTAAAGCCATTTACCTGTCATTGACTTCTCCATAATTCCCCGGTTATGCAGTGTTGTCTTCTTCCCAAATATCTCATGAAAAGAAATTAGAAAGAGAGAAAGATGTGTTATATCAACAGGAAATAAATCATACGCTTTCTAGAAGCACAGCTTCACGGAGAATACCACTGCTTCATGCTGATTACTTTATTGTAGGCTAAAAGCTCTATGATTGGATATGTAGGGCGGTCCTAAGTCGTCACTGAATGCCAGAGTCTACTTCTGCCTCTAAATTACTTAAAAAAAAAATTCCTACAGTGATAGGAAACCTTGTTTGTGGCAAGCACTTGAGCCAGACGCATCATCTGACAAAAAAGTGTGTAAATTTCATGTTTCAAAAATGGGTTCCCGCAAAGATTTTATTTTGACTGCTTACCACTATCTTGGTAGAAAGCCTTTCTTTAAAACCATAACCTCCACAGTTGTGTGTGTGTGTGTGTCTGTGTTTAAGATTTCCTAAGCTCTGCAGATGAGCAGCTGTAGGAATATTGCTGAAATAATTCCAGTTATTTACTTGTCTTTAACAATCACCTCTCCCCCCACCCCCAAATTAGTGACTTAAATAAAGCCACAGTTTTTTTTTATCTCACTGCTTCGTGGCTCTGAACTCTGGACATGACTTTGCTTCCTCCTCTGTGTTCCTAACAGTGCTTTAATCAAGGTATTTCCTGAGTCTGCTGTCGCAGTTTAAGGCTTAAGTAGGGGTGAATCCACTTTGAAGCTCACTCTCGTGATTGTTGTCAGGATTCCCTTCCTCGTGGGCTGCTGTTCTAAAGGCTTCAGTGGCTCACTGGCTGTTGGCCAGAGGCCTCCCTTGGTTCTCCGTACACAGCCCTCTCCACTGGATGGCTTGTGCTGTGGTAGCCTGCACCTCAGAGAGAGGAAGCAAGATAGTAAGACGGGGGTACAAGCAATTGCTACCTAGTCTTGGAAGTGACATTCCATCGCTTTTGCCATCTTCAGTTTGTTAGAAGTGCTGGGTCCATTTACACACGAAGGGAAGGGGTTTCCCAAGGGCAGGAACACCGGGACCCAGGACTCTTTGAAGTCAGTCTTAGAGACTGCCTGCCATGAATGCCAAGAACAAAAATCTAAAATTATTCTGAGTATGTGATGCCTTTCTAGATGCAGAGCAACAACACTGAACCACATAGAGAAAACAATAAATTATGGTGTTTGTGTACATCAACTTCAGTGACAGACTGAATTCAAATTCTAACTCTGCAGTGCCCTAATTTACAAGAATTTTGGCAAGATATTCAATATCTATCTGTAAAATAGAGATAATTTCTGCCTCACAGGGTAAGACACTATAAAATTGTCAGCATGTTGGTCACTGCATAGTAAATAATGTTAGTAATCATGGTATTTTGTGTCACCTATGTAGATTAAATTACTTTTTTTTTGGCCATTGAGTTGGTAGTTGTGTAAACTAGGACAAGTCACTAAACCTCACAGTGTCTGTTTTAGTTTGAACTGCATTTTGCTACAAGTAACAGGAAACTAGTATGGCTCAAAAAAAAAAAAAAAAGGATTATTTATCTCGTAGAATAAAATATCTGGAGAAGATAGGCTAGAATTGGTAGGGCAGGTTAACAGTGTTGTTGGGGACCTGAGCTTGCTTGCTTTGCATTCTGCCCTCCTTGGCATGTTGGCCTTTGTGCTCATGCTCGTTACTTCCTGGTCATAGGAGAGCTGCGCCGTCTCCATCCTCATCTCATGTTTCAGCAAAAGAGGGAAGAAGGGGCTTCCCCGGACAGTGGTAAGGGTGAAGTGTTAGGACAACAGGTGTGTAGCAGCTTAGAGAGTAGCCAGTCCAAGGCTGAGAAGGACTGAAGGAAGGCTTCAGAATTTCTCCAAGAAAAAGAAAACTGACAGGCTACGTGATACAATTAAAGTATATTGAGAGGAGATTCATGGTTATGCTAGAAGATCAAGCAATGACTTATTAATAGGAAGATCAAAAGCTAGATGGACAAAAAAAAATGTGAGACAATGCTTAGTTCCGGGGAAAGCAAAAAGTTACATAGACAAGGCAGCAACGGCAAAAGGATTAGCTGAGAACTGCAAACAGTATTTACATAGCCACTAGCACTAAATATTGGCTTAATATCCAAGGGGGGTGTGTGTGTGTTTTGGGCAGGTCATGTAAAAGAGTCAAATTTTTAATTTAAAAAAATACTAAGTTAACAAATGATTGAAAACATCTATAGGATTAATATATAGCAAATGAGTATGTTATACAGAAATGTGGAGGTGAATCTCAGAGGTTGCGTGCCGTTTCCTCTGGGGAGTGGGCATCAGAGAGTAAGAGTTGAGTATTGGATGCTTACTCATCTTTGCTGCATCACCACCACGAGGCAAGAAAAGTCCATGAAGCTGGATACAAATAGATGTAGTAAGGATGCAGAATTGAAAAATTAATTATGCTTTAATTTTTGTACTCTTACCATGAAAGAATGAGAGCCCTATTTCCTTGCTTCTTCCCAGGAGAAAGTTAAATCAAGTATTTCTTTGCCTGAGAAATGGAGAGCTAAAAGCAGTTCAGCCTCATTTTAAGGGGAGATTTTGAATTTCTGAGACTAGGGTAGGAAAGCAAAGAAACCAGTCCTGAGGTTGTTGTAGCCTGGTGTTCCACTCCCTTGCAGCCCCCAAAGACAGCAGGTACCCTAAGGTGGGAACTGATCAGAAACTCGTCAGCTTCAAGAAGTCTAGTAGCGAATCTGAATGTGAAAGGTCTGAGTGCTGGGGGGATTTGAGACCTCCAACTCTGAATGACCCAGATGACTCTGATCTGTAAACACTTTTGTGAAGATCAGAAAGCCCTTCCTCAAATTTCTTATACTGATTTGTTCTCTTTGGGATTCCTGTCCCACCTGGGAGAGGGAGGGAGCCTCTCTGATGAGCAGTGTTGGATCTGTTATCAACCCTGGCATGTCGTGTTCCAAACTGGCACATCTGTACAGAACGACTTCGTATCTGTCATGACAAAGGATAAACATTGGATTTATTTCTGAAACTTCTTTTCCTTCAGTCCTTTCCAGCCTCAGTGGAAGTAATGCAAGCTGCTCCTCACTCTGGGCATCTGGTAAACCATTAGTCTCTCTCTCTCTCTCTCTCTCTCTCTCTCTCTCTCTCTCTCTCTCTCTCTCTCTCTCTCTCTCTCTCTCTCTCTCTCTCACACACACACACACACACACACACACACACACACACAGCCTAAGACCAGCTACCACCCAGTGGCAAACGACAGGCTGTGATGTGTCAGTTTCTAATTTAATTTGAAACGTCATGTAAAACACCATCTACTCTGGCAGAGTAGTGAAATTTTGAGCAATTTTCTGGTGCATTCTTTCATTCTTCTTGGTCAACAAGGATTATTAAAGTCAAAGAACTTGTTTCTTGTGGTTGGTACAGGCAGCATAGTTGTCAAGAGCAGAGCTCGGAACACACTGTGTTCCGATCTGAGATGTGCTGCAAATCATCTGTGTGGTTGGGGGCATTTCATTAAAGTTCTCTGAGTCTCAGTTACTACGCTTATGAAATGGAGATAAAATGGTAACTAAAACACTTAGCACCTCTTGTAACATGCTAAACTCACAATCCATTTTTATATTGTTACTGTTCCTCTTCCTCAGAACTTTTTCCCTTGTGTCTGACCTGTCGTTAGAGGGACATTGGCTCACCCCTTCTTTTCACCTTGTCTTTGAAACCCAAATTTTAAGAGAGGAGACATTTGTACAAGTATGAAGTGGAATAAAACAGAAAAAAACAAATGAGGTGTAAAGTCTTAGGTGTTTGCTAAATGAGAAAATACAATGTTTTTGAAAACTCCCTACATCTTAATGTGGTTTTATCACCACAGCTCTAGACATGCAATTCCCCAGCCTTTGCCCACAACTCTTGCCTTTAATGGACTATTGACTCAAACCTAATCTGGCTTCCAGGGTATGGTTTGTGTGTATGATGTACAGTCTGCAAGGAACATAAGGCTAGTTTGTTTCAGGAAATGAAGATTAATCACCAGCAGCTGGCCCATTAATAACCTTGGGTATGCGGGACAAAAACAAATTTTTCGATAAATTTGTAATCCCATAAATATAGGTAAAGCAGTAAACTTCTGATGCTAAATTGGTTAAGTTTCTCAGGCTATAAAACACTTTTACTGCTGCCTTCCTTTTCTAAAATATCCAGCTGGGACCTTCAAAGAATCACGTCTACCATCTTCTTTTAAACCAATATTATGTTCACAGTGTGTATAGAGGGTCTATTTGTATTAACACCATACTTCTTACTTGAAGAATCAGCATAATCTGGTAACTCCTGAAGTGGCCCCATCTAATAGTAACACAACACATTTGTGTCATGGGCTTATCCTTTTCCAAGTCTGAGTAATCTCCTGGGGGAGAATGTTTTCACTTTCCATTTTCAGTGTGATTTTCTCTGCTATGTTCAGATGTGGCTTTCGTCTGGGAACATTGCCTTTTCTGTACTTAAGAATCAGAAACAATTGCTTTTGCCTAGTGCTTTGTAGTTTACAAAGCATTTTTTCCATCTTCTGTTCTTTCTCCTAAAACCACTCTATACCTAAGGCATCATTATCCCCTGGTGAGGAAGACAAGATTTAGAGATGTTGGGTCACTTCCTGGGAATTAGCACTAACCGGAAGTGGTGGCGCTGTGAGACCTCAGAGTTCCCAAGCCCATGTTGTTTTCATCATGATAGAGAAGGGAGCGCTCTGGGTGACAGCGGTGAGCTCAGTGTCCTAATGCCTCTAGTGTCTCTTCTCTCTGTGACTCGTGTTCTGTCCGGGGAGTGCTTAGTATCCCCTCTCCCCTTCCTCCTGCTGCTCTCTCAACACACTTTTCTGTTATTTTCTGAGTCTGAGTTCCCCCCAAAACAGACCCTGACACAAGTGCTGCCCACAAGTTGTTCATCTGGGAGATGATCCCAGGAAGTGCAGTTAGGGAAGGAGGAGGCAAGACAGGAAGGGGGGAAAAATCGTTAACGAGTGTTCCCATGAGTGAGTTACCACTGTGGGCAACCAGGGCTCCATTCTAGCAGGTATGCTTTGTAAAACCCTACTCAGAATGGTCCCACAGAGGGGTGGCCAACTCCTGTCCCTCTCAGGTTGAAGTTTGCTTCTGGGGGCATGGACTTCCCATTCTGCCCTGTGTGTGGGCTGAGCACCATGTTCCTATGGCCGGAGAAGGTCCTCAGGCTGGAATATGGGCACTAGAGATAGGAAGCCATGAGCGTGTGTGATTTCTGTCCTCTGGAGCTGCAGTTTTCATCTCTGCCTGGGTGGACAGAGGGATGTGTGTATGTGTGTTTTATTGTTTAGTGTAAATTGTTTATTAGCCCTTCTTTCAAGGCATTTGATATCCTCTAGCAAGTCTGCTGATTGTAAGTGACAGACAACTGAACCCAAATTGGCTTCAAATGCAAGAGGACTGTATTGGACTGTGTAGAAGAGAAGTCCAGAGGGAGGCCTGTTTTAGGTGCTACATGATGCGGTTGGGGAGCTTCTGCCTCCCACTGTCTCCATTTCCTCTGCATGGTAGCTCTGTTTTCAGAAAGGCTTCCTTTGTAGTCAGAAGTGGCTGTATCCAGGTTCTGTATCCAGGTTCAAGTCCAGTGGAACAGTGAACATTTTGTTTAGAATGCCCAGCAGAAGTTCTACACTTCATTCTTACTGGACTTCTCTAGGTCACACGCCCACCCTTGAACCACTCGCTATGGCTCGGGGGATGTGACGCACCAGCTGTCTTAGACCTGCATCATACACTATACTGCAAGTCCAGATGGGCTCAGGGTGGGGAGAAGTAGGTCTTCAGGTGAAAGTTGAGGCTGTCCCCTGCAGAAGTGGGGTTAATAGAGGTTGAGAAGCCAAACAATAAACTTCAGTACAATGACCCAGGTAAAGTACACGTCAGTCTTTATCTCTAAATGTCATTTCTTGGAAGTGTTTTAGATGTCAGGGAGCAGGAGTGGGACAGAGTATAGTGCACAGTGCTCACTGATACAGCCCAAGTGATGATGGCCCCTGCTCTGTGCTTGTTTCCTGGTTTTCTTGGCCAGTCTGGTGCCCCTAATATATGTGTTCAGGAAATCCCTACCCTAGTCTGCACCTGTGCAACCCAGATACAATTCAGAGAGAAGTCCCTGAGCACATACTGTGTGCAAGGATCATGTCCTCTGCCAGTGGTTCTTCCCACTGGCAACTGCCCTGTTCCTAATTTTCTCTCTTGTGCATTCTCTGTCCTGGATGGATCTGATCCTGTCCTGCTAGAATATCATGAGAGAATATGCAGTGTTTTTCATTCCTGTACTCATCCAGTCCAGCCAGCCATTCAGCCATCATTGATTGAATGCTTTCTGTGTGCCACAGGGGAGGTAAAGACTAATCAGAATAAGTATTCTGACTTCAAAAGTCTGAAAACAAGAAGGGGATCTTTTAGGAGATCCCTAAAAGATGTGTATGTGTGATATATACAAGATATATACAGAAATACCTCTAATGTGAGGCAGAAATTGACCAGTGCCATTAGTCATAAATAGACAAATCCTCACTTTCAGAAAGAGAAATGGCCTCTGGTTTCCAGGGTGGAATCAAGATGAAATCTGATGGAAGAGGGAGAGTAATTCCAATTAAATTAGTGTTTGCATTTTGGAATACTTGAAATGCTTGGCATGATCAAAGTTCTTATTCCAATAAATTAAACATGTCTATTTGAAATGGCAACTGTTACAATTCAGATTATTCCAGATGATGGCTGGTGTTTAACCCCATTCTCTGGGAATTTGCTTTTTCTGTTTTACCAAAGTAAAAATATCGAATTTAGTTCTCATTTTGCCTGATGTGGTCCCAGTAGGACAAATGTCAGTATTTATTTTCCAGCAAGGACCTGACGCATTGCAAGCGAATGAGACACTGGAACGAAGTAGCCCGCGGGGCCCCTGCCATTGTGTCTTTTCTGGAGTAGATTAAACACAGCGTTGAGGTGGAGAGAAGGTCTTAAGATAAAGACTTAAGAGCCAGATGGCTAAACATTAAGAACAAATCAGATCGTTAGACTCTACAGCCTTTTGCAGCAGGGACTGTCTCTTATTACTTTGTATACTTGCCTCCACTCCCGGTTCAAGGTCTGGTGTTCAGTAGAGTCTTTTGAATTAATTCCTTGGCTATCTTTGGAGACACCACCATTAATGAGGAATTATTTGTGTCCCAAACATCCCCTACCCTTCTGTAAACTCTTAGAGGGCAGGGGTCAGGTCTGATCACTCTGTTCTTTGTCAGACCTGTGTGCAACTTGACACATATAGAGGCTACAAAGTGTTTGTCTGTGATGCTTAATAAGTGCCACAGTGGCTTTAAACATTCCCTAAGTGTGAACCAGGGCGTCTCCAGGAGCTCCACCAGTCTTGGTAATCTGGAGTATTAACATTTTGAATTGTCTCCCAAATGAGTATTCTTATGTGAGCCTCAGTTTTTCCTAAACCATAAAATTAAGTGGGGCAGAGGGACAATAATACCTACTGATTTCATAGGGCTGTTGTAAGGGTAACGTGAGCTATCATGTGGAGGTAGCTAGCCGAGGACTTGGCACAGAGAAGGAATTCAGTAAATGTCAGCTGGACCTATAAATGCAAGCAAATCTTGTTTTCAGGTCTAATTTTTGCCGGTGAATGACGTCACTAAAGAATACATACTAGTGTTTTAAACTTATTTCTAGTTTCTAAGCTGCTGCTGGTTTTGTCGTTGAAGGCTTTGAGTAGATAAACAGAGAGTTTGATTCTACAAGGGAATCAGTGTGAGAAAGATCTGGGCAACGCTGTGTTTCTAGGTTCAAAAGGTGATTAAGGAGATGCTGTTGGTGCCCTGTTCGTTTCTCCTTTGCCCAGCTGGGGCATCCTTCCCCCAGCACAGGGAGGGCTGGCTGCTGACAGCTCACAACTATACCCTCCATTAGAGAATTGCCCTTGACAGACAGGGCTGTCTCACCTGGTGATGCCTGGGACATTATGTCACCCCCACCTCCCTCACAGCCAGTGGCAGGTGCAGGGATATTGATGTAGAGATTCCCTTTGCTGCAAGTGAAGATGACTCCGTGGCATCACTGACACTTCATAGCTCCACATGGGATCAGCCTGAGGCTAGACTGTAGCCAGAACCACATCTTGGCTAGGCTTCTCCCCTACACTATATTCTGTCTTCCTCCCTGAGTAAGGATTCTGCATTCAGACTCTGCCTTTAGGGATCCTAACCTAAGTGAGATGCACTGAAGACACAACAGAGAGATGCAGTGTCTTGTGTGTGGTTTTCAAGAAAAAGCCACGTTCTGTTCATAACAGCAGCCGGCGTATACGTTTCAGTTTACATGGTGTTCTTCATTTGCCAGCTTTCCCCCAACATAGTTCCCCGGTTTTACACTGAGAAAAACAAGGCCCAGTCTGCTAACAAACTTGAATGAACTCCTGAACCCAGGTCTCGGGCTCCATGCTCTGTCCTCTTCCTTGTCAACCTCCTGGCTGAACTTCCTCTCCCCATGCTCTTTCTGTGTTGAAATCCTTGTGTTGTGAAGGCAGAATCACTGGCATTGCTTTGCCATTCGCTTCTAAACAATGAAGCTTCTGGATCACCTTGGATTCCTTTAGACCAGAAAACAAAAATGAAACAACCCATCTGAGATATTTGATTCCATCTAAATGTCAGAATGTTATTGCTTTGGGCACAGGCCATTGCAAAGTTTCCAGACCAAAGATAAACAGTTTCAATGTGTTCTACAGAAAAGGTTATGCTATCTCATACCAAACGGAAGAAAAGAAAGTCTTTGTGTATACAAATAAACAACTTGTCAGAATTTATTTTTCAGGCAAGGTAGTGCCAAGAGAAATGCAAGTCCCTCCATGTCTGTGCTGGCGAAAGAGTAATATTTAAAATACTAATTGGTGCTAGTTAATATTACCACCAAGAGATGATCAATTTGGCTCTAAATATATGCTATAGTTGTGTTTGCAAGCCTTGGGAATAATCGTTTACTGAGAGAGAAGAGAAGTGTAATGCTTACCTCAAGAGTACATGCCCATGAAAATAATTTTATTTATACTATTACTGATTTCTAGGTAATACTGCCTCTGACAAAATCATAGCAAATTGTATCATGTCTTTTGTGTAACAAATCTGACTGTGATGGTCAAATCATTGAAAAACAGGGATAGAAAATTTAGAATTTCATTTTAAATTATAGCACAGCCCTGCAGAGAGAGAGAGAACAAGAGACTGAGAGACTGATTGGTTGAGGAAAGATGGTTAGCGATTCTTCACCAAAATGCTGTCCTTTGCAGTTATTTGGTGATTACTTATTTTTAATTTTTGTTTTGTCTGTAGTGATTTGCTGCACCATGATGAAAGATATTTAGCCCTTGCTGTAGTATTATGGCTCTGAATGTTATCTGTTACAGTGTGTAGCAGGATAGTAATTTGATATGTTAGCTGGTGTGTTTTTATTCCCAGTTAATAAATTTCAAATCCACTGCCCTGTCATAAGGTAAAGCGTCCATTGTTTCAGGAGACGGCACTTTTGGTGCATCTCAGGTAACACACAAAAGAAATCAAATCTTGGCTTTTGAGTTTTCAAGCGCATTGCAGATAGAGAAGTTTTGAGGAAGAGGCTTTTCGGGTGCCAGAACCTGACCTTTTGAGTTTCTGCATCCAGAGAACCCAGGCCCTGCATTTTCAGACATAAACAATTAGGCACACAGACACAGGACTGGGCAGAGCCGGTCTCCCTGACCGCTCAGACTAGATAATGAGCCCGTAAGAGACATCTGGTCTGAACACAGTGGCAGAAAACCATCTGAAGAAACAGAAATACAAGCCCCACCTTCAGTGGAAGGAGGAGATTGCTGAAACCCAAACCCCGGCGCAGGTGGGAGGCAGGCAAAGGAGCAGAGGTTCATCAGGGGTGTGCGTGGGAGGGAGGGGGTATCTTCAAAAACTGGTCTCGTGAAACCCCTGGGAAGGACAGTTCTTGATGCCAAGCAAGCAGACTTTAATGTAAAAAACATAAATTCCTCAGGGATTGGGTTTGGGAAACAGGAACGTGGGTTCACAGATGGTATCGCCCTGGATTCAGTTTCAATCTGAGAAATCAAGGGGGTCTCGGTGAAGAATCACACAGAGCAGCCACGTTTGCAGAGAGCAGTGTGTCACTGAGGTACCTGAAGAAAGAGGATTTGTGGTATAAACAGGCTCAGAGTTTTTTTTTTTTTGTTTTTTTGTTTTTTTTTTTTTTCCCATTGCCTGGGGAGATGAAAGGGCTAAACAAATTCAGCAGAACATGGGTCAGAGAAAAATTCCTGCTCGCCTGAAACACGCCCTTGACCCCTTCTCCAAAGCTGGTTCAGAAGAACTTATTTCCTTCAAAGATGAGTAATTAAAAGGAACAAGCGCAAAACTGAATAGAAAGACTATAAAAGGGAAAAACAGAAGAGGAACAGAACAGGAGCGCCAAACGGCCGCTTGCCGCTAGGGGGCGGTAGATGCCTGAGGGGGAGCCAGGGGAATTTGCGGGCAGGGCGCCGAGAAAGGGCCCCGCTCTCTCCTCCCTTCGCACCCTTTGCAAGCTCACCACCCACACCGAATTCTGCAAGGGGCTGGGGGATAGGAATATCAGTTTGGGGACTCCAAGCCAGAGCATCCTGGGCTGAGGCTGCTGCCGTAGCAAATCTCGTTGAATTCCCCTGGACTCAGTCTGCGGTGGGGCTTGTACTGTAGAAACAGCTGCCCTGGTGTGCTCAGGCAGAGAAAGCCACACACACCTCAGAGACCCTTACGGTCCCAAGGACACACGGGAGAGCTGCCAGGTGTTTCCATCCCTCCCACAGGGGCACGGAGTACTTGAGTGACAGCTCGACCCAGACGGACCTCGTCTAGCAACCTGTGAATGTGACCGGAGGCTGGAGGGGACAGCGATGTTTCCAAGAATTCCTGAGCGAATAGATGATGATCAGTGTCAGGGTTCTGTAGGGAAAGGGAACCAACAGGGTGTGTGTGTATGTGTGTGTGTACACAGGGAAGGGGAGAGAGAGAGAGATTTATTTTAAGGCATTGGCACATGTGACTGTGGAAACTGGTAAGTCCGTATTCTTCAGGGTGGGCTGGCAGGCTGGCCATCAAAGGAGGAGCAGACGCTGCCGCTCAGTGTGGAGGCAGAAATCCCTCTTCCTCAGGGGAGGTCCATCTTTTCTTCTCTTAACACCTTCAGCTGATTGGCTCCCTGACCGTATTATGGAAGGCATCTGCTTTACTCAAAGTCTCCTGATTTAAATGTCATTTTCATATAAAAATTACCTTCACTGTGTCATCCAGGCTGGTGTTTGATCCAATATCTGTGTCCTGAGTCCTAGGCCAAGTTGAGACATTAAAAAAAAAAAATGAACCATCAGGCTCTCAAACCAGAGCACCAGATGCTTTCACTTCCCTACTGTCTTCGGAGCTTCTGCAGATCCCCGGGGTGAGAGGGAGGGGAGATGTAAATGGACTGTCTGCTGCGCAGGGGATGGGTGTTCAAAGGAAAACTTCAGTGCAGGTGCTGGAGAAAACTTCTAGGCAGGTGCCACATGCCTAGAGCACGTAGGTATGTGAAAAGACATTTATCTCCAGTGACCATGCTTTGCCTACACTGGCTCCGGGGCCTGAAATGCCCTTCCCAGCATCGCTGCCTGGTAGGCCTCATCTTGGCCAGCCCCTCCGCTGGACACCGCCGGAAGCGCTGACGGATCCACTTGTCTCGACCACTCAGACCCCACTCGCTGTCCTTTCCCGGAGCCTCCGTCTTTTCCCAGAGTTCCCAGCGCGACGGAGCTCCTCTCGTCTTCGGTGATCATTTGCTTGTTAAGCCTCCTTCTTTTGGCTTCCTTCCCTTTCCTGACTCATCTCCCTTTGTTTACTGTTGTTTCCTGGCATCACCTCCCAATTAAATCACATCCCTCCCATCCTTTTCTCAGGTTCTGCTGTGAGATGACCGGACCACAGCAGTGTGCCCTCCTAAGAGCATTTTTTTCCTGTAATCACATCACAGGTGCTTGGTGAGCAGTCAGTGTGAGAGACTTAAGTCAGACACTTAGAGGATGGTGCAGCCTCAGGTTATGA
This sequence comes from Camelus ferus, assembly GCF_009834535.1. Lineage (NCBI taxonomy): Eukaryota > Metazoa > Chordata > Mammalia > Artiodactyla > Camelidae > Camelus > Camelus ferus. The sequence goes on along the minus strand of NC_045712.1, from coordinate 33,248,330 downwards.
CAAAGATCGATTTCAAGGGCTGCATCTCACTTGAGACCTGTTTTCTCCTTGTCTTTCTTGTTTGCCTTATTGACAGTGAGACGTCACCGCTAACATCTGAGCTTGAAATTTCACTGAGCATCAGTTCTCTTTGCTGCCGTCAGAGACCTGCACTCACTTCCCTACAGTAGCAGAGGCCAGTGTTTAAGACTTTTAAATACTTAAAGTGGGCGATTACCTGCCCACGGCATAGATTTGATTCCTTCTTGGAATTAAATAAAGTAAATGACAAGCACCCAAACACTACATGTGTCTTTACTCAGTCTGTTGGCTCAACAAATATTTATTTATTGAATGTTGTATAAGCTGGGGAATCAGCAGCAAATCAAACAAGTAAATCCTTTCCTGCATAGAAGGAGGCACTAAGGAGGTGATGTTTAAACAGAGACCTAAAGGAGGCATCAGACTAGACATGCACAAATCTTGGAGAAATTTCCAGCAAAGGAAACAGCAAGTGCAAAGGCCCTGCACGCACGCACACATATACCTGGTGTGTTCAAAAAACAGAAGGTGGGCCAGTGAGGCTAGAGCAGGATGAATGAGGAGGGGTCAGGTGGGGTCTGTGAGGTGAGGAGGGGGCGGGGCAGTAGGTCATGTAGGGCCTCATAACGATTTTGCTTTTTACTCTTACTGTGATGGGAAGCCACCGGGATCTTTTGACCAAAGCAGTGACATGATCTGTCATGTGATTTCAGAGGCTCATTCTGCCTGTTGTGTGGGGTGGGAGAACGTGCAGAGATAGAAGCTGAAATGCCTTGGGCACGATTACAGGTGTAAGAGTTGGTTATTAATCTGTGACGTCATTTGGATAGAAAACAAACTTTAGAAAAATAAGCCAATGGATTCTTCCTGGGGGAAGGAAGAAACCACTCTAGTATTCTATCATATAATTTCTTTCTCAACCAGAAAGGAGCTTAATTGCACAGCGGCAGCTGAAGACCGTTGTTAACCAAATAACAAAACAATTTCAGTTAAGAGGAAGTTCCAGCCAATGAAAGTCAAGTTCTCATGGGGACTTTCCTTAGAAGCCAGATCTGCTGCTCTGCTTTTATTCAGAGTCCTGTGTTGCCTGTGAAACGGGAGTTCATGCTTCTTCCCAGCCCCTGGAAATTGAAGGACCCCAAGCTGGGAATGCAAAGACCTGGGGTTTCACTGTGGCTCTGTCACAACTTCTGGTGACCCTGGGACACATTGCACAGCAGCTCCAGCCTCTGGTCTGTACGTCTATAGCATGTGGGGGTTGTACGGCCCCTCTGCCATATTTCACCAGCGTGGTCGAGGGCCTCCTGAGACCACGTGTCTGAAAGCACGTCGTAGCTGAGAAGCATCACTTCGATGCAGGGACGTCACCATTAGCTTTGCCCGAATATTGAGGAACAACGCAAGTCACTGGAGGGGGATGTGACAAATTAACAAACGGAAACAGTACAGTGATAGCTGTCATTTGCCTTGTTCTGTACAGCAGTGGCAAGCAACATCCTCTGATTAAGATTCAGAAGCATCACATAATACACAGAAATCTTCGTTTAAAAGGCACCATGTCCGAGGGCCCAGGGGATGGCGAGTGTCACGTGCACAATTGCGTGGGGTGGGGGAGGGAGTGGCGAGGGTTCTCAGTTGGACGAGTCCCTCTGGCAACACCAGTGGGTGTGGTGAGCGGAGGGCTCTCTGGAAGAGACACGTGAGTTGATGGGAGGAGGACATGGTAGTGTCTGGAGAAGGGGTGCTCCTGGCAAGGGGCCGTTAGTGCACATGTGCCCAGGTCACTTTAGGAGCCACGCCCCTGACGGAAATGTGTGGCGCTGTTAGTTGCGGGATAGCAGCATGTCACATCCATAGAAATTCAAACAGACGACAGAGATTTAGTGCAGCTGACGCCTGGCCCGTAGCCCCTTGGCCTGCTCCCGAGGTCCCTGAGGGGAAGGTGGGCAGGTCCGCCTAAGATGCTAAAAGCGTCTCCCCTGCATCTCCCTGCGTCTGTCTGCTTCTCTGCCTGTGGGTGGTTTTCTTCAGCAGCAGGAGGACCTGCTCCGTCTTTCAAAGGCTAATGGGAAATGGTCCCTGGGAACAGCCCTCCTCAGAGAGGGAGCCACCCTGGGATGAGGGCCCAGCCTCCCGGTTCTTTGAGGCGTGTCCCCTGTGGTTTCTCAGAGGATCCCCTGACAGAACTGGGCTCTGGTTGCCCACAGTGATGGCCCCCTCATTCACACATTCAGCATTAGTTTACTGGGGGTGCTGTAAAAAAGGCACTGGCTGTACCCCAGCAATTAACAACATTGTAAACTGACTATACTTCACTTGGAAAGAAAAAGGCACCACGGGCTGGTGGCTTAGACAGCGTAAATGTGTTGTCTTGCACAGCTCTGGAGGCTACAAGTCCAAGGTCAAGGCATCAGTAGGGTGGTTCCTTCTGAGGCTTCTCTCGGTGGTGTGTGGATGGATGGTCATCTTTCCCTGTGTCTTCACATAGTCTTCCCTCTGTGTGTCCTAATCTCTTATTAGAAGGACGTTAGTCACTCTGGATCAGGGCCCACCCACGTGACCTCATTTCACCTTCATCACCTCTTGAAAATCCCTATTGCCAGTTGCAGGCTCTTTCAGAAGTACTGGGGTTACAACTCCGACGTATGAATTTTGGGGGGACACAGTCCAGAAGGAACACATCCCTTCTTGGCATTTCTCCCCTGCCTGTCTCAGCTCCCCCCACCCCCCGCCACTGCCTCCTAGAAGCTCTCTCAGATGAACTGTGTATAAGTCCTTGTCGTGGATCTGCTCTGGGGGAGCCAAACCAAGACAATAGGAAGTGATAAGAAAGTGTGGCTAGCCGGAGAGTGCACATCCATGCAGAAGCATTTGAGTTCATTGTAGAAACGTAGCAAACAAGCAGAAAGGACCATGTGGCTTTGCAGAACCCTTCCGCAGCCCTGGCCTCGCCTGTTTGTCTTTGTGCGGCCTCTGGACCGGATACTCTTAGGTTCAGCTGTTACTTTCCGTGATTCTGTGTGTGTGTCTGTGTGTGTGTAAGGAGGCTATTTCCTGAAATGTAGGAAATAGGTACGTAATTTAAAATCAAAAAAGGAAGTGTTATCTGTGATACAGTTCTGCATCCTGAGGCTTTAAGGAGGCTCTTACAGCTTAATCTGAGATTGGGACCCATTGTTCCAGTAATGCACTTGGCTGAGTCGTGCGTGGTGATTGTTGCACCCCATAAGGAAGGGCTGTGAGTGGCGGATGTCACTCTCAGCACAAATTTTCAGGGCGTGGTGCTAGCTTCTCCCACTAGAGGGCAATGCAGCTCCAGGAACAAGATGAATGTTTTTTGGGCCCCAAGCTATTGAATTAGGAAGCTTGCTGCAGGGAGATTCTATTTCCAGTTGCAATCACAGGACACACCTTATGTACTTCTGTGTGAATTCCACCCATCATGGCCATGAGCAGGTTGGTGAAGCAGCTGGCTGGATTCACAACTGATCACTACTGAAATGGGAATGTGATTTTCAGAGACAACGGGCAGGTTATGGTACTGGTGATGTCTTCTTTTCTTCAAGCATTCTCTCCGCCTAGCAAGAGCTGGCCACAATGAGACAGGAAGGGGACTGGACATCAAGGCTGAAAATCAGAGTCTGAATTCGGGCTTGGTCTCCTCTTGGGACCTTGAATTTAAAATAAGCTGTTTAAATCTGATGTCTTTATGTTCCCTAATCTGTAAAGCAGGAGAAGTGAACTCAACCCACAGAGAAACTGATAAATGAAATATTGAAGGGTTTTGTAAATTTTAAAGGACTAACAGCCATAGCGGGGGGTAATGTTATTATTGAGGGTGACTGTGTTAGGCTATGTGCTATGAGAGCCTTCCATGAGTGGTGTGCTTCCTAAAATTCTACTCTTAGATCTTCATTTCTTTATACTGAATTGCCTCCTTAATGAGTGCATTCCCCTGGAATGGCACATGTATGGTAAACAATTATAAATCATCAATATTTGATGTAGTAACTTTGGGGATTGGCATCTCTGGCTGAGAGCAAGAGCTAAGACATCTTGATTTGGGGAAAGGTAGGAGCATTTTAATAAAGGCCAGTGATTCTCTGCTGGGATAGAGCATCAGGCCCTGATCTTTGGAGTAAATTGTGGCTGAAGAGAGGAAGAGAGAAAGGGAGAGAGACTGAGACAGAAGGAGGTGGCGGAACCTCACAAGTTTCCCGGAAAAGAGCCAGGTCTTAGAAATTTTAATTTTTTTTCTAAATCCCTAAATCCCTACTGCATAACAAATACTTGAGATCATGTCTGTGTGATAGCAGATTTAGCATCACTTTGATAGTTAACGCATTTACTGAGCATACCTTATTATCCTGTTAAGAAAACAGAGAAGGAACAATGCAGGTTTCCAGACTAATTGAGTTGGTGGAGGAAGAAGAGGTTTTGCAAGATCTGTGCTGTGATTGAGTTTCAGCTCCATGAAGGCCAGAGTGGATTCTTTTTGTTTACTTCTGTACATTCATTATTTGACACATGGTAAATGCGCCATACACAGATGAATGAAAGAATGAATGAGTGAAACAGTCTTAATTTAGGACAAGGATTCTCAAAGTATGTCCCTTGGCCCACTCCCATTAGAGTCACCTAATCCTTTTAAATAATAAGCACTTAACTATGTAGAAGACACTGTTCTAATTACATTTAATACATTAATTCACTTAATCTTCTCTCAACCCTATGAGATAGGAACTGTTACTATTACTCTTACTTTTCAGATGAGGCAACTAAGTTTCAGAGTGGTTAAGTCACTTGCCCATGGTCACACAGCGGGTACTTGGCAGAGTTGGGATTTGAACTCACACAGTCTAGCCCCAGAGTCAGTGCTCAAAATCACTTGATTGTGTTGCTTCCCTCTACCTGAAAAGACTGAGACACATCAGTATGTACTGGTAATGATGAGTTGACGGCTTACATTTTTAAGTGTAAAAAAGGAAAGCAAGATACTGGCTGATATATTTAATAATCTGCCATCTATGTTCCAAGAAAAAGGGATTCAGATATGCTTGAATACGCACACTCTTTTAAGAAGGGAGGAGAAGACCCAGAACTAATGGGTCAGCTCAGAGAGGGGAATCTGAGGAATGGGTGTCAGTAGTGGGAAGGAGATATGCATTTTGTTGCATAATTCTTTGTAGTGACTCCAAACATTTTTATTTTATTAAAAAAAATTCCCATTCTAATATGTAGCTTTAATTTATGTGTGTTTATTTATTCATTATATACAAGTTCTACTGTCAATTCATGTATTAAACATTAGTAAACTTTATCTCTCTGTTAGAGGAAAAGATAGATGCCAGTAGTGGGGGAACATTTCTCTCCTGCATCCCTGTTGGCAGTGCACGCACTCCGCTTGAAAAACACCTTCAGCAGTCGTATCCAACATCTGCCCTGCCCTGTGGTGACCCCTGAGAGCCAGCCCAGACCCTCTATATGAGAACCTCTGGGAGTTGTTCCTGGGTAATCCATGTGGTTAACAAAGTCCTGGGGATTCTTCTGTATCCTCAGTTTGAGAATCATTACCCTAGTTCTGGGTCAGACAGTTTAATTCCATTAGAAGACTTAGGAGCTTTCCTGTAAGCTTTCCCCCTTACCTTTCAACCAAATAAATTCTGCTTGCCTGTAAAGAGGAAGACGACACAGCACCTCTCTCTCAGGTGTGGTGGTGTGGTTGACCACACCATTGACCCCCATGCAGTGGCCTCATCCCACCCTTACTCACTTTCTCCCTCTGTGTTATCAAAAAGATGGCCAGAATTCTCTTGTTGTTATTGTTAGAAGTTTAACCCAGTAACTCAGCATACGCCCTTGGACCCTGTGCATCCATTTGGTTGTTACTCTTTTATATTATAGCCTCTCCTTCCACCTTGTGCGTGTGCCCTTTTTCATTTGTGAGCTCCACAGAGTGCTACCTATGGGCGCACAGTGGTCTCTTAATCCTTTTCTTCCTTTTATCCCTTGGGATTTTTTACGATCATCCTATTGAACCTGTGTTTTAGGGGAATCTAGAACTATGTAGACAGTCTGTGGTGGACGTGTTCTCTGAATGACCAGTGAAAATTACGGTTCTGAGCCCCCAAGGTTGAGGGTTGTTGTTACTTCAGCATAAACTAGTCCATCCTCACTGACACAGAGAAGGTACCAAGAAAAGGGGAGACTTGGCATCCAGAAAACAGTCCAGCAAGGGAAGGATTTAAAGGCAAGTCTTAAGATGATAGCTGAGCAGTAAACATTTCAACTCAGGGCAGCAGCTGGAGGGCCCAGGGAATCAACCGAAAAATTTGCTATAATAGAGTCTGGGGGGGGGAAATACGACATAGACAAGTAGGAAATGAGTAAAGATAATGAGAAACTCCATGAAAAAAAATTTGAAAATAGAATAATAGTATACAAATGATATTCATGGTGAATAATTTTCCCAAAATAGCAAAACTATAAACATGGATTATGGACGTGTGAATTTAAGGCCAACCTCTAGCTAAGCCGAGGAAGATGAAAGAGATCTAACTTAATTGTGTTAAAGTGAAAGCACGGATGGCAACGGCTGGGGTGGAGGGAAGGGGAGGAGAGCTTCAGTCTTCACCTTATAAATCATAAAGTGTCTGAAAAACTGTCAGTTGTCAATAACGCTGAGATTTTATTTAAAAATGAAAGGTACCTGATGAAAAATTTAACGATGCTGAAATGCCTGAATAGGGCAGGGGAGGTAGGAGTGTGTAAGTCAGTGAGTCTTGCCCTGTCACACTGGCAGACAGTAAGTAACGACTGATCTGATCTTGATTATCAAGTTCAAGCCGTATGAAGATAACTACCAGGAGAAACAGCCAAGAGTTGGAGATGGAAATCTTGGCCCGGTAAGGCTGAGGTTGTGAAGGGTGGACAAAGTGCATGGCTTTCAAGTAGTGTATTACTTAGGTCTGAAAACTTTTTAGTTAACACAGTTTTAAAAAATCTTTACCTAGGCAGGTCACTAATTTATCTGCTGCTATAGTTTTGTGAAATGAGATTTTCACGTGTGTTTCACGTCGCTGATCTCTACTCGTAGGCAATACCAGAACGGCTCGTTCTTTTCCTCCCTCACAGGACAAAAGCAGAACACTCGGATTGTGAGAGACCTTTCGCCGTTCACTCAACAGATATGTAAGAACTTGTGCTCTTGAGTCAGATTACCAGGACTTCAGTCTTAACTCTTTCCTTTCATTGCTGTGGGACAATGGGCAAATCACTTTACCTCTCTGTGCCTTAGCTGCCTTCTTTATAACATAGGGGAAAGTGATGGTAATAGTACCTTCATGTATGTTACGATGATTTAGAGAATTACTTTATTTAAAGTGATCGGTATAGTGCCGGAATGTAACAAGCATTCAGTAACAGCTAGCCGCCTCCGTCATCTTCATCCTCGTCATCCTCCTCCTCCTCTTTCGTCATCACCATCATGTGCAAAGCATTTTGCTGGGCCTTGGGATTTTAAATGTAGATACGAATCATTTGCTCACTGTCCTTACAGAATTTAGAATCTCGCATAGGAGAACGAGAAGTGATCAAGCAGATGTGAACAGGAAGACAGTGCGCAGGAAGGGTTGCTGATGGGTGTCTCCACTTCGTCAGGCACAGAATATCCCTGTCATCCTTCCTCCTCAGGCTCACAGCCACGTGACTTTCTCTGACATTCAGTGAAACTAGCCATTTCTTTGGCTGCCTCCTACCAATCATTTGTGACACCTGTAAGACCTACCTGTCCCCTTCTGGGTGTAATCGCAAATTTCCTGAATCTCCCAGGCATTGTGAATTATGTTTCTGATGTTCCTCCAGATATACACAGTTGAAAATATTTGGAGCTTCACAGTAAAGGGCGAGCCAAGGTGTGGCCCTTGTGGGAAGAAATGATAAGCGCTCTCTGGGTCGCTCGTTACATCTCATTTCAGGATGAGCGCATATGGTTGTTTTCCAAGCCAGAAGGCACTTGCTTTGCATTTGCTTCAAATCTATGCACTTTAAAAAAATATCATGACATTTTGCTACTGAGACAAAAGTCAAATGTCAAAAAAAAAAATCACCTCTACAAATGTGAGTATTAAAAACTTAATTTATAAATGCAAACAAGATCAGCTGCCAGGATGCCAACACGGTTACTTAAGTTTGCAGACTCGGAGATTGTGGGCAAAATTCCTCATGTCTGCTCTACACCTGTGTGTTTGCTGCCTTATCAGGATTGAGAGATGTGTTCCAGGAAAAAAAATCCTCCATTGGCATCCTTTCCTGTTTGAATGTTTAAATACCGCTGGTAGGCTTGAGGTTACAGTTCTGGAATTTATTACGAGGAAAAACAGGAAATGAGGTAGTGTGTGGTGCATCGGTTGGGCTGTATACACCTGAGTCATTTGGAAAACTGCCTCTCCCTCCTTCCACGATGCTTGAATGAGGCTGTCACTCACAGTGCACACTTCCCACCATACCCCACGCAGACGAGTATCTGGTTTGGATTGTTCCTGGCACAGTACCCCTTGCCCCTGAGGACAGCACAGGCATGTAAATCGATGCTTCGCAAGATGAAGGGATTTGTCTTGTGCTTCAAAGATCGTAAGAGCTCAGTATGCACTTCCGAAATGGATGAGCCTCAAATACTGGTTTCAAGACCATTTGTAAGTTACTAACAGAATGTTGGGAGATAGAAGTTCCTGACTCCCAGAGGAGGTGCTAAGCTAGTGGGAGGGAAAGCTGAGACCATTGGAGCCATCCTCGCCTCCCGGGAGAGGCAGTCTGAGGATACATGGAGGGAGACGGGGCTAGGCAGGAGGACAGACGGAGCCCTGCTCCGTCCCCTGAATTGTGGCCCTGCCTAAAGGTGGCGCCGCACCTGCATTTCCCATTCGTGTGACCCAGTGCATTTCCTTTTCAGTTAAACTTGTTTAATTAGGTTTCTGTTACTTGTTTAAAAAAAAAAAAAACCATGCCTTAGCTTTTCTTTTAATTTTCCTCACACCCACCAATCAGAGCCAAAAGATGTGTCTACAAGTTAAGAAGGCAGTCAGATAAGCAAACACATTTTTCCAGAATGCCGGGGTTAGCTTGGACTTCTGAACATGCCCCGCTCCACCCAGCCTGATGACTGCTCACAGTCAGTCCTCTGGAGTGGACACTGACTCAGTTTAAACACGCTTATCTCCCTCTACCTTCCTCTCCCTGCTGATGGTAGCATGTGGCTTTCAGACCCTAACTTGGGTTGTTAAGACATGAATCCTGTTGATTTGCTGATTTACTGAGATGATGGTTGGTGACCATCCAAAATAGAAGGCTTAAGGGTCTGGGACTCCAGGACCCTGAGATGATAAGGCGATAATTCCATAGCTCCGTCATCCTCAGCCGACCCCTGTGGCTCCAGGATAGAGCTTCCCTCCCGCCCTGCAGGCAATCCCTCCCTGGCTGTCTAGTCTGCTCAGTCTTCTTGGCCAGCCCTCTGGGGAACATGGGACTGTGGCTCTGCTCTCAGCTGACCACCCTGGAGGAGCCTCAGATCTCAGACAACACCACTACCTTGCCAAAATCCAGAAACAAAAACCCCACACCCTCCCAAATCCGCACCCCCTAGTAGGATGTCCATGAAATGTGTGTTCACAGAGCACCAGGCAGCTCAGCCCGGGTCCATGCTCTTCCCAAGTTCTCCAGAGCTTTGAGAGCCCTGGCAGAATCATGCTTCCTGTTGGTGGTGAGATTTTGCCCCATCAAGCACTTGACTTCTCCCCACACTCACCTCCTTTGGCCTGTTCTACTCCCAGAACTCAAACTCTTTACCTTGATTTCACCCCAAATGTGCACACAAAGCTCAGGTGTGTCACGGCCTTTGCTTGAGGGTTCGAGGCTCTGGAGGGTCCTTATCTCAGGGTGACCACAGATGCATTAAATACATTAAGTAAGTTAAATAACTGAAAATTTCTGCTTTTAAAACTCTTTGACCATCATGCTACTCACCAACCTCACTCTCTCCTTTCTCCAGTCTCCTCTCCCCTCTCTTTTTGCATCACCCCCTTACCCTGTTTAATTCTTCTTCAGGGCATTTTGGTCCTCCCAAACCCATTTTGTCAGTACCTTCTCAAAGACTCAGCATTCCAAAGACAGTTTGTCTTCCTACTGGAATTTTGATACCTCCTCCTTTTGGGGGGGAAATTTTTAAAAATTGAAGTATAGTCAGTTACAATGTGTCAATTTCTGGCGTACAGCACAGTGTCCCAGTCATACATATACATACATATACTCATTTTCATATTCTTTTTCATGGTTTTTATAAAATATTGACTATAATTCCCTGTGCTATACAGAATAAACTTGGTTTTTTAATCTATTTTTATGTATAGTAGCTAACATTTGCAAATCTCGAACTCCCAAATTTATCCCTTTCCACTGTAACCATAAAATTGTTTGCTGTGTCTGCAAGTCTGTTTCTGTTTTGTAGATGAGTTCATTATTGTCCTCTTTTTCTCTTTTTTTAGATTCCACATTTAAGTGATATCATGTGGTATTTTTCTTTCTCTTTCTGGCTTACTTCACTTAGAATGATAATCTCTAGGTCCATCCATGTTGCTGCAAATGGCATTATTTTAGTCTTTTTTATGGCTGAGTAGTATTCCATTATATAAATATACCACAACCTCTTTATCCAGGCAGCTGTCCATGGATATTTAGGTTGTTTCCATGACTTGGCTGTTGTGTATAGTGCTGCTGTGAACACTGGTGTGCATATATCTTTTTGAATTAGAGTTCCCTCTGGATATATGCCCAGGAGTGGGATTGCTGGATCATAGGGTAAGTCTATTTTTAGTTTTTTGAGGAATTTCCATACTGTTTTCCATAATGGCTGCACCAAACTACATTCCCACCAATAGTGTAGGAGGGGTTCCCTTTTCTCCATACCCTCTCCAGCATTTATCATTTGTGGACTTTTTAATAATGGCCATTCTGACCAGTGTGACATAATACCTCATTGTAGTTTTGATTTGAATTTCTCTGATGATTAGCAATGTTGAGTATTTTTTCATGTGCCTTTTGGCCATTTGTATGTCTTCATTGGAGAATTGCTTGTTTAGGTCTTCTGCCCATTTTTGGATTGGGGTTTCTTTGTTGTTTTTGTTATTAAGTTATATGAGCTGTTTATGTATTCTAGAAATTAAGCCTTTGTTAGTTGCATCATTTGCAAATATTTTCTCCCATTCCGTAGGCTGTCTTTTTGTTTTGCTTATGGTTTCCTTTGCTGGGCAAAAGCTTGTAAGTTTAATTAGGTTGTTTGTACCACACCACTGACGTATGCTTTAACTGATGTACAAAGACACATTTATTCATTTTACTCATTCATTGTGTCTCCCTCTCCATATATGTGTGTGTGCACATGTATATATATATATGTATGTGCATGTGTTATGTGTGTATACACACATATTATACATACACATTTTGTGTTTACATCTTGACTTCCTTTGGTCACAGTGTCTTCATTTGTAAAATTAGAGATAGATAGACACTAGTCTATTTCTAATACTCCATTCAGCACTAGTGACTTTTAGTAAATATGCTGTGTTTTTGTGTACACATATGGTATGACATATATTAAGTGGATAAAAGTTAGTATTCATTTGCACATTTGACTTAAGATATTTCCATTGTTTTTAATGTTAAAATAGGGTGTCTTCACATACTCAATGGCTGTGAAATGTTACAGTAATTATAGAATTATCTTGAACTTTAAGATGTGATAAAGTTTCTATTTTTGTCTCAGAGTTGACTACAACTATTAACACGAGCTATACCAAACTGATACAACATTACTTGATACCTAAGGTATAAAGGCTGGCCCTCGGAGTTCAGTTGTCCCATGGAGTTTAAGTGACTCATTATGTTCATCATTGTCGTGCTCCCAGTGGTCAGCTAAAAATGTACCTGATTTCACAGTCAGCTGGAGCTAGGTCAGCCAGGGCTTCACGGACAGACCGCGTGGCTCCCAGTACCACCTGACAGCATCATAAAATACTGTGAGATAAAAAGGTTTCTGGTTAGAACATTATCTTTTATTTTAGAGTGTGTAAGTATTGTCTGAAGTTGTCTGTCTAGATGAATCTGATTTGTTTTGCAGAAAATACATCAATTCTTAATTATATATTAGTGTTAAAAAAAAAAGCATGAGGAATTACTCCAAAATCATGACACAGTTGAGCAAACCTTTTTTTTTTTTTTAACTTGATTTGATTTTTGTGAATTCCAGTTTTTGTGTTTTAAAGAAATCATCTTTCTTGTCAGTGAGGTGGCGCGAAAAAGACCTATCTAGCTTTCAGTCATAGCCCCTGGTTCACTAGCTCTGTCCCCTCGGGGATTCAGCTCAGCCGTCCAAAGTAGGAGAGCTCGTTGCCTCCTTGGAGGTTGCTCTTCAGTCCTTGAGGAGGTTACTACTCACTGAAAGCACTGACCTAAGAATTAATGAAAAATCGTAGGCATTCAATGATGAACAAATGTTAGTGACATTCATGCCTGTGCTCCTTCCCTGGTCCCCCGCCTCCTACCTTGTCCCACTGAGATCTAGCATGAGTACAAGCAGGACTAGGGTTCCCTGGGAATGCAGGGCAGTCCCTTCACCCCTGGCTCCAGTCCTGTCCTGGGGGATGTGGCAGGCTCTCTGCATTTCCCTTCCTGAAGGGCAGCTGTATCAGTCAGGGACCAGTTCAGGAAACAGAACTGGTTGGGCACTTTGGTAGCAAGAATGAGGTAGAGCAGCTAAATCTAAGGCTGGTGGGAGGGCTCAGAGCCTCACTATTTGTTGAGGGCTTGCTCTGTGTTCCTGAGTGCCTCCTGCATAGACATCAGCGGCTCAGTCTTAGCTCTTGTTGTGGTTGTTAATTATTATATTATTAGCAGTGTCAGTGGGATTCTAGAGAAAGGACATCCAACTCCACTTGCAGTAAAGCTTCACATGGTTCTGGGTCTTAAAGCTGAACAGGAGTTGCCCAGGCAACATGGCTAAGGGCCTTCCAAGTAGAAAGAACAGCAGAACAAATGCTTGGAGATTTGGGAAAGATTTAAAGCTTGTCACCAGTATTCCTGCTTTCCAAAGAGTTTAGGGCTTATTCCTGACCCTGGTTTTCTAAGACGGTAGTAGGGCTGTCATGCTAGGTAAATAAAAATACAGGACATGTAGTTAAATTTGATATTCAGGTAAACAACAAATAATACTACAGTGTAAGTATGGCCCATGAGCTATTTGGGACATACTTCTAAATTGTTATTTGCTGTTTGTGAGAAGTTCAGTTTTTATGGCGTGTGCTGTATTGTATCTGGCAACCCTCAACCTGGGCTGATAGGGCTGATTGTGGAATACTTTATGCAGAACAAATGTCTTAAAAAGGAGAACAAAATTATGGTTCTTGGCCCCAGGTACTTTTTCAAAAATAGCCCAACCAGATGGCATCTGTAGAAGAGGGACTGACAGACTTTTCCTATAAAAGGCCAGGTAGGGAATATTTTAGGCTTTGTGGACCATATGGTCTCTGTGGCAGTCACTCGGCTCTGCCTTTGTAGTACGAAAGCAGCCAGTGCCCTGACGAGTGAGTATGTCTCTGTTCCAATAAAACTTTGTTTACAACAGTAGGGAGAGAGCCCATTGCTATAGTTTTAGAAGTTGGTTCAAAAAGGAGTTTTTCCTTGTTGTGGAAAGCTGCTTGTAATTCAACCAAAAAAAGAACAAACAACCCACTTAAGACTGGACAAAAATTTGAGTAGCCCTTTCTCCAAAGAAGATACATGCATGACTAATAAGGATGTGAAAAGATGTGGCACATCACTGATAATTAGGGAAATGCACATCAGAACCACGGTGAGGTCCCACTTCATACCCATCAGGATGGCTTTTATCAAAGACCAACAAAATCAGCAATACCAACTGTTGGCAGATTTTGGATAAATTGGAACTCTTGTGCATTGCTGGTGGGAAAGTAGTGTATCCACTAGGAAAAGAGTATGGTGCTTCCTCAACAAACAAACAAACAAAAATGAATTACCATATGATCCAGGAATTCAACTCCTGGGTATATCTCCAAAAGAATTGAAAGCAAGGACTGTAACAGATATTTGTACAGCAGTTTTCATGGTATTATTCACAATAACCAAAAGGAGGACACAGCCTGAATGTCCACTAATGGATGGATGAATAAACAAAATATTACACACACACACACACAATGGGGGTAGGAATGAAATCCTGATACCTGTTATAACAGATATAATTGGAAAACAATTTTCTAAGCGAAATAAGTCAGATACAAAAGGATAAATACTGTGGAATTCCACTTACATGAGGTTCTTGGACTCATAGAATAGTGGTTACTAGGGGCTTGGGGAGGAAGGAACGGGGAGTTAGTGTTTAATATGCACGGTTTCAGTTCAGGATGACGACACACTTCTGGAGATGCATGAAAGTGATGACTGCACGTGATGTGAATATACTTGATGTGTGCACCGAAGTGGACACTTAAACATGGTACATTTTCCCACGGTAAAAAAGCTGCTTGCGGAAGTTGCCCTGACTGATCATAAACTGCTTTCAGACAGCCAGCTGGACCATATTCTGTTTATTTCTCAACTAGAAACAACGGCAGATTATAATTGTTTATAAAATTCCAGTAGATATGGACATGTGTAAGACGTGATGTAACAAAATTTTAAATGTCTTCCCAGTGCACAAATTATGTCTCAAAGTCTCAATGGAGAACTTTTTCTCTCAAATGCTATGGGAGGAGATTGTAACTTTGGCCACTGATTCTTGATGAGCCTGGATGTTAACTCCTGTCTCTGTATTGAGATGAGAAAATGTGTCTGTCATAATGTCCAGGTCAAGGACCACAGTAGGTGCTAGGGACAGAGAAGGCCGTCATTGAGACTGGTCCCAGCTCTTAGGGGTTTTTGATATTGTGAAGAATAACATGCAAATGAACGCTTTTTTGAGAGGTGGCTACCAGCAGTTGCCAGCTCATCACAGTATTCTGTCACCCACTTCCCCTTCTCCCCGAGTGCCAGTTCTTGACTTTCTTTCTAGCTGTGATCAATACTTAGAAAATTTTTGTTGATTTATTTTATCCTCTGCCTCTTTCCATGAGAGGTTGAAGAAACAGGAATAGAAAATCACAGTCGTTAAAGAGGCAATCTGAAGGTTCAGTGACGTTATATACCCCTATCCCAAAGCAACGTATTACAGCTATTTCCCCAAATTCTTACTCAGTTTCTTTTTAAAAGCAGCCATGAAAATGCTTCCTTGAGCACTGGCAAGATTGATTTTTCCAGAATGTCCAAATTATTCAGAATCATTGCTTTTGACTCTTTTCTATGCATGAAGCATTGTAGATGGAAGTTAGATCATTATGTGAAAACGAATTTTATTTTGTAGTAAATTGTCAAATAAAATAATCTGCCTTTGAGGTATGCTAGATTCTTGGGCCATTGGCAGAGGTTTCTGTGGTTAGAGAAAGGCTATTTTGGACTTACCGATCTATTTGGCCAAGGTGCTTCCTATTCTGTGGTAATTGACCTGGATGTATATTACTGACGCCAGACACACAAACAACAAACCCACATCCATGCACACTCTTTTGTATGCTTCGTTTTCATGTATGTGCATAGTTATGTAATAGATACTTCTTAAAATATTTGTTCACTTTGACTTTACCACGACCTTGAGGATGAAAGCTTTCCTTTCTAAGAGTAATAATCAAAGCTTTATAATTTTTTTTTTAGTAGTGGAAAGTAAGAATTACCCTATGCTTTGCTTATTTGTCACCTCTCTACCCACTTTTGCTTCATTTAACCACTTTCTTTGCCACCACTTTTATGCCCAGGAACGGCCCCCAGCCTGTCTCCTCTGGAATCCTGCAGCCACCCTCCCTCCTGCCGTTCCACATCCCCTCCAGTGGGGCTGATAATGGAGGGACAGTTACAAGATGCTGATCTACTTGGCCACCCTCTGGCTCAATAATGAGTTAAGTACCAACCCATGGACTGGCCAGAATCTGACCTTAGCTTTCTTTCCAGGCTGCTCTCTCACCACATCCCCACATGCACCTCTCTCCACGCAGACTGACCACGTTCATTTCCCAAAATATTCCATGTTCTCTCTTGCTTGATGCATTTGCTCCTTCTGTACCACCTTCCTGGAATACTTTTCCTTTCTCTGTTCAACTGGTTAAATCCCAGGAGCATATATAGGGGAAAGAGATCTGACTTTGAGTTTGGCTCAAATATTTACCTTGCTGTTTAATGTTATTTGCTGTGGCTCCTTCATCTGCAAAATGTCTCAGAAATACTTAACTTTCTAGGGTTCTTATGGTAATAAATAAGACAGCACTTGGGACTTAGCAGTAGGAACTTTGTAAATAGTTTTTCTCATTATTCAGAATATTGCTATTATTCGTAATGTGAACATTAACGTTATTTTGTATTGGTTATACTGCCGAGACAGTCAGCATATCTTTACTCTCATCACCCTTATCAGGCTGTTAAGGGGCATCTTTATTCACTCTTATACCTGCCTAGTTCCCTAGAGAATAGGGCCAAGGTGATGAATCAGTGAGAGAGGACTTTGGCCCAATGTATGTGTCATGTGAGCATAAAGATGACACAACTTTCTAACTTACCCGGAGGCTGGTAACATATTCCGTAGCACATCTGCAGATCTGAACGTACCTCTCTTCTGTTTGAGTTTTGCGTGACCCCTTCCAGATTCACATGTACTTCTTGAACCTGATTGTCAGGGAGAATCAGTTAAGCTAAACTACTTTGTAAATTTACTTTTTCTAGCCTTGTGTGTGTGTGTGTGTGTGTGTGTGTGTGTGTGAGAGAGAGAGAGAGAGAGAGAGAGAGAGAGAGATCCTGACATAACAAAGGTTTATTTCGATTATTACATAGTGCTATAGTTTATTTATTTTTACTATTCTTCATCCCACAAAAGATTTTAGATGGCTTTATGTCAGCCCTGTCCACTTTGCCTCATTACTACAGAAAACTGACAAACACTAGTGTTACCTTCATGTGACCCTGTAGCGTCCTGGAGACACTTAGATGATAGACTTATTTTCTTTCATTTTTCATTTTAATGTTTATACTTTTATTTTCCCTTAACTAATTTTTCATTTATTGGGATGCATCACATTTCCCCAGAAAATCAAGGCTCTTTCTACTCAGATGATTCTTCCCTCCAGATCATTCCATCTGTTGGTACCAGAACAATTTATAGGCTTGCAGAAGTCCCTCAGTACATCCAGGGACTTCTGCAAATATCTGTAGGATGAAGGCCAAATCCTTTAACCTGACATTTAGGATCTTCTAGCTGTATAGTTCCCAAATCCTTTATTCATTTCAGTTTTTTTTAAAAAAAAATACATTGATTTAGTGTCAGCTGTATGCCAGGCTGTGCAAGGAATACTATGATGAGCATGACATGGTTCCAAGTAGGTCACAGGTTTAAAAGGGGAAATAAGATAAATATGATCCAAGGAAGAAGAAGGAGAGATTATTTCTAATTGTGCGATGTGTGTGGGGAGTGGTGATCAGAAAATTCTACTGCACATGTATTAGGTGCCTACTCAGTGTAACGGATGCACAGATGAAAGATGGTATGACCATTTTTTTTTTTTTTTTGAGGAGATTCATATGATCGAAGGGATCGCAGTGGGTCTGGGCTGCAGACAAGGAGAGTGTAAAAGTTTGTTGGAGTGGGACTTAAGTGACAAATGGGAATCTTCGGCATAGAAAGCACAGTTAAGCCATAGGTGGGAGTGAGATGGCTCAAGGAGAGAGTGTGGAAGGAGAATCATTTTCTTCTCACCTCTTGGACCCCCTGCTCCAGGGCAGCCTTCTGTGTTCCAGAACCTACCAGGAGCTGCCATCTTTGCCTTGTTTTTGCCTCCACCCAACTTTAGCATCTTCTTCTTTACTTAACTAATTGCCCCTAATGCCTGCTGAGTTCTCCAGACGTTTCTTTAGCATCAGCCACATCCCAGGCACTCAGCTAGATGCTCCAGGTTACAGAAATGGGTCTTGCATCCTCCAGGGATTTGTCTCTAAGATCTAGTCCAAGCCCCAGCCACACTGACCTTTCAGTTTTCTGAATCTTTGGAGCACATCCTGCTTGATGTCTGACATTTAATATAATAAGTCCTGGTATTTGTATTTATCTTGTTAGAGCACCAGGGCATCGCCTTTGTAAATAGTGGCTTCCTTGAGAATGGACACTGTCATACTCTAGTTTAAGTACCCTAAGGACCTAACACAATGATCTGCCTACAGTTAGTATTGTTTCGAAGACTAAGTGAGTCTACTTTTGTTTACTAATGTTCTCTCGCCTCCCCCATTGCCACCCAATTCTTGATCTCTGTTGGCACCAATTCTTATATCTTAAGTTTGATGACTCAAAAGTCTAGATAAAAATGTGACTTGTTATGACTCACAAATTATAGAGACAATTTTAATAAAGAGACACTTCTGCTCATCCTGTCATTCAAAAGAGCTAAAGTGCTCTCTGGGTGCTAAATATATGAAGATGCTATAAACACTGCAGTGAAGAATGAAGTGATAATTAATACTTAAGTAATTAATCACCCAGCTCAGTCCATGGTGGGTAGTTTGGTGCAGTTCCTGATGTTAAAATCATTTTTCTTTTGCTGTAGTGACAGCACTTTAAGAGGAATCTGGATTATTTTAAAGATTTCCATTGATTTGGGACCATGGAATCATAAACTTCAGAGCTTGTCGAAGAGCCTTAGTGCAGTGCACATGGTTGAAAGTGCCTTTACATCCCTCTATGTTTTCTCACACACTAGAAAGAAAGAACATACACTCATGCCTTTATTTCCAGTTTACCCACCCAGCAAAAAATTGACTGTTGATTTCTTAGCCTACCAATCTGAATGCCATTACCCTTCGCACCTTGTGATTTTCAAAAGTGTTGCATCTCCCCCAAGAAAGAACTTCACTCACATTTTCAAATAAGAATGTCTCTCATCAAGATGGAAGTCCCAAACCTAGATGACTAAATACCAAGTCTTTTCAATTTCAGAATAAGCAGAGGCTAATTCACGAATTTGTTCATTTTTCTTTCTCAGCTACAAAGCATTTGGTAGACATTAAGTTCTCAGTTATCTCACACTTTGGCATCCCCTGAGTGTTTTTAGTCTGGATATTAAATTGTCTGATACAGACGGTAGAAGAATTCTGGCTTTAAATTTAAATTTTAGATCCTTTAATAGGCACGGCCCAGGTATCTAGCTCTGTGATTAATGGAGCGTCCGAAACTATGCATTATGTTCATGAAATTTACATGGATCTGTTTGGTTGGGTCAACGCTTTGTTACGCCCAAGGGAAAGAACCTGCAGAAGGTCTGAATTTGAGACCAGGCTCTGTCTCCTACCTGCTATGACTTTTGGAAAGTCATATTTAACATCTGTTTCTTTGTCTGGAAAATAGGGACCATAATAAAACCTGCTTTTTAGGGATAGTATGAAAATTAATTAAACATTGTGATGGAGATCATATCCAATGACTTCTTGGCTACCCTGAGTATCTACTGAAATGTAACAAATAACCATCACAACTTCATAAATTAAGGCAGTACCACGTTGTTATCTTCTGTGGTTCTGTGGGCTGACTGGGCTTTACTAGGTGGTTCTCCTACTCTTTGCTGTTTTGGCTGGGATCATCTGGGGGGTCTATTGGTGTGGAACTTCCAAGATGGCTCCCTTAACATGGCTGACAGGTGATGTTGTCAGCTAATCTGTTACAGCTGCTGACCAACCATTTGGATTCTTCATGTGGCCTCTCCATGTGACATGGCAGCTGAGTTCTGAGAGAGAGAGTACTCAGAGAAGACACAAGCAAAACCTGCCTTCAACCAGTCTTGTTGAGATATGAACTTGTGGTCCTTTAATGTTGCTTCACCATATTCTATTGACCAAAGCTCTCCCATGGCCAGCCCAGAAATAAGGGCATGGGACATAGCTTCACCTCTTACTGCAAGGAGTGACAGGCATGAATGAGGAGCAGGGGAATTGTTGGGGCTATACTTGGATACTAGTTATCACCTGATCACATATAGAATAAAATCTAAAGTCTTCACCCTGCTCTACCAGGATCAGTCCTCATGTCCCAGCACCTCCAGCCTCTCTTCTTTCCCTCCTCTCCAGCCCTGCTGATCATCTTGCTCTTCTTCAAATATACAAATCTTATTCCCACTTTAGGGTCCCGGCATTTATCGTGCCTTCTTCCTGGAATGTTCTTACTCTAGATTTTAGCCTTGCTTGCTGACTTCATCGAGGCCTCTGCTCAAACAACACCTCTCAAAGAGCTTCTCCCTGACCATCCCATCAAACAGTGTCGTATCTCTCTTCTGTCCTATTATTTTAGTTTTCTTCATGTTCTTCTAGCTTCTTCAAAAAGACTGTGGGATGAGAATGTGTGATGTAATTGAAAACTTTAGTTTTCTTCCCTTATCATTCACCATATGACATTCTTTTCTTTTCTTTTCTTTCCTTTTTTTTTTTTTTTGCTTACTGTCTGTCTTGCCAACTAGATATAAGCTCTATGAAGAAATAAGACAAAAAATTGTTTTATTTACTAAATATCTATCATATGTAGAACTGTGTCTAAACCTAGTAGATCTTTGTGGATGTGTGTGGACATACATATATACACATGCAGGAATGAAGTGAATGAACATGAAAGGCTTTGTAAATTGTGTAGAATATTGTTATTACTGGACGAAGACCCTTTTCACTCTTTCTCTTTATTTCTTTGTGTTATTTATAAAGATATTTACTGAATGCATGCTGTATGTAAGACTGTGCTAATGACTAATTGTTTAAATAATTAATGTGGATTCATAGCATTTGACTTATAATTTGTTGGATTGCATTATAAATGACAACAAAGTCTGGGTTATATTCTCACAGAGAATTTTGGCTTACCTGTACTCCACAGATTGGCCTTTTAAACCCCACATTTCAACCTTGCAATTTCATGCCAACAATCACAACTTTGCAGTTAAATGCCTTGGTATGGTTATATCTATGTAGATTATCCTGGACTAGGGGACATAAAATTGACCTTTATTGAAAGTCTGCAGTGCCCCATGTGTCTTCTACATCTCTTGTCATCTCATCAGCATCACAATCCTGTAAAACAGAACTTACGACCCCTGCTCTACAGACAAGAAAACTGAGGTTCCAAATGCCAGGATTCTCCCATTTCTCTAGTGCCTGGCTGAGTGCCTGGCATGGAGGTGCTCCATAAGTATTTGCTAAATACTGAACAAAAGGCAAGTTAACTAAATTCTGTTCTAAAATACTACCTGGAAGGTAAAAGACTTGAATTTGAACCCAAGCTGACAAGCTCCAGAGCTAAATTTTTCCACCAGTCCAGAGTGAGTCATGGTGGTCTTGGTAACATCAGTGTCAGGTCTAAAAATTAAAGTAGAGGAGAGATCTTAGAAGCAAGAGTTGCAAATCCATTTTGAAGTGGGATTAAGGCAAGAAATAAGATAATTATTCTAACTGACAACATTTTATATTAGATGCTACAGTTGGTTCAATGTGGAACATCTGTTTAACATCACATGCAAAATAAAAGTTTCCCTCTGACATGTTTGGTTCTTGAGTCTCCTAGAAAATACTGTTGATCTACATCCTTTGAATATTAATGAAGAAAATTAGCTCCAGAAATGCCCTACTGTGTCTCAACTCCAGGAACCAGCATGACTCATTAGACTCCTTCCTGTTGATTAGAAATGTTAAAGTAGGTTTTCTTTCTTTTCATTTCAATTAAATAAAGTTGACCGGCTTTCTTGATTCCCAGTTGGCCAAACCTCCTAAAATGTGGAATGAGAGGAAAATCGCACCCTCTTCTAAACAACATTTGTGGGGCTGTGTTGGGTTTTATTCTTTCTTAAAGGACTCTGGGAAGCCATCAGTAAGTTTTAAGACAAATGGGAGCCAAAGGCTTTATCTCTTGGGAGAAGAGGTAGACAGAAAAAAAGACATTTCCTAGATAGTTGCAGATAAGTGGGTATTAAGATTACAGATTGGGTCAGGCTGGTTTGCTGAGTGTCACAATACTATGTAAGCAGTAAGCACAGTTTTAATTCTCCATCACCCAGCTGAGCCATACCAAAAACCCACAGTGACTCACGGGCATGTACTTTTTTTGCAATTGGATGGATTGATGCACAACCATAGACATCTTGTGCAAGATCATAGCTGAGAACTTTATCATCCAAGCTGCACAGAGCTGAGGACATATACTTTGATTTCTGTCTTTTATTTCCAGTGTCACATAAAAGCATCCTAACCTTAAGTTGTACCATTTTTTGGTCAGTTAATAATAACCACATAAATACCTCCTAAGAGTGTCACCAGTAGTGGTGGGGTATTAAAGACCTGGAGCAGGACAGTTTTGAGATATGCAGGAAAAGGAAGGGAACTTGCTTTCCTCTTGCACTTCCTCCCTACACCTCATTATCTTCTCCACTGTTAACAATGAGAATCAGAGAGCTTGAGCTAAATTGAAGTATAAAAAGATCAGTTAATTCAGTCTCCTGCCTTCAAGACACTGGTATCCCCATTTTACAGATGATCTAACTGCACCAAAGAGGTTAAAAGGTACTTCCTCATTGTCACAACTAATTGATTAAAATGTAATATTGTTAAAATGGCCATACTGCCCAAAGCAATCTACAGATTTAGTGTGATCCCTATCAAATTACCCATGACATTTTTCACAGAACTAGAACAAATAATTCTAAAATTTATATGGAATCACAAAAGACCCAGAATCTCCAAAACAATACTGAAGAAAAAAAAAGAAGCCGGAGGAATAAATCTCCCAGACTTCAGACAATACTACAGAGCTCCCGGAATCAAAGCATCATGGTATTGGCACAAAAACAGACATACAGACCAATGGAACAGAATAGAAACCCCAGATATAAATCCACACACTTATATAAATTAATCTTCAACAAAGAAAGCAAGAATATACAATGAAGAAAAGACAGCTTCTTCAGCAAATGGTGTTGGGAAAGTTGGACAGCTGCATATAAATCAGTGATGTTAGAACACTCCCTCACACCATACACAAGAACAACTCAAAATGGCTTAAAGACTTAGACGTGAGACAAGACACATTAAACCTCCTAAAAGAAAACATAGGCAGAACATTCTCCAAGGTAAATGTGGGCAATGTTCTCCTAGGGCAATAGAAGTAAAAGCAAAAATAAACAAATGAGACATAATTAAGCTTATAAGCATTTGCACAGCAAAGGAAACTATAAACACAATGAAAATACAGCCTACGAAATGGGAGAAAATATTTGCAGGCAATGCAACTGACAAGGGCTTAATTTTCAGAATGTACAAGTACCTCCTACAACTCAATAACAAAAAAATAAACAACCCAATCAAAAAATGGGCAGAAGACCTAAACAAATATTTCCTCCAGTGAACACATGAAAATGGCCAATAGGCACATGAAAAAATGCTCAGTATCACTAATCCTCAGAGAAATGCAGATCAAACGTACAATGAGGTATCACCTGAAACTGGTCAGAATGGCCATCATTAAAAAGTCCAGAAAGGGTAAATGCTGGGAGGATGTTGAGAATAAATAGTGGGCAAGTACAGTACATCATTGTAAGGAACCTTAGAAGTTGCCTTATTACAACTTTGTAGAATTTAACCATCCCCTAGAGAGGACTCAGGGCTCCCTTGGGGGCAGTGAGAAGCCTCAAGGGAAACCTCCAAGTCACTGCCTCTCTCTCTCCCCGTAACCCTTCCCTTCTTGTTAAATTAGAGCAGCTCCACTTAGAATTAATTTACAAATTGAGTGTCTGGGTAAGACACTATTTGAACAAAGCTATTCAGTTACCCTTTTTTTTTTTTTAAACAAAAATACAAGAGAACAAATCCACACTTTTATTTTCTTTTCAGTAAGTTTAAATCCTTGAGGGGTACAGCATCACACGGATTCTGTGTCCAATGGCCTTAGCAGGAAGATTGCTTTGGAATTTGGCACGAACCACACCACTGTTTCCATGAGCACGAGTTACCTTTGCTCAGATTACTCTGGTTTTGTTCGGTTTTCCACCAGGAGTTACTGTGTTGTTCTTTGCTTTGTACACATAAGCATATCTCTTGCCCAGATAGAATTCAGTTTAATCTCGAGCATAAACACCTTCAATTTTAAGAAGAGCTGTGTGCTCCCTCTGGTTCCGGAGACCCCTCTTATAGCCAGCAAAAATGGCCTTGGACCACAGCCTTCCAGACATATTTATTGTTTTGGAAGTCCTGTTCCCAGCAGGCCTCCACAGGCTCCAAGATGGCTGAAAGAGTTTTGTTTTGTTTTGTTTTGTTTTTGTTTTTGAAGGGGAGGTAATTAGGTTTGTTTATTTATTTATTTTTAGAGGAGGTACTGGGAATTGAACCCAGGACCTCATGCATGCTAAGCATGCACTCTACCACTTTGAGCTATACCCTCCCCCTCTTCAGTTACTCTGTAGGTCAAAGTTTACCAATTTGGTGTTCCCAAGAGTAAAAGTTCCAAAATATGTTAATATTTACTTTAGTATCATGAAAAGTCAGCAAACTTTGGGAAAACTGCTCCTTTGTATATTGGTCACAGCACACATTTACGTGTTAAACATTCTGACAAATTTGGCAATAAATAACTCTGCCTCGATTTTGTTGTAATTCAGTATTTTCCATACTTTTTGACAAACAAGTATTTACTTTTAAAATATTCTGCAGAGCAAGACTCCATTGTGACGCCCTTTGGGAGTATCTTTTCCCAATTTTCCTGGAGTCATCTTGATTCCTGGCTGAAGCCCCTGCTCTACAGATTAGAGAGAGTCCCAGGCCACTGATAAGATGTCTGAGAACACCTAGGGACTGGCATTCTCATGGTACCTCCAGCTCCAAATTCCTCCTTCAGCTGCATATTTTGTTTTCTTTTATTCTGTTTTTCCCTGTTTTTGATTTCATCCAAATACCAGTGCTCTCTGGGAAACTTCCTATTTGTCAGCTCCCTCTTAAAATGTGACAGCTATACCTAATATGTGTTTCTCCAAGCATGGCACAGAAGAAATAGGACTGATGTATTTTGTAGATTGTAAGGTGAACATTTTAGATTGCATTTTAACATCTCTGAAAGCAGGATCCATCTTACAATTAAAATTGTGTTTAATCAGCAGCATTTTTTTTAGTGTTAGGTGAAATAATGGTGTACCTTAAAATCAATAATATCTTAGATTTGATAAAATATAGTGTTTCTATATTCATTCAATAAACATGTGCTCTAAAAACCTGCCAGCTGAGTTTCTCCACCCACACAGGGTAGTTTCAGAAATCAACTAACAAATTCAAATTAAATGATAAACTTAACTCTTCTTCAGACTGTCCATGGGCCATTTTTCAGTCTGGTTCCAGAACAGCCCTTCCTTTTTGTCTCTTCTTTTTTTGAACTGAAATATATTTGACATATAACATTGTGTCAATTGAAGGTGTACAGCATGTTGATTTGGTACCTTAATATATTGTCATTTGATTGCCACTGTAGCGATAATTAACATCTCTTTCACATCACCTAATTATCATTTCTTTTTCGTGGGTGGAATAATTAAGATCTAGTGTCTTAGCAAGTTTGATTAGAATAACACTGTTGTCTGCGAATATAGATTCACTGTCCTGTGCATTAGATCTCTAGGACTTACTACTATTCATTGCAAGGTTGTACCCTTAAACATTAACTCTCCTGTCCCCCGATCCTCTCAGCCTCTAGTTAACTGTTACTTTATTCTCTGTTTTTATGAGTTTGGGTTTTCAGATTCCACATATAAGTGAGATGGCTACAGTATTTCTGTCTCTGACTTACCTCACTTAGCATAATGTCCTCACTGTCCACCATGTTGTTACCAATGATAGGATTTCCTTCTTTCTCCCGGCAGAATGGTATCCCACTGTATAAATACAGCACATCTTTTTTTATCTGTCATCCACTAACGAACACTTAGGTGTTTCCATATCTTGGCTGTTCTGAAAAGTGTTTCAGTAAACATGGGAATGCATGCATCTGCTTGATATCCTGCTTTCAATTCCTTTGGGTGTATACCTAGAAGTGGGATTGCTGGATCATAAGGTAGATCTAGTTTTAATTTTTTGAGAAACTTTCATATTGTTTTCCATAGTGGCTGAACCAACTTACATTCCTACCAACAGTCTGTAAGTGTTCCTTTTTCTCCACACCCTTGCCAACACTTATCTCTTCTCTTTAATTTTATTTTCTCCCCTTTCCTCTCTTCTAGATCCTTTCCCAATCAGAACTAAAACCGAATTCTTTTCCCTTTTTCATGCAGAGATATTTAGTCATCTCATGTTTTTCCAAACCCAGCTCAAGGCAACATCACTACTCGGGGGCTTGACTGTAAGTTCTCTGACTAAGCTTCTTTCTTCTAGACTCCATTTAGGAGGGAAGGAAGTAAAGGGTAGGTGCTGTTTTGTTTTTGTTGGTTACATACACATCTCCTCCACGACACTCCAGGTGGGTAGTCTTACTACTTTAGTTTTATTTCCTCTAATGATAGCGTTCTTCCCAAAGTTCTCCCAACGCTTACTGTCTCCCAAAGCAAAAAGGTCCTTTGCAGACAGTTCTAATCCTCAGAGCCTTGTCTCATATACTGACCCCACCTTTTCCTCACTGCAAAGCCTGTCCACCTATATTGAAATCTCCCTCTCTCTCTCTCTCTCTCTCTCTCACACACACACACACACACACACACATCTCATTCTCTTTTCCATATGACAATTGTTGAAAGATTTAAAGACAAGGGTCACATTACCTATGAATCTCCTATTCCACATGTCATTTCTTTCTGTGGTTTCTTGAATGTCAAGACTTTCAGGTTCTTTATCATCAATATCTATCTGTCTCCCTGGATATCTTCCAGTTTGTCAGGCTTCACCTGAGGATGTGGCTGCCAGTGATTCACTGATTCACTTCACATGTAGCTTAGTGGCACGGATGACCTTATTCCTTCGTACAATTTGTAGTCTCAGATTATTTTATTTCCTTGTTTATTTTCTTTAGCCTTCATCAGAATATAATTTCCTCTAAGGTATTGGGTCTTCTCTTTCTGTTTGCCTTTTTAATCATAGGTTATGACAAATAGTAGATGCTCAGTAAATGTGTTGACTGACTGACTGAATAAATGAATGACTGAGCTGTCCTTTCTCCAGTGGTCCTCCCATATGCCTCATCATCATTCATATATTTCATCTCTGAGCTCTCTTGATGTCTTTGAATGCTGTTTATCAGAGACCCAAACACAAATAAATGTCCTAAGGACTCCTCACTCGGCCTGAGTTTCACTTTTCTCATATCATTATCTCTTGATATATGATAGATTGATAATACAGATATAAAAATTGATAGATTAATCTCTACTCATGTCTGTTCTCTCCAGTCATTCTCTTCCAGTATTCTTGCTTGACATGAAAGAAAGAAGCGAAATAGAAATTGAGCGTCATCTCTCAGCTTTACACTCAACTTGCTATGGTCTGTGGGAAGGAGTCAGATGTCACTCGAACTCCGCTATGCGTGCTGTGCCCAGTGGCACTTCTCCCTCACCGATTTGACTTGTGTTTTGGGATATGCCCTGAATTCTCTTTTATTTTGAGTCTTTCCCCTTCTTGTGTGATACAGGGTTAATTAGAGGTTCTTGAGAGCAGGGGTCTTTTTTGTTGTCTTCGCCACTACATTCAAGTTCTGATACTTGCGTTAGAAATTGATGTTGACAGTCCAGGAGTAGCTGTGTGACTCTGGGCAGTATCCTTGACCTGAAACTTTCAGGAGTGCGCTTGTTCAGAGAAGGTTGCTTTGGCTCTACTTGCATGCCGAGAGCCGAGAAGAGAAAGGTGAGCTGGCGGGAAAAGTTTGCCAAGAACAGAGGTATGGGAGGGATTAGCTATTATCTTTCCACATACTGTAGTCGTATCACAGACCATCACGTTGTGACCACCACGCTGCAGCTTAGGAACTCACTCTCTTAACCGTTTGGAAGGGTGTCTACAATGCGTTATTTTGCTTAAAAAAGAAAGTTGCAGCAAAATACAAATAGTAAAATGCATTAAAAAATCAAATGGCAAAGATCTGTATCTGTGTGTCTGTGTGTCTTATGCTTATGTGTGTGTCACATACAGAAGTAGCAAAGATAGCTACCAGCCTATTAGCATCTGTTAGTATGGGAGGTAAAGAGCAACAAAAAAGAGAAAGTGGGGTTGACGGTTCCAGCTTTTCCTTATGTGCGCTTGTATTATTTCCTGGGTTGTCATAAACATGTGTTAGTATGTCCCGCTTAAAAAGGAATTTCATACAAGAATCAGGAAAAATAAATCTAAAGCCCAATAATTCTTCAAAAGCAAAACCAAAGCAAAGTTGTGGAAAAATAGACTCTCTAGGCATGTTCTGCTCTTCCCTTTTGTAACTCTCCCAGTGGGGATGGGGTTTGTCAGGGTCATAAGGGAAGACTTGACTTCTTTGAATTGGGCTTGAGCTTTGAGCATCACTGTATTTCATACATGATTCTATATAGTTCATGTGGTCAGGAAAGTCTCGTGGGATGCTGAAAACATGAGCTGTCTCCTCTTTTCTGTGTTCTCTAGGCACTTCAAAGGAGGTCACCACGAAAACAAAGCGGGAAAAAGGGCAAGTGTGTTTATGTGGGGGATGCCTGCAGGGTTCTGAGATCAGGCAGTACTAATGATGTTAAATAAATAGCTGATAATTTCTTGCCCCAATTAAACTACTGATATGATAACACAATTGGGGTTGACCATTGGGGATTTTTATTCTTGGTTTAGATGAATCCAGCTACTCTTCTCTGGCAGTCATTAGTGTTTGGCACCTAATTTCTCCCCTGAACAATGGCTCAAGTTTTGATCTTGTCTAGAATAAAAGCAACTTAGCAAGTAGAATGTAAGAATTGGGAATGGTGTCTAGACAGATTGTGACTTTGACACCCAAATCTCCTGCCGAATGATCTGTGTGTCTTTGGGCAACTGAATTCACTCCTCTGAGCCTCACTTTTCCTATCTATGTAACAGGGTTATTTGGAGAATTGATAGCATGCATGGAAAGTGCACTCATGCAAATCTTAGCAGCCCCACCTTTTATTTTAACCACTGCTGAGCCAAATGGGTTCATGTGAGCTGGGGCCAGGTTTGGGGAAAGGTGACCTTTCTCCCTCCACGAAGTCCCCAACATGTCCCTCTAGCATCCCAGCCTTCACTTGCCACAGTGGTGTTTCACCTGCAGGAAGTGACGGGTACTCAATCGTGCCCATCCTGGAACTGTGGGGAACCCCTCAGGGGGATGACAGTTCTGAGCATTTCCTTGGGACTCTTTAGGGGAAAATGCGTGCTTTTCTGGAGAGGTAGACCCTGCATTGTCTAGAGAACAACCCTAGAGAACCCTGCTCTGGGTTGTCTGTTTCTACGGGAGCTACTTGATAGAGCTCTAAATCATAGATGACTGATAGCAAGGCAAAATAATTCTTGTCTATAGACGAAAGAGTTCTGTTCTGTCCAGAATTCTCTTTCCCACTGTGGCAAAGGCAAGTTTTGTTTCCATTTGCACCTTCAATTCTATATTCCTGATCTGTAAATATGTCTGTTCTTTGGATTCTTTTTTGAATTGGGTAAAATAATGGTCTCATTTTCCTGCAGATTTTGTGTTAAATGTTTAACATGTTCATTTGTATATCTGCACGAGAATCATAATTTTACCCTACTGGTAAGATTACTTTTTAACAGTTCCCTGGAATGTCCCAGTGGCTTAAACACCTGGAGCCTATGCAACACAGATTTGTATTGGTTTCACTCCTTCCCTGTTATCTTCCCCTTGTATCTCATTCCTGGCTCCTTAATAGCACATTCCTGAGTAACTACCTGTATGCAAACTTTGGTCTCGGTTTCTGCTTTGAGGAGTAAAGAGTGGGTGGGGAGGGGACCTAAGACATTGGGATATGGAAGTTATGTTATAAAAGTTAGTTATTATTTGGGTAAATTGGTAAAGTAAGTTGGACTCTTGAACTGAACACTTTAAGCTATATATTCAAGATGGCAGAGCAACAAGCTAGAAGGAGCCTGGATCTCTAACAACCGTGGAAGCATTCTGTTAGCCCTGGCATGTGTGTGTGTGCATGCAAGAGAAGGGAACAACTTGGTTTGCTGTATATGCCACCACTACCTTGCGTTCTCTGTCACCCGGGGCTGAGCTGCGCTCTAACTGATGCATTCCCTCTTCCCCTCAGTGAGTTTTCTATGGGGTGGGGGGAGGTCTATTTATTTATTATTAGTTTTTTTTTTTTAATGGAGGTCCTGGGCCTTGAACTCAGGACCTCGTGCATGCTAAGCATGTGCTCTACCACTTGAGCTATACCCTCCACTCTCAATCAGTTCTTGATATGGAAAGTCTTATGCATCTCAGTGAAAGAGGCCACTGACATGAGGAAACCATTGCTGAATGATTAAGTGCTGGGCACCGCATCCTGACTGACTAAAACAATGCATTCCCCACAGTGGGCTGGCACTGTGTGGGAAAGTGTAGTGGTTAAGACATGACTTGTGTGGATTCAAGAGGTGGAGTTAGGATTTGAAAAAGCAAATGGATCGAGCAGGGGGTTCACGGCAGAGAGCAGACTGAGGAATAACACGAAGGTGGCAGAGTACAGAGTGGGCTTGGAGGTGAGAGTGAGAAGTCAGCTCTAAGTGGAGCAGCAGGGCGTGGTGGATGGTGTAAATAGGTTCTCGGTGTGCCCTGCTCCCCCTGCCCGCCTCCGAGGGCAGCTCCGGGGAGCCCCACATACGCCTTGCTTTTTAGGACCTATGGCTTTTCCAGTAATGCCTCTGAACAGTCTTCACCCCTTGCTTCTGTCAACTTTGAGTGGAGTTTTTATATGGAATCAATGAGATAAAATCAGAAGAGGACCTGGCAGGGTGTCTGTTATCTCCGTGCCTTCCCTCCTTATTCTGATGACACCCATCTCCAAAGTTCGGTCCTCGGTAATTTGTACCGCAGTTTCAACACCTGATTTCTGACGGCGATAATTAAACCGTTTAGCTTGTCTGTAGAACCCACGGGCAGCTGAACTTAAAAAATGATGATCCTTTCATCCCGAATGCTCATTACCCTAACAATTCCTAAGCCTAGTATTAATTGAGTCTCTTGTTGTACAGTTACAGATCGCACTGGCTCCGGATCACACTGTGTAATAATTTTGAATCATTAACAGCCAATACTTAGAAAGAAATGGATCCCACCCAGTCATTACGGAAGGGGCCTCCTTGATACACTCCACGGGCACAGCGCCAGTAAGAAGTCGTGACTCATTGGCCAGGTTTTAAAAAATCATGGAAGTTTATATTCTGTAACCTAAATATATTTTTATATGTTTTTGAGGAAGTTCATTACAAGGAGTTCAGAAAAGAAGATACAGCCCTATAGCCCAAGTCTTTAAAAGAGAGGTCCCTGTGGGCTAAAGCTAGAAAGGGCCAGCTAGATGATGGAGGGTTGTGTATGAACACCATGTTTTCCAGATATCACAGTACAAAGGAACCTGCGTGTGTGTGTGTGTGTGTCTGTGTGTGTCTGTGAGCTACTGTGGAATAGCTTCTATAGACTCAAAAAACCCCGAGGGGTGTCCTCCAGAGTCTAGACAATGCAGGGTCTGCCTCTCCAGAAAAGCACGCATTTACCCCTAAAGAGTCCCAAGGAAATGCTCAGAACTGTCATCCCCCGGTGTAGGGGGATCATCCCCACAGCTCCAGGATGGGCACGAGTGAGTACCCGTCGCTTGCCGCAGGTGTCCTCACCACTGTGGCAGTGAGGGCTGGGATGCTAGAGGGACAAGGGTGGGGACTTCATGGAGTGAGAAAGGTCACCTTTTCACAAACCTGGGCCCATTTGGCTCAGCAATGGCTAACATAAAAGGTGGGGCTGAGAGGATTTGCATGAGTGCACTTTCCATGCATGCTATCAATTCTCCCAATAACCCTATTACATAGATGGGAAAAGTGAGGCTCAGAGATGGGAACTCAGTTGCCCAAGGACACACAGCTCATTCAGCAGGAGATTTGGGTTTCAAACTCACAGCCTCTCTCTAAATTCTACTTGCTAGGCTGCTTTTATTTGAGACTAGATCTAAACTTGAACCATTGTTTAGGGGAGGATTTAGGTGCCAAACCTGATGATTGGCAGAGGAGAGCATCTGGATTTATCTGAAACCAAGAATAAAATCCCCAGTGGCAAACCAGTTATGACCGTAGCTCAGCTGGTGTGAGCAGTTACCAGTTGTTTGCTTATTGTTTTAGTAACACCTGATCTCAGAACCCTGCAAGCATCTCCCTCCAGCTCCACCCACATCGCCCCCAGTCCCCCTCGCACCACTCCCACACACCCCACACTCATTTGACCTTTGCTGAAATAGATTTTGAGTGTTTTCTTTTCTTCAAAGCCAGAATGTACGATAGAATAGAGTGTGGAGTCTTGGAAGAGGGGGAAGAATAGCCTTACACAAAATCGCTTGGGAGACCTAGTAGGTCTTGGCGAAAGGGAAACATGAAAGCAGCTCGGCCCCCACTGTCACCAGTGTACAAATGATCATCCCCAGTTGGTGTGCAGTTGAGCTGGGTTGGAGATGGTGGGTGCTTGGAGACCAGTGGACGCTTAATCATTCCTGTCTGGGGCTTACACGCTCGGCCAGGGGACACACTTGCACCTGATTATTTATTTCCGTCGTGTACCCTTGAGGCAGATGATACATACATACATGTGTTCCTTTATTTGTGACTTCTCTTGTCTGGCCATATTTCTATGTCGAAAAATTCTTTTCATGCCCCAGTGGAAAAGCTTCATGTGGCGGTCCTCAGACAGGTTACTTTGACAATAAGAAATCAAGCGATATGTGTCAGTGCCTCTCACTCCTGCAACTTTAGAACTGTCTGGAAGAAGAAAAACGCCACTCTGGAGTGCTGTAGCAGAAAGAGTTTGCAGGATTTAGTGTTGTTCTCTGGGTTGTTTGTTTGTTTGTTTGTTTGTTTTTATTTTTTGCGTGGGCTCTGTGATCTTGAGCAGTTTGCTGAGACTGGAAACTCCGCTGATGACAAATGTTATACAGAGGTGATTATCCTCATCTCACTTAAAGGGGCTCTGGGAGGGCAGAGTGAGGCACATGCACTGGGAAGTGCCTTGTAAACATTTAAGTGCCATGCTGCCTAAGATTCAGCAAAGGCTAACATTTTCTCTCTGGTCTTCAGTAAGAGAAAAGCTGAGGGCGTCAGTTTCCTCTAAGTCAGCCAAGGACATGATGCGGGGGAATAGGCTGGTGTGCGTTAGTGTCATCCAAGACTGAACTTTGAGGATGGGAGAGAAAGGGTGTCTTTTTGCTTGTCTTTGGGAAATAGCACATTATAGTAAAGTCATTTGGTCACTTGCCATGTGCTGGGTTCCTTGCTAAGTGTTCTCCATACATTCCTTGTGTATTTTGTGTGTCCTCATGAGCAAAGGTGGATGTGGCTGGGATGGGGAACAGTCAGAAGGTGGACCATAGTGAAGGAGGACAACACAGAACCTCGCTGCACACATTTGTGCAGCTAGCATCAGGGGGGCCCTACTGTATGCCAGACAGTGTGCTGTGTGAGTGTGTATCTTGGAGTTTATCACTGAGACTGAGGCATGCCCACGTATGGCAATGCAGAGAGAGGCCAGCTGTGAGGCTAAACGGTAGGTAAATTCTGGAATTAGCATATGCCTCCTACCCTAGGCTGGGGGTCCCTGGCCTTTGCTTTGCAAATCAAAAACCAGGCCAAAGGCTTGGAGTTGCTTAAAGATCAGTCCTCAGAGGTTGCTGAAAGCTGCTAAGTGAACATTTCCACTTTCCATCTGTCACTCTAATCACAACCCCTGTGCTCCGTTTAGTCACGGCAAGCTGCCACTTGGGGGTGCATGGGATCAGACAGGACCACCTCTGCCAGCTCTTTGTTAAACACGGTTCTCTGAAGGCTCTTCTCCAAACTCAGAAGGAACCTGGAGCTGCTGGCTTGGGCTCAAGCTCCCAACAGCAGCAACTCAGAGATGTCGTGTGGTCTCCACTAATTAAACCTGCCAAACCCATTACCACTGGAGAGCCAGCGGGCTTAGGCAATTAGGAATGATTTGGCTAGTGTCCACCGACGCCAGATGGCCTCTGCTCGTCCCCCACATTCTCAGAGAAATTACACATAGAGGCAAAAGTGATGTCCTGTGAAGACATGGGCAGAGTAAACATTCTAGACACCCACGGGAAGAAAAGATAACACTAACCATCCTCATCATAAAGATCCTGAACGTCAGCTGTGTGCCAGGCTTGGGGCTGGACATTCATCTGGCATCAGTTCAGTCTTGCTTCATCCCTGTGGAGTAGGTGCTACGGTTAGGTTAGCCTTATTTTGCTTGAGAGAAAACCACGGCTTTAAGAGGATGTCCAAGGTCACCTAACAAGGATATTTAAAGCTGGGATTCAAACTCAGTTCTGTCTGGCTGCAAAGCACTTTCTGGAATCACATAGACCATTTTGTGATAACTTGGTGGGAAGATCTCCTTTAAATATGCCACTTCCCCCGCCCAGATCATGCCCCTCGTTTATATGCTCTTAGAACACATATGAAGCCTTGTATTTACAGCCGTAACTGTCATATCCTACTGCCAATGTCCCCCATCATAGTAAGTTCAGTAAAGGCGGGACTTTGTTTTCTTCACCACTTTATCCACAACTCTCTGCACTGTGCCTGGTATATAAAAAGTGGTCAGCAACTCCTTGTTGAGTGAATTAATGAAAGCAGTCAGGCAAGAAAAAGTGAAAGAAAGAAGACAGGACTCATGAGAATATGGAAAGATAATTAGGTTTCATATTTAAAAATATATAACAATGGTCACTGATAGACCAGTTCCCTGGCGGAGAAATCACTCTGACTTGTAGCATGTGCCAGTTTCCATGGTGTAAATACTCCCACCATGACCAATTTCAAGCTACTAACACAATAACATTGAATGCAGTGTTGGAAAGAGATGCAGAGAACTGGCTCTTGACAGATCCAGCAGGATTTCCTCAATTTTGTTGGAGTCCAGAGAAAATCATTCTCCTCTCTGATTTTCATGCTTCCCCAACTGTAGAATGGAGAGTCTGGACTAGTGGTTTCCACATTCTCTTTTATCAGCCTTGACACTGTATGAGTCTACACATGATGCCTTTCATTAATTTTGTTCTCCCTCTTTTTGGGGTGATGGGAGTGAGGGGGGAAGGTGGAGGACTGAACCCCCAGGAGACAGAGTGAGGGCTCAGACCAACAGGCTGTTAGAGTGCGTTGGTTCCTTGCTTGCTTTTCTCAGAAATATCTCCCAGTGCTTTCCAACTAGGTCAGTTTTTACTTCCAAATGAAACAATCAACCTGTTGGCTTCCCAAATAAAATCCAGCTACATGTCACCAATTTCAAAAATCAAGCATCAGTGGATTTTAGAAAGCTAGTACTAAGCATTAGAAAACAGCTAAAGATAAAGCATCCTGTTACAAACTGTTGGATAGGGGTAGACAGACACAGGTATTATATTTGAGAAAGACAAAGGGATGCAGTGAGAGCACGGTGACGTCTCTATTTCATGCCTTTCTGCTTATAATATCCTTTCCCTTCTTTCACCATTTACTTTATGGTACGCAGGCTCCCCATCCCAAGGTAAACTTAAGATGTTGCTGAATGATCTAGGGAGAATAGGAAACAGTTACTGAGACTATAATCTGTGAGAGCTGTATTTCTCCCTCTGCAATATTCTCTATGGCAGTCACTTGGCCTTAACGTCTCACTGTCACAGGGCTGCTAAGTTGCTAGTCTGAGCATCCCTCTTGTAGAAAATTGAAAAAAAACAAACAAACAAAAAACTTCTATTCACAGAAATTTCTTCCAAGTAAAGTGACTATAATTTGGACAGTTCTGCATAGAAAGTCTGTATCAAGAGCTTTAGAGACTTAGAGGCGGGGAATGCTCTGTAAATGTTTGCCCTCTTCTGGGACTCGGTGGAAAGTGGATCACTGAGAATGGTGGCAGTCGCCCACACAGTCAGGCTAATTAGATCTTTTGCCTTAAAGTTTATCTCCGCCCCTTTGTCAATATGTGTGATGTGTTCATTGCACATTCATATGTAAAGAGCGTTTGTTGGACCAGCGGTATTTGTCAGGTACGTTGGAAGGGAGGGGAGAGGGACTAGATGAACTTCCTTCCTTCCTTCCTTTCCTCCAGGAGATCTCAATATGGTACCAGAGGTCTGAATGGGGAGTCAAGGAGGAACGTGACTTGAATAGAAACAAATGTGTAGGAGAAACACACGTCTCTGGGACATGTAGTAGGGAGAGAGGGCTCTGGGATCAGATCACATTTATTTACTAGCTGTGTGACCTTAAAGAAGTTACTTAACCCCGTACGTTTCAGTTTTCCTGTTTACAAAAAGGAGTAGTAATAATCCTACCTATCAAGGATTAGATGAGATGATGCGTGTGAAACGCTCAGCACATTATCTGACATGTAGTGAGCCCTCGATAAATACCAGCTGTTATTAGCTATTGTCCTTGGGAGTAAGGTCACGGGCAGCAGTGGGGGTGGGAAGGGCACTGCAGGCAGAGCAGCAGAGACGCGAAGCTCCGAAAGACCACCGTGCATTTCGGTAATATTTAATAGACCGAATTGAGCCAAAAAATACTGAGGAGTGAGAAAGGATGGAGTTTTGTTTTGTTTTTTTTTTTGTTTTTCTTTAAGACTATAGCAAGCTTGGAAAGGACTGACAGACCTGGTAAAGGGAGTAATCTCAACCTGAAGGCGGAAGGACCCACTGGCATTTTTCAGGCGGTGGTCACATCTGCTTGGGTGACACAGTCAGTTGGAGAGGGGAAGAGTTTCGAGGCAGGGAGACCTATTCAGTAGGTGACACCATGGGGGTGGGAAAGGGCTCCCACAAATAAATGTAAAATGAGGAGAGTCAACGCTGAAGGCTTAGGGAATCCCACAGTTCAGAAATTGCAGAGAACTAAGTTCCGCCATTAACGAAAGAGATAGCAGGGGCGCCTTCACAGAGCTAGGAGCAGAAGGAGAGATTGTGCTTCATGAAGACAAGGAAACAGGACGTCTCTGGGAGGCTGGAGTGGGTTAGCCATGGCAAATACTACTGAGATGCCAAGTAGGCTGAGACTTGAAAAGAGGCCAAAAATGGAAACAATTAGTGGTTCGCTGATGGTCTAATTAGAGCAATTTGAGTGGAGTCCCGGATTGCAGCTGAAAAAACAAAAAAGGAGGTAAGGAAATGAAATAGTGTCTACAACTCTCCATGGAATTGGTAAGTAAGGGATGAAGAGACAAAGGTAATAACCTAAGACTTGGAGCAGTGTAAAATTGAAAGTTAAATAACTTAAACACTGGGATACTCCAACGCTTTTGAAGGGGCTTGGTTAAGAAAGAGGAATTGCAATGACAGAGGAGAGATGCCTGCAGAGCTTAGAGAGGAGGAGATCAGAAACTGCAAGTGGAGAAGTTGTTCGATGGGAGAGGAGAGCCTCTTCCCTGAGTCAGGAGCGAGTAAAATAAAAACGCACAGGAGAATTGCTAAAATTGGAGGTGGTGGCACGCTGGCCTGAATTTTCTCTGTGGAAAGACTAAATTGTCTTGTGAAGCAGGTGGAGGTGGAGACTGGATACCTGACTGGATTTGTAAACTGTGGAGTGACCCCCGTGGACAATGAGAATGTGAAGAAAGGTCGAGGAGAAGGCTTGAAAGTATCACTTGTCCCGAGCTGGTGTTGCAGGGAGGGCGGTGGCGTGCTTTTCTCCAGCACTTAGGGAAGTCCTGGGAGAGTTTGCAGAGAAAACGTATATGTAGGAGGGATTCAGGTTGAGGACTGGCAGGAAGCACATAGCAGAGGGCTGTAAGGTACGGGAAGAGGGATCTCCAATGATTGATACGGCTGCTTGTGTGGACCAGAGTGGCAATGGAGGAGGAAGGGCTAGGAGGGGATATATACCAGGGAACAGAGAGGAATGAGAGTGTTCCCCTTGCCATATTCCCGTCGTTCCCTCAGGACACCACCCTGCCATCTGTGTGTCTGTTTCCTTCAGCAGTGGACGTAAATGAGCAAAGTAATCACTGCTGAAGAATAGCTCTGTGGAACATTTTACGCCAGCGGAGGTGAGAGTGTTGATTCATTGGATAGCTTCCGTGGTGGCCGTAGGGATGCCTAGAGCCTTTTAGGATGACATGGAGATTCTGTTAGAATGGAACAGTCCCTGCATCCCGTCATCTTACAGTTTGCTTTCTAGCAGTTCAAGGGATCATATCTTTATTTTACTCTTCAATTCTTCCCAATTTTAGAAGACTTTTCACAGATCATGCAAGCAAAATGTTCCAGTTAGGTGTCTTAATGGGCAAAGGAGGAATTTACCAAAGAAGCTTGGAAGACTTTAGGAACACTAATTTACCCACACCATACTACAGCTGATCTCAGAAATTTCTCCTGTAGTAAGTTCCAGCTCGAGGTTAGGCACGTGAGTCTGTTGTACGCCCAGAGTGAAGCTGCGTCATTATGCCTTAGTGTGGATGAGTTCATCAGACGACTTGAGGAAGCTGAAGATTATAGAGTTTAAACTCTTACTGACTCATAAAAGAAGTATATTTGTATTTCATAGGAAGACTTGAGAATAATCTTACTAACAAAGTACTCAGCACCCTTTTTGGCAGGAGGGAGAGGAGACGTACTTTCAACAAACTGTCTAGGAGGAGGGGTAACAGTCCTACTCAAGTTGAAATCTATGCATTGTTTTTCTCTTTAATATTTACTGTTTAATAATAATGTTTTTGTGCAGTCCCCAAGGAGTATAACCTTTACTGCAAGGCTGCTGTACACAAACTTTAAAAAGCATAATTGTTATTGTAAGATGTGTTTGTTCTTACAAACTATGACATACAATTGTTTTGGAAAGTTAAGTTTGCTCTCTTAGGCTATAAGTAAACTCAAAGCC
The DNA here is from genome assembly GCF_009834535.1 of Camelus ferus. NCBI lineage: Eukaryota > Metazoa > Chordata > Mammalia > Artiodactyla > Camelidae > Camelus > Camelus ferus. The sequence continues at coordinate 33,209,105 of NC_045712.1, read as the reverse complement.
TTGTGGCTGTTAAGCTGCCACTCTGAGAAAAAACTCAGCAAAATACTGATTGATCCACTACTATATGTATTTGTTATGTTTTACTGTAAGCTAACATGTTACCTCTCTCACTGCTACTCTTGATAGCCATCCTGACAGGTGTGCGGTGATACCTCATTGTGGTTTTGATTTGCATTGCTCTAATAATTAAAGATGTTGAGCATCTTTTCATGGGCCTGTAGGCCATCTGGATGTCTTCTTTAGAGAAATGTCTCTTTAAGGCTCCTGCTCATTTTTGATTGAGTTGTTTGTTTTTTTTTTCTTTGATATTAAGATGTATGAGCTGTTAATACATTTTGGATATTAACCCCTTGTTGATCACATAATTTGAAAATATTTTCTCTCATTCTGTAGGATTTTTCATTTTGTCAATTTATTTTTCTTTCTGGCAAAAGCATTTAAGTTTGATTAGGTCCCATTTGTTTATTTTTGCTTTTATTTCTTTTGCCTTGGGTGATTTATCTAAGAAAATATTGCCACAATTTATGTCTGAGAATATTTTGCTTATGTTCTCTTCTAGGAATTTTACGGTGTCACGTCTTATATTTAGGTCTTTAAACCATCTTGAGTTTATTTTTGTATGTGGTATGAGGGTGTGTTCTAATTTCATTGATTTACATATAGCTGTCCAGCTTTTCCAACCCAACTTATTGAAGAGACTGTGTTTTCTCCATTGTATATTCTTGCCTCCTTTGTCTAGATTAGTTAACCGTAGGTGTTACCCATTGATTTTTAAGTGCAAAGCTAAATTCCGACATTTGTGACATGAATTTGTGCTATCAGTCATGAATTTTACTTGTCTCTTAATTTTTATTTTATTATTATTTTTAATTGAAGTGTAATTTATCCACAGCACTATGTTAGTTCCAGGTACATATCATGGTGATTCGATATTCCTATACATTATGAAATGATCACCACAATAAGTCTTATTACCATCTGTCACCATACAAAGTTATTACGGTATTATTCTGTTCTCCATGCAGTACATTTCATCACTGTGACTCATTTATTTTGTAACTGGAAGTTTATAATTCTTAATTTCCCTCACCTTATTCACTCATCCTCCACCTGTTTATTCTCTGTATCTGTGAGTATGTTTTTGTTTTGTTTTGTTTGTTTGTTGTTTTGTTTCTTAGATTCCACATATAAGAAATCATCTGGTATTTGTCTTTCTCTTCCTGGCTTGTTTCACTTAACATATTACCCTCTAGGTTCACCCTTTGTTGTCACAATGGCAAGATTTCATTCTTTTTTATGGCTTAATAATATTCCACTGTGTGTGTGTGTGTGTGTGTGTGTGTGTGTGTGTGTGTGTGTGTGTATCACACCTTCTTTATCCATTTATCTATTGATGGACACTTAGTTTCTTAGGTTGTTTTCATATCTTGGCTATTGTGAATAATGTTTCAGTAAATATAAAGGTACATAATCTTATCAAGTTAGCATTTTTGTTTTCTTTGAAAAAATACCCAGAAATGGAATTGCTGGATTGTATAGTAGTTTTATTTTTAATTTTTTGAGGAACCTCCATTTTGTTTTCCAAAATGGCTATACCAATTTTCTGTCCCCTCAACAATGTACACGTGTTCCTTTTTCTCCGTCTTCTTGCCAACACTTGTTATTTGTTGTCTTTCTGATAATCTTTTTGATATTTCATTGTGGTTTTGATTTGTATTTCCATGATGATTAGTGATGTTAAACATCTTTTCATGTGTCTGTTGGCCATCTGTATGTCTTCTTTGGAGAAATGTCCATTTTAAAATCAGGTGGGTTTTTTTATGTTGACTTGTATGAATTATTTGCATATTTTTGGATATTAATCACTTATCAGATGTATCATTTGCAAATATCTACTTCCATTCATTAGGTGACCTTTTACTTTTATTGATAGTTTCCTCCCCTGTGAAGAAACTTGTAGTTTGATGTAGTCTCATTTGTTTATTTTTGCTTTTGTTTCTCTTACCTGAGGAGACCCAGGCAAAAAAAATAATGCTAAGATTGATGTCAAAGAACATACTGCCCATGGTTTCTTCCGGAAGTTTTATGGTTTCAGGTCTTACATTTAAGTATTTAATCCAATTTTGAGTTTATTTTTGTATATGATGTGAGAAAGTAGTTCAGTTTGATATTTTTACATGTAGCTGTCCTATTTTCTGAACACTTTTTTATTGAAGACACTGTCTTTTCCCCATTGTATATGCTTACCTCCTTTGTTGTAGATGAATTGAACAATAGTTAAATGTGGATTTATTTCTGGGCTCTATATTCTGTTCCATTGATCCATGTGTCTCTTTTTGTGCCAGTAATACACTGTTTTGATTACTGTAACTTTGTAGCATAGTTTTAAATCAGGACACATCATCCAGCTTTGTTCTTCTTTCTCAAAATTGTTTTGGTTATATGGAGAGTTTTGTGTTTCCATAGAAATTTTAGAATTATTTTTTCTAGTTCTGTGAAGACTGCCTTTGGTATTTTGATAGGGATTGCATTGCATGTATAAACTACCTTGGATAGTATGATCATTTTAGCAATATTAATCTTCCAGCACATGAGGATGGCCTATCTTTCCATTTGTTTGTGTTGTCTTCAACTTTTTTCATTAATATTGTATAGTTTTCCAGTTACAGGTTTTGGTTATATTTATTCCTAGGTATTTTATTCTTTTTTGATGCAATTTAAAATGGGATTGTTTTCTTAATTTCTTTTTCTAACAGTTTGTTGTTAGTGTATAGAAATGTAGTAGATATGTAGATTAATTTTATATCCTGTAACTTTACTGAAATAGTTTATAAGTTCTAATAGTTTTTTGGTGGTGCCTTTAGGACTTTCTATATATAGTATTATGTCATCTGGAAACAGTGACAGTTTTAATTCTTCCTTTCCATTTTGGATTCCTCTTGTTTCTTTTTCTTGTCTTATTACTATGGCTTGGACTTCCAACACTATGTTGAATGAAGGAGGTGAGAATGGACATCCTTGTCTTATCTCTGATCTTAGAGGAAATTCTCTCAGGTTTTGTCATTGAGTGTGTTAGCTATGAGCTCGTCATATATGGCCTTTATTATGTTGAGGTATGTTCCCCTAGTAACCACTTTGTTGAGAGTTTTTATCGTAAATGGATGTTGAATTTTGTTCAATGGTTTTTCTGCATCTATTGAGATGATCATATGATTTTATTATGCAATTTTGTAATGTTTGTATCACATTGATTGATTTGCAAATGTGGAACCATTCTTGCATCCCTGGGATAAATCCCAATTGATCATATTCTGTGATTCTTTCAGTATATTGTTGAGTTCAGTTTGGTAATATTTGTTATATGCTTGTTGACTTTTTAATGGTTTTTCTTATGTGCATAATGTATCATGCAGGTAACAAGATTAATACATATTTCACAAGGTGTAAGGATTATCTATTCAATGACTTCCAATGTGCCAGTTTATTCTCATTTTTACTCCTAAAGCAAGAGTGCTTGTTTATATGAAGTAGCCCAAGATGAAGCCCAATATGAAGTCACTAAGATGAAAAAGAATGACACCACTAAATATTACAGAGGATATAGAGGAAATGAAGTCTCATATATGGTTTCAGGGAATGTAGAATTTGCAACCACTTTTTTTTTTCTCTCCCGCTTTTTTAAACTGAAGTATGATCAATTTACAATGATATGTTAATTCCTATTGTACAACATAGTGATTCAGTTATACACACACACACACATATTTATTTATATATATACATGTGTTCATTTTCATATTCTTTTTCATTATAGGCCATTACAAAATATTGAACATAGTTTCCTGGGCTATAGGTCCTGGGCCCAGGACCTTCGTTTTTTATCTAGGTTATGTGTAGTAGTTACTATCTGCAAATCTTGAACTCTGTATTTATCCCTTGCCACCTCCTTTCCCCCCTGGTAACCATAGTTTGTTTTCTATGTCTGTGAGTCTGTCTCTATTTTGTAAGTAAGTTCATTGCATCTTTTTTTTTTTTTTTCTTAGGATCCACATATAAGTGATATCATATGATATTTTTCTTTCTCTTTCTGGCTTATTTCACTTAGTATGACTGTCTACAGTTCCATCTATTTTGCTGCAAATAGCATTATTTTATATTTTTATGGCTGAGTTGTATTCCATTGCATATATATACCACAACTTCTTTATCCAGTCATCTCTCAATGGACATTTAGGTTGCTTCCATATCTTGGCTATTGGTAAGTGCTGCTATGAACATTAGGGTGCATGTGTCTTTTCAAACTAGAATTTCCTCTGGATATATGCCCAGGAGTAGGATTGCTGGATCATAAGTCCATTTTCAGTTTTTTTTAAAGGAATCTCCATACTGTTTTCCGTAATGGCTATACCAAACTGCATTCCTACCATCAGTGTAGGAAGGTTAGCTCCTCTGCAGCATTTATTGTTTATGGACTTTTAGATGATGGCCATTCTGACTGGTGTGAGGTGATATCTCATTGTAGTTTTGATTTGCATTTCTCTGATAATTAACAATATTAAGCATTTTTTTCATGTGCCTATTGGCCATTTGTATGTCTCAGTTTGGTAATATTTTGTTGAGAATTTTTTTATCTATGTTCATCAATGATATTGGCCCAGGGCTGGTGCCAGTCCCCTGGTGGGTGGGGGTCCCCATATGGCTTGCTGCTTGGCCTGTGAAGTCCTAGGACTGATTCCAACTGGCTATTGGGCAGGTGAGTCCTTGATGCTAATAGGCTAGTGGGAGGACTCCAGAATGGTGCTTGCTAGCACTGGTGTTCTTGTAGTAGAACAGGCTCCCCAGCTTGGCTGCTGCCAATGTCTGTGGTCCCAGAGGGAGTTCTAGTTTCCTCCTGCCTCTCTGTGAGGCTAATATTAGCAAGTGGGTCTTACCTAAGCTTGTTTTAAATCATTGCCTCTGCACTGGGACTCAGAGCATGAGTCTTGTGTGAGCCCTCTAAGAGTGGAGTCTGTTTCCTACAGCCTTCTTGCTCTCTGATATGCAAGCCCTGCTGGCCCCCAGAGCCGTGTGTTCTTAGAGCTCATCTTCCCAGTGCAGGACCACTGGGCTGGGAAGCCTGATGTGGGGCTTGGACCCTCACATCTTGGGGAGAGCATCTACATTTGTGATTATCCTCTCCTTTGTGAGTTGCCTACCCTGGGGTACGGGTCTTGACTTCACTGTTCCTCCTTCCTGTCTCATTGTGGTTCCTTCTTTGTATCTTTAGTTGTAGAAAATCTTTTCTGCTAGTCTTCAGGTCATTCCCACCAATAGTTGCTATGTAAATAGGTGTGATTTTGGTATACCTACGGGAGGAGGTGCGCTCAGGGTCTTTTTACTCTGCCATCTTGGCCACTCCTTCTTTTTCCATTTTTTTAAGAGTAGCAGATTGGGGGTTCAAATTCAGATTGCCCAGATTCCTTTTAAACACATGATAATTGGTAAAGTTTTTAAAATCCTGCAATTAGTTTTCCAACTTCAGCAAATCTGCACCTCATTTTTTTGGTGCTGAGCTGATCTCAGTACTGAGTTGAATTATTTAGGGTTTCCCAAGGCATCTTTTTGTCTCTGATTCAAATCCCATCTCTCTGTGGCCTCCATTAAAGAGGTGCCGAGATGCAAACAATTCCGGTGAAGTATGTATTTTAATAGATATTTCAGCTGCATGGAAGATGTGCAGAATTCTGAGAAAACAGAATCCCACACAGTCTGCAAAAGCTAATCAAAATGGTGTTTCATCAGCCTGCAGTTTTATTCTTCCCTCCAAATTCTAAGTCCCTGGAGCTGTTTTAATCTTGCCTCATTAAACGTTAATATAATTTGGATTGGTGCTATTCATTTTTTCTCTGGACATCTCATTTACCCAGCTCGGGCTGGGTTTCTGTGCATCAAGCCTGTGCAAAAGTTTATGCATCCACCTTACCTTTGTACGAGTTGCAGACCCAGATGGCAGTAATCAATAGCTGATCGTTGACAAATGGTAATCATTACAGAGAATACAGATTCAAATGTCAACCACAGAATGGATGCCAGCTATTTGTTGTTGGGTAATTCAGGAATGTCAGGAGGTAACAAAGAGAGATTGCTAAGTTGTACTCATTACCCAGCCCAGGGGGAGGAGTGTTAAACATTAATACTTGAGCTCTGAAAGTATCAGAAACTTGACCAGGAAAGCTTTGTAAAAGGGTTAGGAGGACGTTCAGTAAGCCCACGTTTCTCAAGCATGTGCTGCAAAGGACTGGTAATGCCCAGAAGCCCCATCTTAAGAGATTCTTCCTCTCTGATTCTTGTAGTACTGAAATTGGACGAAACTATGATCTGGAGAATGGTTAGTCCTGGGTAATGGGATGCTGTAGGGTTAGGAGAAAAAGGGAATAGGCAAAGCAGTATTTTTTAGACCAAGAAATGATCTATTCATACTGTAGATAACTTCCTCAGTGGTTACTGTCATTTGCTTTGGGACCCACAGTCATTTAATTTATTCATTCGTTTGTCTCTTTCTTTCTCTCTTTCTTTCTTTCTTTCTTTCTTTCTTTCTTTCTTTCTTTCTTTCTTTCTTTCTTCTCTCTCTCTCTCTCTCTCTCTCTCTCTCTCTCTCTCTCTCTTTCTTTCTTTCTTTCTTTCTTTCTTTCTTTCTTTCTTGAAAACAACCATGGAGCTCCCACTATGTGCAAACACTTGCTGGAACAAGAATGCAAAAATATAACAAAAGCTAAAATATGAATTTTGCCTCTGGAGTGCTTATATTCTATGTGGATGAAAGACAGCTATCTGTGTAATAGTTATTAAAACACAGTATGATAACTTCTGTGGTAAATGTTCATGGAGTTATCAGAACATAAATCTGAGAGTATGTTATGTGAGCAATTAGGGGTTGAAGAAAGGGTTATATATGAAGAGATTTTCAATATTGATCTTGAATGGTGAAACCTTCATCATTCACCAGATGGAGAAGGTAGACTGGGCAGTTCAGGAAGAGAGAACAAGTGTAAAGGCTGTCTGGTTGAGAAAAAGTAGATTCATTTGCTTGAAAAAATAGTGGTGTGTGAGCTGACATGGTGGGAACTGAAACTGGGATAAGCAAGGGAACAGTACCATGCCAAGAAATGTTATATTTTGGTCTTGTGCCCAATGACTGTTACAGGTTTTTAAGACAGGGCATCATCTGTACGGTTCCACACTGTATGTAGAGCGCTCTCAGGAAGTACATGGTGAGTGCAAGGTAGGAAATAGTTAAATCCTTGCTGCTAGGACTTTTATAATAGCCTATATAAAAGATGTTGAGGGCTGAACAGGCAGGTCTAATGTTGGTGTCGTTCACTGAGATGGAGAATATAGAAGAAGAATAGAGGTGAGGATGTAAATAAAGGGTTTAGAAAAAGAACATGTTGAGTTTGCAGCACTGAAGGAATTTCTGGTGAGGACAGAAGAGAGAAGTGGAAGTATGGGGTTAGAACTTGGTAGAGATGTCAGAGAGGAAGAAAGGTAGGGGTTTGAAATAACTATTTGATGAGTCAGTAGAATGGTGTGAATGAGGAATCTTGAGTCAGTGAGAAGAGATCTAAGAACGAAAGCGCGGTGAGTCTCCACACCTACCGGGGCGAGCAGAGGAGAAGCCAGTAAAGGAGCCCAGGTGGCAGTGAGCAGAAGGGTCAGAGGGCAGCTCTGAGGGGCACCCAAAGGAAGCGCTTTTCTCCTACTGTAGTAACAAAGTCTCAGTGAAGAAGAACCGCTGTTGATCCTGACAGTGAATATATTCTGTTAATTGTTTGTTTTTGTCAATTTATATGAATAGCTGCTAGTGAATTTTAGTTGACCACCTACACTATGCTAATAGGGGATAATGAAGCATAATTGTGGTAACACTAGTAATTATTTCAGAAGAATGTAGAAGCATATTAGTAAAGCAGGACAGAAAGACCTACATCATCATTATCTGAGAGTTTTGTTTGCTCCTCACATAAGAAGACCTCATTGTCATACTTATTCAGGTGATGTGTTTTAATGACAAAAGCTTCTAAATTAGTGGTTCCTACATTATATTTTATGATTAAGCTTGGAGTGAAACCAAAGGGAGCATGTGTCTCAGTTTTATAGGTGGTCTGTTGGCACTGAATCAGACTTGAGTTGAGTTGTGTTTATACGTATTTTGTAGTTGGATAGGGAGGCTGGTTAAGTAATGTCTCTTCTCTCAGTATGTTCATTCATCCATCCAGTATTTATTGAGGCTCTAGGATTTGTTCTAGACTCTGAAAATAATGCAGTGAAAGAGTCAACATTTCTACTGTCATAGGGTTACGTTTGTTTGATGGCAGGGAGAGAAACGAAACATAATCAGTAAACCTTGGATGCTGATAACCGCTTTGACAAATTATGATAGAACAAGGGCCAGAGATAAAAGAGAGTCTTGTATTTAAGAACAGAATCCTCTGGGTCCCACACCCTGTGCTGTGTCACTGGAGTCTTTAGCCCGTGGGAATTCCCTGTAGATAACATTGTGCGCCTGAGCACTTGCTCTCACGGAGGCTTCTCTCCTCCGTGCAGGCTCCTCTGCTGCTCTTCTGTGTAGACCCCCACAGTCAGCAGCTGGTAGGAACTAGACACTCAAGAAGCCCTGCTGGGCCTCCTCCGATTCTCCCATCTCCGGACCAGCTCTTCCTACACACTGCTGCTGGACCGTTCATCTTTAAACACCCCCGAGAGAGGACAGCTCCCCGTGGGATTACGGTGATGCTCTATAGCTGCACAGTCCTTGGTTTACCAAGGGTATGTAGCCAGAGATACTAAATACTAAACTAAAACCCAAAGCTTTTTGGTTTTCAGTATTTACATTTTGCAGTAAACTAGTTTAAAAGTTGGGTCAGTGATACATAAAATCAAGGAACCATTCAAGCAATAGAGAGGAGTATTGAAATAACGTGTTTTTTTCTCTTCTACACCTTCCCTACTTTCTCCCAAGTTCAGCCTACTCCCTGGAAGGCATAAGCTCTAACAGTTTCTTTTATTATCATTTCATATGTGTCAGAGTAAGAGGTAGAGCCCTAATTCCCTGTCCTGCGATACTGAATGTCTTACCAGTCTTTCCACATTGGATTATAAGTTCTATAAAGCTTTGGTCCCAATTACTCAAGAAGTTCTTTGGACCTGCCTGTGGGGCATCAGGCTGGAAGAGGATGCTGTATACTAAGAAGGGCCCCACATATCAGCAGTGCTCTGTGGGATAACAGACTTCGGTAACAGACCCAAGACTTTTAAGAGAAGAAACTGACCCAAATGTGTAACCTCGTAGTGGCCAAGTTGATTCTGACCTGATCCAATTCCAGAACAAATTGTGACGTCAGTAGTTTGTTTTGTGTTTTTCTCTGTTCCAACCCGCACTGGTAACGCACACCTCGTGAGCTGGAATGACTGCCCGTACCCTTGATCCCTGCTCTGAAGAGTGAGCTCTGTCTCTTCAGATTTTGTCCTTTTTGTCTCAGGCCACTGAGGCTTCTAATTTGCATTAAATGGAATGGGCTCACTTGGCACGTTTCAGTAAAATTGCTTCCTTTTAAAAACATTTTTATAAAGGAAAATTTATATAAACATACACACAAAACCGAAGCACACTTTTTTAGAGCTTTTTTCCTATTTATTTATTTTTGATGGAGGTAGTGGGGATTGAACCCAGGACCTCGTGCAGGATAAGCATGTGCTCTACCACTGAGCTACTACCCTCCCCCCAGCACACTTTCATAAGTAAAATGCAACTACAATAATAAATGCGATTAGAAACAGGTAGTAGTGTCAAATGACAGCTGGATTGCATTGCCTGCCACATCTCTGAGTCTGAAATCCACTGTTTTTGTGTGTGTGCATGCTGGCAAGGGGAGAAGCATTTCTCTCTGAGGTATTTAGAAGAATAAAAGAGAAACGAAAACAAAAGAAATAAGATAATTAAAAAACAGGTTTCCCCTCACGTGGCCAGGGGCTACTGGACTGAACAGCACAGTTCTAGCACAAGTCTTGAGTTTTATCTCTAACCCACTGTGAACCTTCAGTGAAAGAGAATTATAGGGGCTAAAATCCTATACAAAATCTAGAAAAGGCCAGACTGGGATGGAGCCACTGGGAAAGATTACCTTGACAGGGCTCGCCTTTTGTCATAAATGCACTATATTCTCAGAAGCTCCCAGCTAGTATACTAGACGGATTGTTGGTAGAACACAAGTGCCACTAATTCAGAGTAATTACTTCTCCAACTTTAGCAGAAATATAGTTCAGGGATATATGCATAAAATTGCATCCTTCATCGAAGAGCTTACTAACAGCAAAATGTGAAGAAGTCTTATTCTCAAGAGATAGGAAGCAAAATAAAAGATTTAAAGGGAGTTTAGATATAAGAAGACATACTGAAATTTCGAGGTTTTTTTGAGAATGTCAGGATTAAAACAATACTTCTTGTGCTATTCAGAGGGAGAGAAGGAGGACCTAAAAGAGTTACTAAGAATAGAAAAATATTTTCCTGATAAGGAAGGAATATTTTCTTGTTTTTATCACCCATACATTCACTGAATCAACAAATAGTTGCCAAGGACCTAATAAGAGTAGGACGGGGGTAACATTTATTGGGGGTTGAGCATGTGTCCCTCTGTTTAAAGTGCAGTGCATGGATTAAACAAAATGTGTCCTAGGTGTGATTATAATCCCAGCATGATGTTTGAGGAAACTGAGGAGCAAAGTTGGAACAAATGCTCAGGGCTGCACAGTCAGGAGGGAGCAGAATCGGTTCTTTATCTCAGGTGGGCTGTTCTTAACGCTGCTCCTTTGCCCACGATTAGGTTATATGGAAAACCAAGATGGATCAGAGTTAGTTCTCGCTAACTCAGTCTCCCTGCTGGAGACCTAGAAGGAGGGGTATAAGATTGGCATGTAAATAACCAGATAGAAAACAGAGAGCATAAAAAGTAAGGTGGAAAGGAAAAGTTCAGTGGGAATTCAGCGCAGGAAATAGGAAATCACTCCCTATTTTAGAGTTGAGCGAAACCAAGACTAACAATACTTCATTAGCATATTCAGTTATTAGGTGACAGAGCCTTTTTAGAGCTAAGTCTGTGTTACCTGGGGGCGTATTGAACCCATCTTAGTCCAGTCTCTCCAAAGGAGAGGCTATCGTTTTAATAATACCAGAGTTTTTGTTGTTTCTTCTTATCCAAGTGCTTCAGGCACAGAGTTTCCACATTGTTTCCACTTTGTTGAACATTGTTTGATTAAGATTTTATAGAAGAAAACCATTTGTACATCTTATCAGTAGTACCCCAGAGTAATACTTCAGGAAGTAAATATTGTGAATATGAGAAAAGAAAAATGTTACTCCTACACATTGCACTCCATTCACTTGAGAATATGTGTGGATAAGGATTGAAGGATAGTTCAGCTGAAAAATGGGAGGATTTATTGCTCTCAGATTGTCATCTTACGTCTATGAGGGTGGATTTTATGTTTTTCAAAATATTTTGCTCATGAAGATAACTCATTTCAATCCCAGCATAGTTCCTCTAATTGTCTTGGGAACTATATCTGCAGATGTTGTATTGAAACAACTGGGATCCCCAAGGCCATGTTTTCAACACATAGACACTCTGTCATCCCCTAATGACATTATTATGTCACCTACAACTGTTCTTAGTGACATATTTTGATACTGAAAGGCTCTATTTCCCAAAGTATTTCCAACAGTTCCATAGGGGAAAAGAATTTCAAAATCAAAGACATTTGAGAAATGTAGTTACAGGTTTATTTACTCCGAAACTTCTCAGGGACTTTCATATGCTAATGTGGTTGCTTAATCTACAAAGATTTGCAAATGTTTGATCAGAAGCTACCCCTCCCCGCCCCCCCACCCCTTTTTATTTTTACTTATTGAGGAACGGTTATTAAATCTAGGTTGACCTAAACATATCAATTTGAACCATGTGAAATTGCCAACATTTGACCACTTTTATCCTACAAAAATGGCAACATCATACAGCTTTACTTACATAGTTTGGGAAGACTGCATTAAAGGTTAGTTCTGAGAGCTCTTCAGTGATCTGTACTATATTTTGGTTCCTGATTCACAGTTTTTCCTGACCCTCACCCCTAACTTACTCTAGATCTGTGCTCTGTCCACGTGCTAATTCCACTTGCCAGATTGTCTTTGTAGGTATTGGCTCTCCAAGGTGGGCCTCTTGTGAGCAAAGGGAACTTCTTGATTATTAATATCAGATTAATTTAATTCCAGCCGCACACCCCTAATGATCTGCTTTACCAGAAAAATTGCCCCTTCCATGCTTGAGACAGTTGGGTGTAAACTAAATACTTCACTGTCAGGTACATTTAATTTGCAACAAATGAACATTCTCAGTGAAAGGGCCAATACAGAAAATAATTTACAAAGTATATATGAAATATACAAAAAAGACAGTTGACAAAAAGTAGTTTAAGAATCTAAACTCAAGTCACGTGGTCACACAGAGGATTATATTATATTGGGTGTTTCAGGGTAAGAAAGAGTCTAGTTTGGATTTTCAAATGCTGGAATTTGTGAAATATTCTGATTGTCTCTGGACGACAGCATAAAATGCTTGAAATTGGAACTGCTTCAGGAAATCCTGCATCTGTGCTCCCCAGAGCTGCCTCGCATGCCTGTGTGAGTCCTTGCGAATGGCACTGGGGGTCTGAGTGAGTTTACAGCACAACCATGCATTCTGGGCACTTCATCTCTCCACCACTGATGGTAGGCTCTATTTCTAGGGCCTGGTTCCATAGCTCGTACCCAGTGAGCACTCATTAAAAATTTGTTGAATTGAATCAAATCTTTTTTTCGCTGTTTGCCTTCCCGGGGTGATGTCATTAAGCAGTAAATCAGAACAACCCAAATAGGTGAGGAGGCAACAGAACTACATTACGTAGGTAAACAGAGAGAGGTGTGTAGGTTGCCCACATTCCCCAGATTACTTCCTAATCACCATTTTATTTAGCATGTTGACAAGGTTTACAAAACAATTTCATCCACGGAGTTTGGACTTTTGTTGGGAAAGGGGTTTTCATTTTTCGCTCATGTTGTTTCTTCCTGGCACCCATCTGAACAGCATCCAGAGAACAGTGCTACTCCTAATTTGTTCCTGCAAATAGGAGCAATTAAAATAACTTGACAGAGGCTCTCAGATGATTTATGAAACGAAGTATAACGACTCTGTTAATTCCTCTCTCCTCTGACTTGCCGGTGGCCCTGGAAGCTTAGGTGTTAAGTGTTTCCGGATCATTTTTGACTTGCATGGTGGATCCTGGTCCCCACTGATACCGGCAGCTGGTGGTGTGACCTCTAGGGATGGAGGCGATAGTTCAGAAGGTATCAGGTCATCGTCACCACTAAATGTATCCAGCCAAACCACCAGGATCTGCTTCTGAGCTGGGAACCCTGGTTCAGGAGGAAGACGTGTGTGCGCGCACGCCCTGTCTCTTATTACACAGAGAGAGCATGCATAGCGGAAAGAGCATGATGAGCTACATAGTTGATAATCCCATTCTAATCCAGTCTTGAGCACTGCATTTGGGATCCTTGATTCTGGTCTTTAACCTTTCTGAACCTCTATTTCCTTGGGCACGGCACTGGCTTCCATGACAGTTTGGCTTGTGTAAGTTTCCTTCCCATGCCCCCTCCTCCCACTCGCTGACTCGCTGTCCCTGCTATGGCCTTATTTTAGTGCCTCCAGCAGGCTGAGGTCTTTAGACTTCATGGCATTTGCCTGTGTTGTTCCTCTTGCAACCTGTTTCTCACCTTCCATCCTACTATACTCTGCCTCACCTGCTCGTCCTCCAAGTCTCAGCTCAAATGCCACTCACTTCTCCTGGTCTTCTGTGACACTGTCCCCACAGTCTAAATTAAATTTATTCATGTATTTCTTTTTAATTTTTTTTTAGTTTTTTATTAATTATTTTTCCATTTTTGGGGGTCGGGTAATTTGGTGTGTATGTATGTATCTATATATCTATGCATCTAAGTATATATTAATTAATGGAGGTACTGAGGATTGAACCTAGGACCTGCTGAGCATACACTCTAGCGCTGAGCTATAACCCCCTCATATATTTCTTTATAATTCCCTCATAGTATATCATCATAAATTCAATTACAGTTCACAAACATGTTTATATACTAGTCATCAAACACTCTGTATTATATCTCCCTATCTCTCTGTCTTAATTCTCTTCAGAGTACTTACTAATTTCTTATATTTTGGTCCATCTAATTATTGTCTACTCATCCTCAAAATAAAAGCTTCATAATAAATGCAGGGACCTTGACTGTTTTGTTCATAGCTGCATCCCCAGTGCTTAGCACAGTGGCCCTGGCATGAAGTTGATGTGTGGAATAAATGGCTGTTTGGATCAATGGTAGGTGAGTACGCCCTCTGCAAGATCATTGTGAAGATCAGAGAAGATGGATATCAAGCACCTAAAGCAGTGAGAGGCACTCCTGGCTGTCAGACAAAAGGTGATTATTGTTACTGACATTTATGAAGGGGCGTATAACAAAAAAGACAGGAAAGGTTTATTCCAAAAAAATCTGAGTGTATTTCTGGAATGTGAACACATTCAGTTTAATATCCTGTACCATCTCCCTGAGGTTTCTGCAGAATCCCTGCCATAACTCTTCATCTGTACCTCCTCACTCCTCAGGCTGCACACCCTCTCCAGCACATTGGACAGCGCAGAGTCCACTGAGCAGCCATCGCCTTTTATTCCTCTAGGTTTGTCATCTGCCTGAAGGTTTTATCCCTCTGCCTGAAGTAGCATGTGAGGTGGGTTGAGTTAAACCCTGCCCCACAATTACAGGTGTCCTGACTCCAGGTGAATTTCAGAAAATCCCCACTTCTACTCCAGGCCAAGTGAAACATAGCTACAACAAATTCTTGATAAATTGTCAGCAGCAGTTACTGATAACACCACGTTATTGATCTTTTTCTCTTCAATTTTCAGAGACACCCTCTATTGAGTTTCTAAGAAGTCTCTGTACTGAGATGGAAGAATTGGATCTACAATCTTAAATCTCTCTAAGATACTGAACCGTAAATTATTGTCTCTTTCCCCTTCTTATGCTCTGAATTAAGAAAATATAGAAAGGACAGACCAGGGAAGCAATGAACTACTGTGCCTGAAATGCGGGTTCCATGTTTGAGTTCGATCATATGAGGAAAAAGCCATTCAGTGGAACTTTAGTTTTAATGATGGAAATACTCTGTTCTCAGTTAATCATGTTTTTCCCAGTAGAAATAGACTGGTAGTCTTACTGTATTAGTACGTTACTTAGCAACTTAATATCACAAGATGCTTCTTGCAGAAGGAAACTGAGGTCCGGAGTAATTGATGGGTTAGTTAAGGAGAGAGTTTCCACCCCTGGTCCATGCCATGGATTCCCTTTAAGCACAATCATCTTCATGATAAAGCTTTAAAGTGGTAGCTTGACTCAGTGGCAGCGAGATGCCATGCTGTAGCTCTCTAAAGGACGCTAGCAACTCAAATGCCTACGAGATTAAAGGGAGAAGTTTATTATCCTATTACAATAAAAAAGAGCGCTCAGTCAGTGATAAATACCAATAGACAATTGACCTTAAGAGTTTGGGGACTGTAGGGGATGGTAGAGATTGTGGCCAGTCAGAAACTGCGTGCTTGATCCAGAAGAGCTATTAAGCTCTAGACAGTTGTCCCAAGAGGAGGAGCTTGATGTCAGGTTTTTCATGTGCCTCACTACTAGCTAGAAATCTAGGTTTGGGGGTGAGATGTCCCGATTTTAATTCTTATTGTCAATTAATTGCAGTCATTTAAAAACGATTTTATGTTTAAATATGGTGAGTGCTCCGAAGGCTTCATGGCATGCAATCTTGCTCATTACCTGCGTCACTTGTGTATAATCAGATCTTGAGTCCAGAACCTCCACTGTGCACACAACACTTGGCACTAAGCTTGGGTTCTTGTAGGAGAGGCCAGCTGTACCAACAAGAGAACAAATGTTTTCTCAAGCCAAGGCTGTGTAGACCACTGCTCAGGAGTGATTCAGCTCAGTTCACTCCACACACCCGTTGGCACCATCCCCCACTATTTAGAAGGCTGGACCAAGTCCCTGAGATCACCGTCTCAGTAGGCAGTCTCATGCCATTTTGAGACTAGCTTTCCGGAAATGTGGTGCTTCCCTGCTACTGAACCATTCAACCCCTCCATTAATTTAAGAATCTTCGTCAACAGCAGTGTTGAAAGGCCCTGCTGAAGGGTCTGCTGTGGCGCTGCTTTCATTCTCGGTGCTGTGTGTTCTGTGGGCCCTGTCTGTGTAGGAACTCATGTTTTTGGTTTTAGATAATATTGTTATGTTCTTTGATAATTTTTTCCCTCCAGATTCTTTCAGGACTTTTTGTCAGTTGAATGTTTCACCTCTTGAATAGATCTCCCAATATTCTTATATTCTATTCCAATTTTTCATCTGGACACAGATTTATTTTCTGAGAGATTTTACCATCTTTATCTTTCAACTCTTAATAGTTTTTAAATGTTGACGACTGTATTTTTAACTCTGCGTTTTTTCTTATTCTTTTGTTATTTCTTTAAAAAGATAGCCTGATAGTCTTGCTTCATGAGTGCAATACCTTGTCTTCTCTCTAACATGGTATTAGTTATCCTTTGAGGTTTCTTTCATCCCTGTATTACCTTTCTAGCTTACAAGTCTTTTCCTGCTTTTTGTCGGTTACTGTCTCCCATGTTGCAGGCTTCCTTTAAATGTCTGGTAATTGTCTGTTGTCTGCTCATGTCAAGAGTTAGGCAAAAAAAACGGACCACGAGTCTCATATGTGTAAGGGGAGCAAGGTGGGAGGCTTGTTGAATGGTAGGCATCACTGTAGAATGGTTCAGCCAGGGGACTAGCTGCTTCATTAGGGGACCTCCCAAGTCAGTTGGTATTTTCTCTGTCACAGACAGGGTCCCTAGAGAACTGCCCACTACTTTCTTACTTTGCTTTTTGGTTTTCTTCCCTTGGTGGCTGGAGGTGGAGGAAGATGGCTCTGAGTGGCACTGCTTTTGGAGCTGAGTCAGTGTTGCTGAGAGGGTCATTATTCAATATGCTTTTGCTTAAACCCCTTGTTATCTGCCCCTGGCTTCTTCCCCCATCTCTGTGGAGCTTGTATCTCAAAGTTTAGCATATTTCTGATTCAGTTTCCCCATAGATAGAGCTTCCAGATTTATCCAAAGAAAAACAAAATAAAGATTGCCTAGTAAAATTTGAATTTCAGATGAATGAGGAATACTTTTTTAGTATATAGTATAAATATGTCCCGTACAGTCACTTGCTCTCTGAAATTCAAATTCCACAGCATTGAGAGAGAAGAGCAGCGACCTGGCTGCGTCAGTGTGTGAGGTGGCAGGGGTCTGGGGGAGCCCCGAGCTCTTTGACCGGCTCTCGCCTTTTCTCCTTCAGCCTTGCTCTTCACCCTCGCCCTCGCGGTATCTGGTGCTTCCCAGCCCTCAGTCCCTCCTGAGTTCTGCCAGGCACATTGTTCTCCTCTGGTTGACACTGCCCTCTGCAGACTTTTGGCCTTTGGATTCCTCTGTGCTGCTACCATATTTCCTTTCATCTAAGATGCATCTGATTGTAGGATGCACCAACCATTTGTTGACTAGAAAAACACGCAACACAAGAGTTGTGAGTTTATGTTTTATTCTGGGTCTTACTGAGAACTATAGCCTGGGAGACAGCTCTCAGAAATTGTTCCAAAGAGGTAGGGGAAGAACCTATATGTATATTTGGCATATAGTTTTGACTTGTGGAGGGGGTCTAGGAAATGCATATAGTTAAGCAGGCATCTTAGTAAAAGATTACTGCTAATCCCAAAGGACAGATGTCTCAAATTAATGATTTCAGTACTCTTCTTTATATGGAAGGATGCAGGAATCTGGGGTCATGGAAATTCTCCCCGAGACATGACATCTAACTGTCTAGGGGCCGATTTATCCAAAGCGCAGTGTGCCTCATCCTATTTTTTCATCCTGAATTTTTCTCAGGGTGCACTGTCAGTGGGCAGCTGCAGTGGCTTGTGACTTAACCCTTGTCTTGCTGGATGATGAGTGACACTTCTTGGGTTTGTTGTTGTTGTTCATACGCTATCTAATGAGTAATGAAGAAGGAAAACAAATGCTGCCAATTACCAGTGTAAGGCACCACCAGATGCAGGAGTCATCTTGAGCTCAGAAATGGTAAAATGTGTAAAAGATGCTCATTTTGGAATTGATGAAACATGGTAATTCTTCCACTGTTCTGAGTCTTCCCCAAATTAGTCAACATCTCTTATTTACTGTTAACTCTTCTTCCATCCTCTTTGTTTTTGTAGATTCATACCTGTTTCATAGAGGGATTTCCGATGTTTATTCTTCCTTATTTCTCTACTGTTCTTTGCTCTGGTGGGAATATCAGATAAGTCTGTTGTTTGGCACGACGAGGTACTTCCTCCTGCTGCTGCCGGACGCTGGGCAGCGCGGTGGAACTGGAACGGGCAGTGACCCGAGAGCCCCTGGCTCGGGCGGGCTCCAGCCTCACCCAGCCGCGGCCACGCCCCCTGCCGGAGAAAACAGCTCTGCTGCGATGCTGTCGCTGTTTCAGGCAGAACAGAATTTGTGAGACACAAGTAGATCATTTCAAAGAGCAGGGGGTGACGCGGGAAGCCCCCGTGCCGGGTGGAGCAGCAGGAGCCATTTATCTCGCTCTGTTCTTTACGGATGTCCCTCAGCATCTGTCCTGCTCTCCCGTTCTGTCCCCTTTGGTGCTCTGTCCCTCGTTATCTTTGCAACTGATTTTTTCCATCCCATTCCAGTGCTTATTTTTCCTGTTTTCTTCCCTAGCATCTTTCTTTCGTTCCTTTAACAATGTGCCGGTGACCGTCTTGAGCACAGCAGTTGCCACTCTCTCATGGAGCTTAGATTCAGGAGGCTCGGGGGGAAGACAGGGAATAAAAGAGTGAAACATGTGATGTGTTAGAAAGTGATCAGTGCTATGGGGAAGGAAGAGGAAGGAAGGCGGCCAGGTAGAAGGGCGGGGGGTTGCTGTTTTAAGTATCGTGGCTTGGGAAATTCTCAGCAAGTCGGGGACCTCTAAGGAAAGGCTTGAAGAGGGCGAGGAGGTGAGCCAGGCTACTCTGTGGGGGTAGAGGAAGTATTCCAGGCAGAGGGAGCAGCAAATACAGCTGTGCTGAGGCACAGGCACACCCGGAGAGTTCAAGAGAGAGCAAGGGGGCCGCAGTGGCTGGGTGGGTAAGGATGGCGGGGGGGAGGGCACCTCCAAATCAGGTAGGGCTTTGTCGTCATAGAAATGTCTTCTGAGCTTCTACTTGATGTGATGTGGGAACGAAGCTTCATGCCCTCAGCTCCGCGTTCCTCTCCTCCCAGGTGAAGAGCTTGGGTGGAGAAGAGATGGGATCCACGCTGCATTTTCTCAGGATCTTAGGAGCCAGTCCACTTTCTAAAAATCCTCTTCACTTCTACTTTCCTTTGAAAAGTCCTGTTTGTTGTCCTCACCACCTTCATCTAAGACCCTCCCTTTCCAGCCAGATCCATTCCTTTCCTCATCTGTGACTCCTCTTTTGGAATCTAAATGCGTGCCTCTCCCTTCACCTCAGGATTGAGCATCATAAGAAGTGCGTGCAGTGTCCTCAGTGTTTAGTTTTTAGCTCGGTGATTTATTCTGACAGATTACCCTTTATCTCATTTATGGTGACTGACATTCACCAACATGCCCTTGAACTAAAAGGTAAGATAACATATTTCTTTGGGGAGAAATGAGAAGTTATTTTAGTTACTAAGGTGTAATTATTAACGGCAAATCTAATGTAATCCTTTCGCAGGTGCCAAGTAGAACCCGAGCACTTGGAGAAGCTTAGCAATAAATGCACTAAATGTCCTCTACAGCATTGCCAGAAAAAGAAAACTTTCTAGGGTTCTCTCAGGGTTGAAAGAGAGCTCAAGAATGCCTCTTGATCACATTCATTCAAAGCTAGAATCATAAAACAAAAGATTGATAAAACAAAGCACCCAGCTACCATTTGTTCTTAAGAAGCAGTGTCAAAAGGTCTAATTTAATCATTTGGGCTATTAAGTAGAAATTAGGTTTCCATGGATGCAGGAGCTTTAAACTTGGCAAGATTCTGCTCCTCATTAGCTAGTGTTTTTCCTCTACAGAAAACAGACTGACTGATAATAAGAATACTCCCTTTCAAATCTCCAAGGCCACAGAGCCCTGTAGTCTGTGTACCTAACTCACAGATTTGGGTGATGACCTCTCAGGTGTAGGTGCTTTGGGGCAAAGACCTGTCTTCTGGGCACACCTGGGCTTTGGCCAGTGAAGTCACACCTGAAATCTGCTTACCCTGACCCCACTGCAGTGTTGGAGTAAATGGCCTTGATCTTGGCCTAGCATGACCACTCAGTTCTGGTGGCCGCCTGGGTGATCTCACAGATATGTTCCGGGAGAGAGAAGTAGGAAAGCCAGAGCTTCAAGGATGACCAGGAACACATAGACCATTAAATGTCTGTCTTTACAGTACTGTGTAGATTCAGTTTTCATTTATAGTTTATAGAATAACTTCTAATTCTTCCTTCCTTCCTTCCTCCCTCTCTCCCTCTCTTTCTTGCTTCCTTCCATTCAACAAATACTTAACGAGAATTTAGTATGTACCCAACATTGTACCAGGTATTGAGGAACAGCATAAATGTGGCAGCAGACTCCTTTGTATGAGATAATTTCTAATAGCTAGATATTGATGAAAATGCAGTCAGTGTTTTCAGAAGGAAGGAAGTCAGGCCCTGGAATAAGTCCCCGAAGTTCAACCTGTATTGGCACAGTTGTGGGGTCTCAGGGCTAGAAGGAGGGCCAGGCTCAGGAGTCTTGCACAACTGCTGATACAGTCCTTCGCTCAGTCTTTTCTTGCACACTTCAGTGGACAAGATACTCCTGTAACAGCTGCATTTCCAGAAATCTGTTATTTCCAGAAAGTAATTCTTTTGCTTGAGCTGAACCCAAGTACTTCTTATAATAGCATTCATTTTTCACTTCTGGGACAATGTAGAACAAATTTGCTGTAACTTGAGGTTTTTGTCTGCCTTTCTAATTGAAGCCAGGTTTCTCATCCACAGTGAATCAGTCTCTTTTGACATCGAGCACCTCCTTTCACCTTAGTTCCTTTAATCCCTGATCCTTTGACTTGACTTTAAATTTTTCCATCTTCCTGGTGTCTGCCTCTTAGCCATTTTCCTGCTGACTAGTAGGGAAGGAAAGGGAGCTGGTGGAACTCAAATCACTCGTTTATTCTCCTTGTAAATACTTCCGTGAGGTTCCTGGAGAACACTGCTACGCTATGACAAGAAGGAACATTATGGGGGGTTGCTTGATTTTATTTACTTACACTATATCCCAATATCATGGGATCTAGGAGCTGTAAGGAACCTCAGAGATAACATACCCCAACACACCTATTTTTCAGGAGGGAAACTGAGGCCCAGAGAAAGGAAGTGTCTTGTGTGGGACCAGACAGACAACAGCGACAACAGTGGGAAATCTGGGTATCAGATCCTAACCCATATGCTGATTGCCACCTTAGTGTTCCTTCCATGGGGACACACTGCACCACTTGCCCTTTGCTACCAGGTTCTAGCTGGGGACAGAGCTTCCCTGGGAAGTCTGACCAAAGAGTGGCCCTTGCTAATGGGAGTTTGTGAAGCACACAGCTTCAGGAAAGAAGCACTGGGGAGCATCAGGGAGGAAGGTGCGAACACTGAGATCAGCCCTTCCAGCTTCAGAGTGAGAGAGATGGCCAGTAAATCCCTTCTTCATCCCTCATTTCCTTAGAGCAGAGGTTGGCAAAGTAGAGCCCTCAGTCCAGAAACAAGGTTATGGCCTGTTTTTATAAATAAAGTTTTATTGGAACATAGCCATAGCCACTTATTGACATAATATCTATGGCTGCTTTTGCTTTACAATAGCAGAGGTGAGTAACTGTCACAGAGACCACGTAGCCTGCAAAGCAGAACAGTTCTACTGCCTGGCCCTTTGCAGAAATAGTTTGCTGATTCCTGCTGAAGACAGTTGGGAATTACAGCAGTGGTTCTGATCACTGCATTTTTGTTCCTCAGCCCAACTGCAGGAATTACTATTAAGTGTACCTAATGCATATCCTTTACATTTACAAGCAGATAAACACATCATTTGTTGAAATCCCCATTCATAATCTCATAGTATATGAATTGTTCTGAGAGCTGTGTTTTTCTTGGAGATATTTCTTATTCAGAACATAGAAGTCTGCTCCTGGGTATATATCCAAAAAAAGTGAAAACACGAATTCAGAAAAATGCATGCACCCCAATGTTTGTAACAGCATTATTTAAAATTGCCAAGGTATGGAAGCAACCTAACTATCCATCAACAGATGAAGGGATAAAGAAGATGTGGCACACACACACAATGAAATACTACTCAGCTGTAAAAAAGAACAAAAATTTGCCATTTGCATCAACATGGATGGACTTGGAAGGCATAATGCTCAGTGAAACAAGTCAGACACAAAGAGACAAATACTGTATGATATCACTTATATGTGGAATCTAAAAATACAACAAACTAGTGAATCTAACAAAAGAGAAGCAGACTCACATATATAGGCAACAAACTAGTGGTTACCAGTGGGGAGAGGGGGCAGAAGGGGCCATATAGGGGTGGGGGAGTGGGAGGCACAAACTCCTGGGCGTTAGATAGGCTCAAGGTTATAGTGTACAACATGGGGAATATGGTATGGCCAATATTTTGTAATGGCTATAAATGGAAAGTAACTTTTAAAAATTGTACAAAATTTTTTGAAAAATTAAAAAGAACATAGAAATCTGCCTCTTTCCACATAATGGTTCATATAGTCCATAGGATGTATATATTGTATTTCATTTTTCACTTAACCATCTTCCTGTATGGCTCATTCTATAATACATTTTCTTTGTAAAATGAAGCTCCAGGGATATGAATTCTAAAATGTTTCCCACGCCCCTCTCTGTGTGCCAGCATTTTGCCTCTAGTAGCCAGGTAGGGTTATCCAGCTTGAGAATCGATCTACAAAGAGTGGAAGGATTTCTTAACCAAAATGTCACGCAGACTGTCTGTAGCACGGGACCGACATTCTGTACTGTAGACTCTGCAGACATCTGTGTATACACAGCCACACATGATCCGCTAGTCAGCTGTGACATCATCCTTTGTGTTAACTGTGTATTAACTTACTAGTTATATTTGCATTATTTGTATTAACTAGTGTAATTGTTATTAACACATTTATGTAATTAAGTCTGGCTTTTCACACTTCGACAGGGGTAGGTGTATGATTTTGTCTTATTTTATCTTATCTTGGATTGGGATCTTTGAAAACTCCTTTCAGGGATAGTCTCCTCCTGCTGGGAGTCAAAACTGAAAAAAAGTCCTTTTTCCTTATGCAGGACTGGGACACGTTTGTGCCATCATTAAAAGTTCTCAGGAGTGAAACTTCTGGAAACCCTTGCTGTTTCATCACTTCGCAGCTGACATTGTGTTGGGTACATAGCCAGAGGCAGTTGAAGTTGGGTGATTACAAAATACCTTTCTCTATATTTGCAAGAGCCTCTTGTTCTTACAAGACACTCAAAATCCATCTTAATCACCTTTCTATTTCCTGAGAGAGTTCAAAAAGTTTAATGGCTTCTACCAAGTGTATCTGGAAAAGGTTTGTTTCAGAATGATTCTACCAGGACTCCCTCACAGTGATGTGTGACGTTTTTGAATCGATATTGAGGTTGATCTATGGCTGAAGAGAAGTTAGGAAATTCTCAATTAAACCAGATAGAAAGGCCCAAAGCTACTTTGTTTTCTTTGTAAAATGAAGCTCCAAGGGCATGAATTTAACAGCAGCAACAACAACAAAAAAAACATAATCTCTCTCCCAAATTAATTGAGAATAAAGCTGGATTTAGCTCAATAGTGGTTGCCTAGCAACCAAGCTACATGTTGGAAAGAGTATGTGGGTACTTTAGTCCCTGAGCACTCCTTAAGGCACTGAGTTTCCTTGAAGGATGTGGGGAAAAAAAAAAAAACAAAACCCTGCTCTTTTGGAAGTTTATATTTAAAGATGCCTATGGCCCATACCATATGCTTGGACGGCCTTGTACCTTTAAAATCAGATTCAACGCTGAAACTTGGCTCAATTGTCACCTTTTCCATGAAGCTTTCCCTAACCATTCCCAAAGGACCCCCAGAATTTATGTCTTGCCTGTTACCTCTGTCCTCCCCTCAGCTCCTGCATTTCATCATGTTTACATTCATCACTGTGTCCTGGAATCATTAACTTGTTCACTTATCTGCCTGTGTGCCTGTCTGCCCTACACGATTGTAACTGGGGACTGCTTCTTGTTTCCCTTTGTGTATCCCATTCATATTCCCATGTCCTACACTTTGTCGGTGCCATGGCTCTGTTTGCTGAGTGGATGGATGGATGAAGAAATGAATGCATGAATCGGAGTCAATCAGATTTTAGTGAAGATACTACCTATTTTAGTAGCTGTATCAAGGACTCTGTAACATGTGAATGGACTGGAATAACTCCAACGCATACTGTTGGGGGGGCCCTTTGTAACAGGCCATCTTCTAAAGAGTTTGTTTCCATCAAATTGCCTTCCCCCTATTTTCTGTTCTCCTCCCTACATGCTGCCTAAGTGATTGTGGCTGATTCTTGTAGTGAGTTCACATTATTTGCTGATGGGCCCTGACTCCCCATCCCGAGGTGGTCATGTCTGCCTGCTTCTCCTTGCTTCTTGGACTTTGCCTGTGACTTATTGCTCTTTTTATTACTACTCAAGTGACTGGTTCTCCACTTTCATTTTGTCATGGAGCATTCTTCATCTCAGGTTGGTGTAGAAGAGTTTTCTTGGGGAAACTGTTGACTTCCTGTAGCTGTTAACATGTTTATTTATTAATGTAATAACCTAGGGCTCCCCGATAATCCTGAAAAAGGACATTATCCACCAGGCTGTTTCCTGAGCAGGGAGCCATAAAGGAAACTCATTTCCCGTATCCGGGTCTTCACATCCAGGGTATTAGAGGGACTCTGTTCTGATCAGGATTATTGCGGGAGTCGAGGGCACACAGATTGTGTAGTCTGAAGAGAATTTTAGAACAGGACTGTTTACAAAGGGCTGTCCAGGGCATAGGGAAACCAAGAGAGATTAGATGCTACTCTGGGCTAGACACAGGCTAGGTCTGACTGGGAAGTGGGAAGGAATGGTAACCAAAACCTCCTGGGGCACAGAACAGGGTGGAAAAGAGTAGCGAGAAAATCTAGAAAGGCACGTGGAAGACACTCAACACAACCACCTGGACAGAATGCACACATCCTGGGACCTGTAAGTGGAGCCAGTATTTAATGCAGCTTCATTCCACAATAACTTGGGAGAACTATTTGGTCTTTTCTTAGGAATCTTCAGCTGCTTTTATATGTTTATCTTCTTCATTGGCATTAGCCCCTTACTCATTTGCTCATTTAAGGGCTATGCCACTCTCTAAACACAAATAAACACCAGATTTCTTTGGCTTGCTATTACCTCCAAGATAAAGTCTACCTTTAATGGGGTTTGAGGATCTGAAGACTTCAGCTCCAACTTTTCATGACCTGGGTAGCTCTTATTCATCTTTCAGTTCTTATGAACTTGAATCTTGACTGGATGAGAGAAATCTGTGATCTACTGGTTGAAGCAAGGAATGGGGGTTAGTGGATAAATTGCTGCTCAGAAAGGGCAGGTCTCTGAGCAGCTTCTGGGATTTCAACACCACAAGGTGGCCAGGTGTCTCTCTAGATCACCGCTATTGACACGACTTAGTGTCTGATCCTTGGTTCTATGTATTTCACTTCAACGTCTCTGGGAGGGGGTGTCTGATTGGCTCAACTCGGGTTAGGTGAGCACTGCTGTCTAATTAGGTTTGGTGAATAGAGATACAGAGTAGCCAGTGCCGTCCCTGGGGGCTGCTTGGTGAGCGATGAAAGTGAAGGAAGAGGCAATTCTTAGAGAAGGACAGAATATGAGGTGGACAGACACCCTAAAAGTTTATCTAGTATAAATACCTAGCTTAATTGTGACGTTCTTATTATTTATTTTATTTAAAAATTTGAATTTTTACTTGAGGCTTAATTGACATAATAGTGGCTTAATATTTGTATACACTGTCAGATGATCACCACAGTAAGCCTAGTTAACATCATCGTCACACACAGTTATGTATTTTGTGTGGGGGGGATGAAAACTTTTAAGATTTATTCTCTTAGCAACTTATAAATATACAACCCAGTATTACTAACTATGGTTACCATGCTGTCCACTGCATCTCCAGGACTTAGTTATTTTAGAGCTGGGAATTTGTACCTTTTGACCTCCTTCATGCATTTATGCATTTTGCACCGCCCTGCGCCCCCCCCCCGCGCCCCCCCGTGCCCCCCCACCCCCGACCTCTGGCAACCATCCATTGTGGTCTTTTTAAATGACGTCTCCTCAGATTTTCCTAGAAGCTTCCATATCCTTTTCTATTATATACTTGTTATAATCTAAATATTTGTTGATTGCTCCCCTAAGATGGTAAACTCAAGGAAAAGCACCATGTATTATTCACCTTTGTACACCTAGTAGCTAACACAGTGAACAGGGAAGCACTCAATACTTTTGGTTAGGAAAATGAGTGAACATAGTGAAAAGATGATGGGCATTGGAATCACAAGGCTTATGCCGAGTTGCTTCACTGCCTTCTTAGACCTGTTGGCTTAAGCCAGTCTTTAAGTTCTTGTAACCCTGGCTTCTTTATTTCTAATAATCATCGTCTCTTAGAGTAGTGAGGACAAATGGGATACTCATGAAGCAATAACCCATAATGAAGGGTTTAATTGGTTAGAGGCTGGACACTGTTAGAGTCAATAGGTCTGCTTTAGAATCACGCCATTGCTTCTTGCATGACACTGAACAAGCAAGTCACTTAACCTTTCTGAGCCTCTGTAAGAGGAAGGATAATAGTACGGACCTTATGAAGTTACGGTGAAGATTAAACTTGATAATCTGTATGCTCTGCTTGGCACTTGGTGATTGCTTGTATGTGTTTCCTCTTACTATCAAGGCCACATCCTAGGCAATACTGGAAAGGAGATGAATTCTGACTATGTGTTCCTTTTAGTTGCCACCCTGCGCTTACTGCAGGTCTGCCATACCGTCCATCTAAGAGTCTGAAGTGACCTTCCTGTTAAGCAGTTCCGCTGGAGGAGTTCTTGCTCTCCCCTCCACCTTTATCAAGGTGGGCTCCCCTGGAGGCTCTTTGCCTCTGGCAAGGACTGAAGTGAGATGAACGTAGGATCAATTCCTGATACTGTCGTAAAGAATGCTGACCAATTCACATCATCTCTCAGACAACCATCATATGCATTGTGATGGGCACATTTTAGAGACTGAAAGGGAACACAGCAGAGTGGCTTCTGTGGAGAGATGTGCGGACATTAGGCTCAACCGGTGGGTGAGAGCTCTGGGGCACACATGCCTTTCAGCATCCCATAGACGGCAGCATCAGGAGGGGACGCCCCTGCTTGGAGTATCCTTTCGAACATTGTCTTCTTCCTTTTCTAAAGCAAAGAGGACTCTGGTGTAGTTGAACAGGCGTAGAACAAAACATCAGGATGTTTTCCTCTCAGTGGAGTGCTGTCTGCTGTCACTGTATTGTTCACTCCCACTCTCGCTAACTTGGTCTTTCCATCTGTGAAGTGGGGCTAATCACCAGCTCACTTTTCCTGTAGGGTAGTTGTGGGAGCCAGACAATAGCATATGTGAAACAGTTTTTGAAGATCCATGAAAATCAAGGACCTGTTTCTAAAAGTCTGAATTTCATGTAGCTCAAAGTTCAGAGGAGTACTTTAGTCTCCAAAAGGTTAGTCCTTGTATATTTACTGTCTCCTTTAAAAGGAGGCTCCACACTATCATATTCCATTGTGTGGAAGAAATGAACTTTGCCACGTGGTTTAGGTTTACACTTCAGAAACATTTTTTTTTTCCAGATTTGATCCAGGCAAAAGGGAGACATCAATATTAAGAAAGCTACCTCAAAAACTATTATGAAATTTGAATAATATTCAAGAAAAAAGGGAGCTTAGTTCTGGATGTTAAAGAAATAATGACTTTTACATGTGAGTTTATTGTAAATTCATTTACATCTGAATTAACACAAAATACAACTTAAAGTTATATGCTACCATTCTATCCTAAACTAGCCACTTTTTATAGTTTTGCAGGGTGTATTTCAAAGACTCTGGTGTCTAAATAGTGCGATGCATTTCGATGCATTTAAACAGATTCTATATTATAATGATTTGGAAGTAATCCCTTACTTCTGTGCACTGAAGTTCCGCCAGATGCCACCAAGGACCTCTCTTATGATGGAGCACTTTGTTGACCTTTCTGCCTTAGCAAGGCTTTTTGTTTCACCAGGTCACAAATGATGAACCCTGTGGCTTTTCTGTCAGCACAGAGAAGGAAATTAAAACCAGAGCAAACAAAGTACTTTAACATTCTGGAGATTTACTTCATAGCTTCCTTTAATTAAAGTCAGTTCCCTGATTAAAGAGAGAGATATTTCTCATTTCCCAATTTCTCTTCTTTTTCTCTCAAAGACGGCAGTCATAATGTTCTATTTCCACAATTGCACATATTAGACGGGTTTCAACTGAATTGCTTTATCATTATTCCTTTGAAATCATTCTTTCCTGTAAATAATAGCTCATTATAAAACTTTCTACATGCTAGTTGCCTGATTTTTAAGAGAGATCAACCACTGCGGCACTGTTGCGAGAATTCAGTGAGGTAAATAGGTGTACAGGACTTAGAAGGCCGCCCGGCACAGAGTGAGGACTGGTACGAGCCCTCTCCTGCTGGAGACATTGTTGTCCATCCTCTGTCACTGTCACCTTTGGCGCTTAGAACCTTCTTGGATCATATCCTTGTAAGAATGTGAGAATCAATGGACTCCTTTTGTTTCTTGTGCTCTGGTAGAACCCAAAAAGACCAACTAGTAGGGTGATCTCTGAGGAGATAAAAATGAATTTTTATTCCAGAAGCTTCAGTCTTTGAGAGTCTTCCCCCTTGGGAGCAGAATGATGACTGTTTGGAGTACCCCAGAGCACAGTCAGGGAGATTTGCTTTTCCTTTCATTGTTTGCAGTGTTCCTGAGCCACAGCGGCAGTGGGCTCCGTCACTTTGGTACTCCCCAGCCATTCCTGTGGGCACCTCGCCAGTTTGGTTACACTTTATAACTGAAAATATGATTGGCGTCTCCATGCCACTTTATCTCTGAGTCTGAGAAATTTAAAAATGAAAAATTTTGTGGAAGCCTGTATTAGTTAGGATTAAATTCAGCTGTAGATAAACTCAAATAGCAGTGGCTTACATAAGAAAGGAGGCTTTTTTTTTTTCCTTTCTACTCTCACATAAAAAAATGACCAATAGTTGGCAGTCATGACCAGCTTCACATTTATCAGTGACCCAGGCCTGTTTTCTTCCTATCCCTCCATCCTTAGTATGCCTTTTATCCTTAAGGTTGCCTCATGACCGTTGTAGCTCCAGCCATCACGTTCATATCCCGGACAGCAGAATGGAGGGAAGGAGGAGGAAAAGATATGATGCCCCAGTGAGTGAGCTGCCTTTAAAGAGCCGTGTGAGAAGCTCCATGCTGCAGCTTTCGCCTGCTGTTTCAGGGAAGATGGGAAATGGAGGTGTTATTTGGAATTTGCCAAAAACCCTTTGTAGTTTGGGAGTGTGCCCATACACCCATAAGCTCCATGAGCTCCACGAGCTGACCAGGTCAGAGCTCTCCTGGCGGTTGGGTTCCGTAGTGGTGGAGGGAGCAGGCCCTGTGGGCTGTAGAATCAGGCCAGTCTGGGTCTGGGTTTTGGTCTTCCCCCTCAGTCCTTGGATCAAGTCAAGGAACTTCTTGATATCTTAATTTTATCATCGATAGAGATGATATCACCAATAGAGATGATGACAGAGCCTACATTATAAGAATTGAAAGAGATTTTATATATATATATATATATATATATATATATATATATATATATATATATATATATATATAATCCAAATTAATACTTTAAAAAATCAGCACCAGTAATTTTACTTTCAGCGCCCCTTGTGGGTCAAATGTTGTGCCAGTTTTTTATAAATGTTATGCCTCATCCTCACAACAAGCCTGCAAAGTATTTTACAAATGGATAAATCAGAAACTCAAAAAGGCTAAGTAACTTGAACAAGATTATAAGCCCTTTCTCCTAATTAGAAAAAAAAAAAGCAAGTTTTAAAAAACTCTAAAAATTGTTTTTTTTCTTCCAAATTAGATTGTTTCTTTCAGGTCCAGTTTATAATTAGATTCACAGTACATACAGCTTTATGTAATAACAAAGTGGGTTCTAGTAACATTTTACTGATTGTATTCACTGGGCAAATATCAGGTGCTGGTGGAGATGGTAAATTGGGGCTTTAAGCCCAGACCATGGACTGGTTGTAGCCGGGAAAAGAATGGGATTCTGCTGTAGCAGAAAAATGGGAAAAGGTCAGACATTGTTTCAAAGTCGCCTCGTTTCTGGTTTTTTGTTGCATAGTTACCTGTGTAGCCTTTGACTGAACTAATCTGGTCAGATTCTATTGTTCTCTGTCTCTGGTATCTGCTGTGCTAGTTGTAGGTCTGAGTTGGGCTAATGTGATGCCTCCTTGGAGGGTTTATACAATGCCGACATGATTTCCATTGACGGTAAAGGTTGCCATGATAGAGAAAATCTAGGATGCTGTCAGTGCAACAGAAAGTGTGATTGAATTCACAGGTGGGGGTCAGAGCAGGAGAGACAATTTCTAAGCTGAAACCTGAAGGAATGGTAGAGATTTGCCAAAGAAAGGGAGGCTGGAAGAGTATTCCAAGCAGGAGGAACAGCATGTGCCTTTGACTCTGAGCTCTGATTTTTGGACTCATGCTTTGATTATTCCTACCCTTACCTTTTAACTTTTGCCTTGACTGTGCCAGAGCGGGGTTTTAGCCTTGCCTTCTGAAAGCCCATCATCAAACATGGATGCCACCGCCTTTAAGAGTGAGCCATTAGAATTACTTCCCCGTAAAGCCAATGTTAACAGACCATCCTGCTGCTCTGTTCTGAAACAGAGATGGCAGCTAGGCTTCGTTTCCTGTGCCAGTGCTAATAGTTTGTTGGTGGCAGCCCGAACAGATCGAAGGATACTTGAGGGTTAGTGGAAGGAGTCCCATCAATAATTAGTGATGCTTCTCTGGGTTCAGAGACAGATTCTGACATGTAGGTATCTACATTCTTGGGTCCCAGACTCTCCCTCTTGCTTTCCATTCTGTTTGAATGGAACTAGGAAAAATGTCAAAAAAGAAGCAGGGTTCAGGCCAAAAGCACAGATGATAACACCTCCTGACTCTTGCTTGTAGCACTCCCAACCTCAGCTTGCAAAATTTGGCTTTTAGAAATAATTAAAAGCTGGCTCCAAGTTCCCTGGGCCATCTCGACGTTCTCTACATTTTCAAGCCCCTCAGATATCCAGCTGCTTCTCCTAACATACCTGCCAACAATAAAGTACCTGCTGTTGGGGGTTCCCCTTGTGGAAATGGCTGGGGGGAGGCGAGAATATGATCTGTGGTCCTAGATTTGAGGTTGCTGCGAAGCTGCATGGGCTTGATCCTGTGACCCCGTCTTCATTAACATTTCTTGCAACCCACTGAGTTAAAAGCCACAGACAACCATCTACTTTAAAAAAAAAAAAAAGATACATTTAAAAAAATTGTTACTCTGATTATGTCTCTGCTTGAAACTTTTCCTTGGTCCCATTGACTGCTTGCAAACCATTCCAGACCCTCCATCTTGTTCTCAAGTTTCCAACTTCCTAAATAATTTAATTTTACTCTGTTAGTTTTTACCTTTGTTCTTCCAGACTCTTCCATCTGGAGCTCTCTTCAGCTTCACTTTCTCTGTTCAGCTATTTCTATTCAAATTCTGGACCTCTCTAGAGCGCAGCCACCTTTGCAAGCCTCACCTGTCCATGCCCCCAGTTCATCTTTCTCTCTCTCATCAGAGCCATCTCTACGCTGATTATGTACGTATATAATATTGCACGTGGACTATTAGTTGTGAATTAATCATATGCCTTGGTAGACTGTGAGCTTTCTGAGGGCAGGGAGTGGATCTGTTTCATCTTCTAACAGGCGTTTTAAACCAGAGTCTGGTCACCTCAGGTGCTGAATTTAACTTAATCATTGGAAAAACCTCACTCCACTGCTCCTTACATCTACGTTGTTTCTCACTGGGCTCTGTGCGTGTCCGTAGGAGTGAGGAGACTTCTGGCTAATCAAAGACCGAGAAATATGCTTATTTCATTTGTTTGTCCTTTAATTCTCCTATTTCATAGATTTTAGTCAGGACAAGGAAGATTGGGACTAAAAAGTAAACATTTTGAGTTACTTCAGTACAGTTTGGAGAGGACAGAAGGCCATTTATTTCCCTTGGAATTTTTTATCGAAGAGATTTTGTTTTTATTTGTCACAACAGGGTTCCAGGCAACATCTTGCCTAGTTATGTTAACTGAATTATTCAGATTGCTCATGAGTTAATATCGTCTTATCTCATGTTTCCAGCTCATTAACTAATAACCAAAAACCCAAGTAATTAAGGCATTTAGAAAATGCCATTAACTGCCATTAAATCTAGTTTCCTTCCTGGATTTGTTGAACAGTTGGGTGGAAAACACTTAACCTTTGGCTCACATTGCTTTCCTGGGGAATGGCCATCATCCTTTTGGCTTCTTCCCAAATGCGCTGGGCTAGTTTTCTGTGTTGTGGACTCTCAAGGCCTTTTTTCCCATTAACTACTGTGAAGTTTGGAAACATGTAGTCAGTTAAAGGAGAAGAAGGAGAAGGATTGTGAGCTCCCGCTTGTCCCTCTTGTCCAAGCTTGCTCATTTGCTTGCTTTCTCCAAGCCTGACAGCACCAGATGTTAGTGTATCCCAAGCAGCCCAGACCCCACCAGCCTCTGCTAGAGAATAAAGTGAAACTCCTTCGTTGTAACACCAAAATGAAGGAGTGAGTCCACATCATGTCTGACTGTGGAAGGCTCTGTCTGGAGAAGATGTGAGTCCTCAGGTATCTGTAGGCATCTGCAGAGAATGCTGGAATATTCCAAAAAGTCATTCCATTGGCTCCTCCTGTCAAATGACTCTAGATCACACCTCTCCCCTTCTGCTGGTTGCATCGTATGGTCTCAGGAGGGTCCACTCAGGCTTGGGATTCCTTCTGTATCTAAGCCTGGCCCTGGGCACAGCCTCTTTAATTCAATATAGGGATAAGTAATACAAGGCAATGAAGGCTTTGAAATAGTGGAAGACAAGAAATGAATACTAGGCGTAGCCGATCTTAGGGTTCATAGGCAAAGGCCCCCTGCGGAAGACCTATTCGGTGGGTCTGCTATGAGTTGAATCACGACCCCCAAAGATATGTTGACGTCCTGATCCCTGGTACCTAACTGTGACCTTGTTTGGGAATAGGGTCTTGTAGATGTAATTGGTTAAAATGAGGTGATACAGGAGTGACAAGGACTCCTTAATTCATGATTAATGTCTTTATAAGAAAGAGGCACAGAGAGGGGAAAGCCATGTGAGGACAGAGCCAGTGATAAAAGTGATGCAGCTGTGAGCCAAGGACTGGGGGTCATACCGAAAGCTATGAAGGGGCAAAGAAGGATTCTCCCTACGGATTTTTAGAGGAAGCCTGGCTTGGCTGACACCTTGGTTTTGAACTTCTGGCCTCCAGAGCTATTGGACAATAAATTTCTGTTGTTCTAAGCTGCCTAGTTTGTGGCACCCTAGGAAACTAATTCAGGGGCCCTCTTGCTAGTTCCAGTTTGTCATCATATTGTAGAACCTAGCTCATCTCTCCAAACCAGAGTACCTTGTACTACCCTTGCCATTCTGAAGTCCCAGATCGAATCCTGAAGTCCTCTCTGTCCCATCTCACCTCTCTGACCTAGGATCACTGATGACTGGGATGCCTGTTTTCCTCAGGAAAATAACTATATAAAGCTTCAGTTGGCTTTCCCCCAGGAGCCCCTTCAAGATGCACACCGCTAGCAGAACAGCCATAGAAGACGACAAGGTGTTAACACAGTAGGTGAACTGGGGTTGGCATCATTAATCCGGCTCCTTCAAGTCCTTCTAGCTAATTTGCTGACACACTGCCTTGATCATTGCTTCTTTTCTGTGACTTTTGTATAAATAGGAACACAGACAGCTTCCAATAATAAACACTCATTTTTAGGGACAGTGCATGAAATAAAAGAAGGAATACATCCCAGAGAAAGCATCATCTGTAAAATGTTGACACAATGAAATAAACATTTTTACTGTCTGGTTCAGAGAACTTTAGACTGACTTTGCCTTCTATGTCTTCATTCCAAAACTGTTTGCTTCTCTTTTGCACAACTAAAAGCCACATCGGAGTGATTTTCCCAAAATAAAGGCACAGTTTCTCTTTCAAGCTAATTTCAAATTTCCACCTGTATGATAATTTTCTAAAAGTATTAAAGTGTTGAAATGCCAGTCCTCAGTTACATATCCCACCACTTGCTTCCAGCCATGAAGGTTTTCAAGAAAGAGAGAGAGAGAGAGAGAAAGAGAGAGAGAGAGAGAGAGAGAGAGAGAGAGAGAGAGAGAGAGAGAGAGGGAGAGAGAGGGAGAGAGAAAGCAAGAAAGCAAGAGAGAGAGAGAGAGAGAGAGGAGGGGGGAGGGAGAGAGAGAATTCTCAGTCTTTTAGGATCCAGCTTTGGCTGGACCTCTCCATTACCTCAAGTTTTTTGTTTGTTTGTTTTTGTTTTGTTTTCTTCCCATTTAGGATTTTATATCTTCCTGCTCTCTCTTCCTCCATGAGTAATTGCTCCTTTAATTATACTTCAGTGATAAGGCACTGGAAGTCAATAAATAAAAGAAGAAATAGCTCAAGAGGTGAGATGTAGAGGGAACAGTGATAGCACTGACCTGAGGATGCAGCTTTCCAGCACATTGCCCCATCCCCAGTGCACTCTGTGATTGATTTGTGATGTCTGCGTGGGTTGGGAGGAGGCTGAGCTGCTCCCTAGCGTGGATTTTCCGTTCCTGCCTCATCCACCTAATCTGAAACTTGTGCTGTAGCTGTCCTTCAGGTTCAACGCTCTGTATCAGGGAGCAGCAAATTTGGTCCACCACTGTTTTTATTAAGAAAATTTTATCGAGTGCGTCCCCAGCTATTCATTTCCATACTGTCTGTGGCTGTTTTCATACTGCAAAGGCAGAGCTGGGGAGTTGCCACAGGGAATATACAGCCCACAAAGCCAAAAGCAGTTACTGTCTGACCCTTTACAGAAAAATTTTGCTGATCATCGCTCTACATGGTTCCAGTCATGAGCAAATACCCTTCTTCTTGGATCCGCTATGGCTAAAGGGGGTGAAATTTCGTAACTGGCCTGGTTGGGATCATGGGTGTCTCCCTGTAGCTGGCCTTGGATTCACTTCCATCCAAATGACAAGAAATGACTATTAGGGAGTACTAGTTCTGCAAAGGAAAATTACTGCTTCCCCCCAGATGAAGGGTGAATGAATGTAGAGTCGAGAAGCATTGACTATTCCTGGCTAATGGACAAGAGAGGCAGAGAACCCATCCTTTTAGACCCCGGTCCTTCTAGATCTGTCTGGTGGCTCGTGGCCCAGTCACTGCATGCGGATCTGAGGAAGCATCAGGGCTTCCCCTGACCCAGGTGATGACCCACAAGGAAAGCTTACTGGCCTCTGGATGCCCCATATACTCTCCAAACTATAAGTATTGTGCAGGCAGTATCCCTAGCTCAGAGCATTATACATTTTGACCTTATGCCAAGTTTCTCCCCTAGAGCTGCGCCGATATCCAGCTGTTTTTACTGATAATGATTCATTATAGCAGCAGACCAAACCTTACCTAATGCCTACAAGGGAGATATGGCTGGTATCTTTCTTTTCTCCTCAGAATAAACCCCCAAACTTGAAATGGTTCAGTAGTAATCATTGTTGCCCATGAACAGAGAAATGAGGCAGTGTTCCCATTTCCAAAGTTTATTTCCTATTTTACCCTTAAGTCAAGTTGAGCCAGTACTTTCATCTATAAATACTTACAGTAGAAACGGTGACCATTTCCTGTTTTCTTTGCCTCTTTTTAACTTAAAATACTAGGGGGAGGGTATAGCCCAGTGGTAGAGTGCATGCTCAACATACATGAGGTCCAGGGTTCAATCCCCAGTACCTCCATCAAGAAATAAATAAGCAAACCTAATTACTTTCCCCCAAAACAAACCAAAAAAAAAGTGCCAAAAAAAAATCATCTACTTCAATAAAAAATTTTTTTGAAATGGAATACTAGTGTCTCGAGAGAGTGCAGCCCTTTCAGTTTACAAAACCTGTTTCGCCTGCGGGTGAGCCTGGCCCGCCTCCCCCCACCGAGCTGAGCACGGTACACAAGGGGCAGCAGGCCACCGGTATTTTCCAAAAGCTTCCCGGCCGATTCTAGGTAGCACTGGTCTGGGTAGTCTTCTGGCTCGGCAAGTCTGAATCATCTAATCCCCACCCCGATCCCAGATAGAGCTGGCTACCACCTTCTGTTTCCACTGTATTTCTGTTATGACTTCCTGAACTGCTTTGCCACAGCTGATTTACCCATTTGCTTCTTTCACTAAACTGTGCCCCCTGGGGGCACCGACTCCATCTTGTCTTGTTCACTTCTGCATCTTCAGCGCTTGGCACTGTACCTGGAACCAGGTAGATGTTTGATAAATCTTGGCTGAAGGGAACGCTCTCACATCATTCTCTCAAAGACGCTGTGGTCCAGGCATTATTGTAATCACTCTGGTCTTAACAGGTAGGAAACTGAGGCTCACGGACATGAAGTGCTAGTGTGCAAAATCTAACTGGAACCCGGAGCTTCTGTCCCTAAGGCCATGTTCCTCTTTAGAACATCATTCTTAATGGAAAGTGCAGATGAAATTGCTGTTATTTGTGGCTGAATAATATGAAATCATAGGTTAAAAATGGTCAAAATTTGGCAATTTCATAGGCCTCAACCTGGTAACTTTTTTGTGGACTCTATTCAGGATTTGAAGTTTTGATAATAGAGAACGATACCCAGTAGTCAACACGAATGGGCTGAGAGTCTCGATGGGCTTAGCTGGTCAGAAAAAATGTCCCTAGAAGGCTGGTGAGTAGCAAGTCAGATGCACTGGTCCCTCATAGTACAGACTTCAATAAAGTATTTCACAAGATGGGTTCAACTTAATGGCTGTGTAGATACCAGCTCTGGATTAGGGCTTTTCTCTGTCAACTTGTGGAGTCATGAGTTGGATGTCAATTCCATGAACTCATGGAGCCATGGAACCATAAAGTCTCCAGTTTCTCATGGAGTCAGATCATTGCATGAGGAGTTAAAGACCTGAATTTAAGTCTCAGTTAAGCTACTGCTTTGTTTTGTGAAATCACAACACTCTTTCATCTCTTCGAACTTTCACTTTATCTGCAAAATGGAGAAAATAACTACTATCTTACCAGATAAACGTGAGATTAGAAAAATACATATTATCCCTTAAAGGCCTTACAAACTATAAGGTAGTGGACAGTCATATGATGATTTTATTGTAGCTCTTTCCCACCTGGAATGGAAACGCCAGCAGGCTCACTAAATGCAGCATTAAAACATAAATACTCGAATGAACAACCTGGATGTCTTTAATGATAAAACATGAGCATCCTCTTTTTAATGTAAGGTCCCCTCTGGCATGAATACATTGGTACAGCCAGTTCATTTTCCATCTTTCCAGCAGATTAACTGCCTGTCTAAACTCCTCAAATAGGAATGATGAGCCTCAGAGGAGATGAGGGGCTTCCTGATGAACTCATCTGTTTTTGTCTCTTGTCATGAGAAGTTACCTCTGTGCCCAGAGTGCTGTGCTTCTCTGAGAGGCTGTAATTCTCGTTTTACAGAGTGGCAGGTGGGCACTCCGGCCAACAGTCTGATTGAGGAATTCACTACTTAAGACCTGGAGAAGGAATGACACTGAGAGTTAAATCATAAAAATAATGCATTAATGGCACCATCTCCCTCTTTGTATATTTTGGGCACTCCTGAATGCAAGTTTGATAGTATATCTCAGTGGTTCTCAAAATTGGTGCACTGGGCCATCGTCAGCATCATCACCGTCGTTTGGGAACTTGCTAGAAATACAAATGCTTGACCTCTACCCAAGACTTACTAAATTGGAAAATTTGGAGTTGAGGTCTAGCCATCTGTGTTTTCACAAACGTTCTAGGTGATACTGAGGCGCATTACAGTTAGAGAAGCACGGTGAATCTTTCCTGGACAAATTCATGGCTCTTTAAGTAGGACAAGGATAGAAGAGTAGTGTGGGAGTATTTATAGATAATCCCTCTTTCCCTGGGTATCCACTGAGAGTTCTTTGTCAATTATGCTCAGCTATGTTTGTGAGATTTCATTGAATTAATAGGGATATGGATGGAGAAAACTGGGTGAAACTGAGAATCTAAAATAATACAGATTTTAAAGGAACTTTTTGCCATCTTTAGTGGAAAAGAAAAATTCTGGAAATTATAGTTTAGGTAAGAAAGGGAGGCGTGACCAACACAGTCAAATGAACTGGTTCTTTCAGGAAAAGACACAGAAAAAAAAAGGTGAAACTTGCATGCCCCCAGTTGTTCAAGCCACCAGTCCAGAGTCACTTTTGCCTCATTTTCTTTTCTTCAGTGGCCACTTCCAGTCCATTTGCAAATCCTCTCCACTCCATCTCCAAAATATATTGTCAACTCATCCACTTGTCCAAGTCTAGACTGTAGCTGCCAAATCAGAGGCATTTTTCTTCTGAGCCTCGTCTTGCCTCCTAACTGGTCTCCCAGCTCCCACTCCTGTCCCACCCACTTTATACACATTCAGAACCACCTTAAAACATAATTCAGATCAGTCAGGCCCCCACCTGCTCAGTACTCTCTCACAGCTGTTCTTTGCATTTAGAATAAAACCTGGACTTCTAACCACGCCCGTAAGGCTCAACCTGGTATCGGCACTAACCACCCAATCTCATTTTCCATCTCCTCCCCCCATAATCTGCTCCAGTAGCCATTTTTTTTTGGTCAGTTCCTCGATTCCAGGCTCTTTCTTTTCTCCAGACATTTTTCCATGCTGTAACTCTGCTCATGCCCACTCCTTCAAAGCAAGTTCCTTTGTCTGCTTTAGGTCTCAGCTTAAGGGGCAGATCTTCAGAAGGACCTTTATTGGTGAATCTGTCTTAAGTGAGTTTTGCCAAACACACTCAGTACTCTGTCTTAACTCCTTCTTTCCTTCATGTATAGTATTTATCACAGTGAGAAACTACTGATTTTTTTTTTTTGTCTGTTTGTTTCCCTCACAAAACCGTAAACTTCTTATAGACTGGAATCATGTAGGCCTTCTTGAGCTTTATTTCTGCCCCTACAACACTGATGGGCACACAGTGATTGCTTCATACATGTTGAATGAATGAATTGGAGTCTCTTTTGTGCCACATGATTTTTTAGACAGGTGGATATTTTGGGAGTTTTGCTTTGTGTTCTGTAATGCTATTCTACCGTAGTTCCTCTTCAGGGAAGCCTTGGTAAAGATGATTGATTGATTTTAAATGAGGGCTGTGAATATATGCAGGCATATTCTAGAACCAGTTCATACTGGCTTGGGAGAGCAGACTGTGAACATCTCTTCCTAATACCATGACCTCGTATTTATAGCGTGAAATCTGTAATGGGTCTGTAATGGGTGGGAGTACTTAACCCATGGCAAAACAAGAACTAAAAATCAGAGATTTCCCCCCACCCCACCCCCAGAGAACTGTTTGTTAAACATTTCCCAGCATAATACTGATAGCTACGTATCTTTGGTTGTGATCCTCAGAAACGTACCCCTGAGTGAGAATTTGTGAGAAAATGACTTCTTTGGAATCATTCTGGGATGAGGGGATGGTAAGGGAGCAAAGAAATGGGACCATCAAGGGAGGAAGACCAAACAGAAGTGTGGGACCAAGTAAAATCCCATGGGGTGTCCCTTTGGCTCCGTCCCGTGGGAAGCTCTGTCCCTGGCAAAACACATGTTCTTCTGCACTTACTGTTTCTGTGTGAAGAGGTGAAGCAAGATCGAGCACCCTGAGGGCAGGGCTGTGACAGAGACGCTGGTGCTGATGTTGGAGGGTGATGCCGTTGACGCTCCTCATGAATCACACTTTGAGGAGCGAAGTGCAGCAACATGCTTTACTTTATTTTGTACAGGAAGACCTAGTTTTGTTTTGGCTGTTGAAGTTAATTTTCATGGAAATGTGCTTTACAGAAGAGTTTGAAATAGGACCACTTCCCTGAGCAACGCCCGATTCCACCAATGCGTTTCCTCAAGCAGTTGATCAGTGACGTCAAACTTTTAGTTATGGTATTTAGATTGGCAAGGGAGGTTTCAGACTCCCCAGTACTTCAGAGAAGATAAACAAAGACCAGGTAAGTAGCTAACATTTTTTTGAGCATGTTGTACCAGCAGCCAAATCTATTATCCAGGCACCAGTGATTCTTTTTCTCTGTATCTTATGACTTCAAGTTCATTCAACCATTCAAGAAGCATTTAATGATACCTTGTTATTTGCAAATCACTATAGAATATTTTGTTAGGGACAAAAATATGAATCAGGTTTGAAAAACAGCTATATCTCTTGCTCTCTGTGACGTTACGCTGTAGAGTGTTAGCTTATAGAAATAACTGTAAATTAGTTTCAAACTTACCAAACGTCTGCACTGTTTTACTTTATGAGTGTTTAATGGGTGACACAGCTTGAATTACCCCTGAATTGCATTTGTCCTGTACAGTCAATTTGAAGATGGGAAGCTGGTGCCCATGACACAAACTCAGCAAAGAAATAAAGTAGGAAAATTATTTTTAAGCCTCAGCATTGGAGATGTGAAGGCATTAACACTTTTTTTTTATGCCAACTATATTCTTTATTTTTATATTCCTCAATGAATGCTAATAAGACATACCAGTGCAGACTGCCTTAGGCAGAAATAAATATTATGCACTTGCAGTAATTAATTTATGGCAAAGTGTAGTCAGTAGGGTAAAGTGAATTTGTGAAATTCTCAGAGTATTTGACAGCTTCTTATTGAAGCAGAAATAAAATGTAGTCAGTAAACAGTAAAATGCTGAGAGAGGGACTTTGGTATCACCACAAGGGTTATATTAAGTAGTCTGGGGTACTTTGCTTTTCTATTCAACCCAGAGGTTATGCATTCGTATTGTTGCAACTTGAGTGCTGTATTTTCTAAACCAAGCAAATAGGAACTGAGCAAAAGAAAACTTGAGGAAGTATTCTTTGAAAGCACCCTCTTCCCCTGACAATATGCAAGTGAGCTTACTCACCGTTAGGGGGGTCTGCACAGAGCTTCCAGCTCAAGTGTTTTGGCTCAGACCCTATCGAGGCAGCGGCAGTTCATGGAATACCATTTCCTAGACGTGCGGATGGTTTGGGAGGTAGACATCACTAGGATGCTGCTGCTGAGTCTTTCTGGAACGCCCTGCCCCCGGGAGTGCAGTTTTGTTGGTGGCAGTCTCCCTGTTTTAGCTCAGAGTCTCCAGAAGCAGAGGCTGAGCTGGGGGAAGCCTTGTGCAAGTGGTGTGCTCGCTTGAGAGAACGGGAATGAAGGAAAAAGGGAGGCAAAAATCTGATTTCAGGGTAAGTGTAGCTTAGCTGGATCCCAGGAAGTCTACAGTATGAAACGGGGCCCCGCTTTGTACCCCCATGTCAGTTAATGAGGGAGCGACAGCAAGTGGGAAGAGGAGGACCATCTCCCAGGTTGGTGGCTCCGCTGGGCAAGGACAATTCTTGTTTTGGAGATTTGGAGAAGGGGGCAGCTGAGATCCAATACACAGAACAGATGGCGGATGGTACCTGAGCCCAATAAAGAGACTCTGGGTGTGGCACACACATCACCCACTCTACTTCCCTGGGAAATGAAGAAAGGAGAAAGATGATTACATCAGTTTATGAACCAAGTGCTGTAACTATAATAAAATAGCAAAAAGAATGACTTTGCACTGATTAACACGTCTTGGCCTCAAGAACATTTTGGTTCCTAGTGTTATTACTAAACTTTTCTTTCCTAAGAAAGTTAAATAAAAGTTAGTCCAATAAAGACCCTACACTTCCCTGATCAAGCCTTGGCCTGAAGTATTCCAGTAGGAGAAATATTGGTTGTTACCACACTGAGGAAGATTGACCAGGGATGAATGAGCTCATGCACTGGATGACAGAAGCAGAGGGAAGCATTGTAGAAAGGAGACTGGTCTTTGTGTCATGAAGTGGTACTACTGTGATGAGCGCACCACCTCCTTTCTCTGCGGAAGTCTCGTGCGGACCCAAGTTGACTCCTCCTGTGTTCCTTAGACATTGCCTAGGTAATGGCTAGACTGTTTAATGCCCTAGTCCTGGGGGATAACTAATGCTGACATCTGTCATCGGCCCCAACTGTTCTGAAGAAGAGCCTGGATGGTAGACATATCCTGGTTGAGAACATGGGTACATGCTTTGGGGGAGAATGGGGCCAGTGATCTCACTATCTTATCATTACATAGTCTTCCTTCCACCTTTTTTCAAAATCACCTGGGGTCACAGGTGTCTCTCTTTGATCAACCTGCAGGTGCAGGTCGGAGGGACTTGGGATACGTCCCCCTCCTCTCTTCCTCTGGTTAGTCCCGAGGGCACCTGGAACACAGACCTGCTGCCTTACATAGACTGACCCTTTACTTCCTCCCTCTGTTTTCCCACTCCTTTCCCTGTTTTTGCTTCTACTTCCTTACATCCTTCCTCCCTCCTTAATTTTTTTTACCCTCCTTGTTTATTTTTTCATCTCTGTGCCTTCCTTTTTCTCCTCTCTTATTTCTTCCCTAGTTCCACCTTTTTCTTCTCCCCATTTCCTATGTTAAACTCTCCTGCCAATTTCCCTCTTTCCTCTTCTCCCTGCTTCCACGCCCCTCTCCTCATCTCCCTTCCTTCTGCTCATCCTTCCCCTCTTGTGCTTCACATCTAACCTCTCTCTTCTCTCTCCTTCCCTCTCTTCTTCTTTGGTTTTCCCAGCACGTCTTTGGGTTCCCAGGTAGCTGGGATGCTGCTGTCTTCTGACTGGCTCCTCAGGCTCCAGTCTGACCCAGACGTTCAGCAAAGGGGCAGGTCTTGTTCTGTTTAGTTTGGTGAGCGTGATACAAGCAAATGATCTAAATGCCTGTGTTTAATACTTCAGGAGAAGGCACTGAGAATGTGAGAGGCAGGTAATTCCGCAGGACTCTGGACTTCCTTCCAAACTACTTAACACAGGTTCACCATTGGCTCCAGCCTGGTAGGGCCCCCGTGTGTTGAATAAGCAGTGCCACCAGGCTTGAAGACTCTTTTCCAGATTCCCCAGTTCTCAGTTCAGGGCATTCTTTGAAGAGCTCAGATAATGCTGATGTACGTTCACCATCCCCACCAGCCAGCTTTGAGGAAGATCTGTCTCAACCGCCTCAGTCTCATTACACATCCCATCTGTCTCTGATGCTCCTTTGGCAGCCGGAGAGCTTGATGCATTATGCATCTCAGAATGCTAGAAAGATGATATAACCACCAGGCTATCAAAACCAGGAGACCAGAAATAATGGGAGCAGCTTTTTCAAGGACTTTTCCCTCAGTTTTAATGTCAAGGAGGACAAAGGGATTGGCTGGAAAATTTTAAACAAGAATAAAAATGCACAATCACAGGCATAAAAATACATCGAAACCTCACACCATCGTAAGGAGCGACTTCGTCAGTTCGGTTGAGAAGGATGAAAGTAATAAATAACTTTCGACAAGAACCTCCCACAATCATTACGTAATTTTGTGATTCAACAAAGGTCGGTAAATTGCTGAGGGTGTTGCCAGAAAGATGCAGTTTATGTGTAAATAGATGAAAGAAGAGGATACTTTGTATTTTATGGTTGGTTTAATGATACACATAGGGTGATATGTTAGCCGCAAGAGTGAGGAGGTAGAAAGGATTAGTGCAAATCATATTTTCATATTGTTGACTTGCTAATCTGACTAGATGAGTAGTGATTTCTACACCAGAATGTAGGCTGGTGATCCTAGGAAAGCATCGATCCATGTTGCACCTTGTGCATTAGATCATTCCACTTGTTAGAGAGAGTCAAGTTAACTAACACACAGAAGCTCTTATCACCAGTAGGCATAAGAGAGTTATCTAACACTACGGAAAATATGCAAATGTAGTGGTTTATGGCATGAAGACTAGGAGTTCAGAGGAGCAGGGCATCAGAAAGCCAAACGGGGAAGATTACTAGAGTCAAAGAGAGGTGCTTATCAGGACTTGAATACCCCCATATGCTACCCTAAAACTTCACCATATATTGTTGCAAAGACTTTATTTGGTAAGTTCTGTCACTTGGGTCTAACATTCAGGTGTTGGCTGTGATTCAGGGACTTCTCATAGAATTCAAGCATGGAGAGTGCACTTTGGTATCCTGCAATGCAGGAATGCCACCAGGAGCCAGAGCTGCTTCATCCTTCATCTTCCTCTGGAGTCATAAGCTCTCTGTCTCTT
Source organism: Camelus ferus (assembly GCF_009834535.1). Classification (NCBI taxonomy): domain Eukaryota; kingdom Metazoa; phylum Chordata; class Mammalia; order Artiodactyla; family Camelidae; genus Camelus; species Camelus ferus. The sequence goes on along the minus strand of NC_045712.1, from coordinate 33,164,227 downwards.
TTCTGTTTCCAACATTTTCTTTCAGAAGAAGAAAGGCTTGTTTTTCTTCATTTGCAAAATGAACCATCACAGCTAGTTCCACACCTCCAGGTGGTTCCTTTGGACACTGAATCCACATCTTTTTATAAGTCCCTTTCTGTAGCCAAATGTTCCAATCTGTCTTGACCCAAGTGCCCAATATCAGGAGAAAATACCTGACTGGCTCCATACGGGTCATCTGACTACTTCTAGTCCAGTCAGCTGTGACCAAGAGGTGGAGTCACTTGACACACACAGTGTGTTCATTGATTTGATGGAGGCGAGAGTAGTTATCAGAAAACTTGTACATAGCTGGGGAGGTACCTCAAAAGATGTCTGCCAGAATTTGAGATGAGGAACACCACCAGAAAGATGATCATGGGATGGAAATACGCAAGATGAATGGGCCTGTAATCATATCCTAATTTAAAAGTAATGTTCTTAGGGGCCTTAAGCTCTCTAAAAATATGACGGTTATACACAAATTTTAATTTACAGAGATTTAACACAGTCTTCAAGATAATGTCCCCAGTGGCAAAAGTATTTCTATTTGACACTGAAAGTGACAATTTAAAATAAATCTATGCTGTGACTTTAAATGGATGTTAATACATAAGTTTTTGCTTCACTGAGTTGAATGTGTTTTTTTAATCATATTGACAAACACTATTGCCAGTTATTTCTTTCAATAAAAAATTCTTTTTCTCTCATATAAGTTAAATTATCTTCTCACTTCCCTACTCTCCATTTTCCCCTTGAAGGAAATGTGTCTAATTCTTTGTCTTTCAAGTCGACTTTTTGCTGTACCAATAGCTTCTTAAATAACAAAAGTGACCTGCAGTGAACCCTGAGATATGAGTTATATAGATAAGTTCTATACCTGGTCATTGCTGCCATTCAAGTGCATAAACCCATAACTCTTCCTTCTCCAACCCACACCGATTGTTCACCAACCCCTGCCAACTTCCCTTTCTTGATGTCTGCTAAATCCATCCCTTTCAATATCTCTTTCCTTCAATCTTTTGGGTCCACTGCTGGTCCAGGATTGTTCCAAAGGCACAGCTTTGCTTTTGTGTAGCCTTTCTGCTAACACACTTTTAATGATTCACCACTGTTCTCAGAACTAAGACTATTTACCACCCTCTTCTTCCAGAATCTTCCTACCACTCAGCCCTTACTCCCATTTTACCCCAAAATCACAGAAAGTTGAAAAAAGAGAGTGAAAAAGAAGAGGCAAAGTCTGGTGTGGAGTTATGTGGTCGATTCAGGTCATGACGCTAAATTCCCCCAACTGAATGAGAAGAAATCCTCCTGTCTTTACCTGGTTCCGGTGGTCTCACATTCTTAGTATTCTCTCCTTCTTTATCAATATAGTGGTCTCTGAAATGCTTGCAGAGTCTCCCAGTAGCTTCTGTTTTGTTTTCTTTTTTTGGGGTGTAGGCAGTTAGGTTTGTTTGTTTGTTTGTTTAGTGGAGGTGCTGGGGATTGAACCCAGGACCTCATGCATGCTAAGCACGCCCTCTACCACTGAGCTATCCCCTCCCCTTCCCAGTAGCTTCTGAATGAGCCTCTGTACTGCTCTGCCTCCTTTTCTGTAGTATATCACATTGCTCTGTTAGGGGATGAATCAGAGGCAAGAGTGCCAGATTTGATTTAAAAGCTTTTCCGCTTCTCCTCTCAAAATTCCTGGTTCTGTAATAAATGTTTGCATTTGCTCATAAAAGTATTTTATGGAGGGGGTGTTTTGCAGTTATTTCATTATTTTTCCAACTGTAGAGAAGATAAATTTTGATATCTCTGCTTTTTCTCATAAAGTCCTATGTGTGCATTTAAAGTTCTTAAAGAAAGAAAAAGGTAAATGTACAGAGATAAATTAACATATTTTAGAAAAGAATTAGAGTCGGAAATTGCCCCTGCCACCTACAGCGGCACACATGTGTGTTTTCTCTGGAGCTACAGCCCCAGCTAGTTCTCAGCCCTTCCCTGTAGGTTTGGGGTGTGCATAATCACTTTGAAAACACCCCATTTCTGGAAGTCCAATTGCTCCTCCTTTCCTGACTTTCTTGTTTGCAACTCTTGTAGAGCGCATAGTGTCTGCTATGGACCCATTCAAGAAATACCTGTTTTGAGCACCTGCTTTGTACCAGATACTCTTCCAGGTACCAAAATCAAAAGTGAAGATGGTCGTGGAAGAGTCGAGCTGAAGTTTTGCAGACCCATAATGAAATCTGTTTCTTGTTGGTTAGTGAAGTTCTTAACATGTTATATAAACATTCTCAGTGCTTCTGTGAAAATGGGCAGTAGGAATAACACACCAGCCTGAAACAGTTTGACACGTAACCTCTAATCGGTGTGCGACTGGGGCCTTCAGCCTTCATTTATCTTGGAATTTGTCAAATGGTGCCATGGCTAGGTGGACACAGGCTGTTGTCCAAGTGTCCCTCTGAAATAAAGCAAGCATGTACTGAGCCCCAACCCTGGATCTGAACTGCCACAGGCACACCTGGGAGCAGACATAGACCCTTCCTTTAGGAAGCTCACCGTTTACTGGCAGCGTGGAGGGAAGGAACAGGATGCTTATACTGACAAATAAATGTGTGGTTTAGTACAGTCTCATCCCCCTTCTGCCTTTCCGTCCTTCTCCATCCTTATTCCTTGGTGGAGGTGGAGGGTCTTTTAGTATAATAACCCTTCCAAGTTATCATTTGAGAGGTGTCACTATTTCTCCTACTTCTAACATGACTAATAATAAAAATAGTATTATTAAAACGAATAAGAACTAACCTTATCGAGCACTTATGTATCAGGTACTCTTCCAAATGCTTTACATTTACTACCTCATTTAGCCTCATAACTACTCTGTGGAGTAGGCACTTACATTATTGCATTTATAGTTAAGGAAGCTACGACACAGGAACGTTCAGTAACTTGCTCAATAGTTCAAAAGAGAATTTGTCTTTACCTGTGAGGCTCAACCATTGCCAGCCTTGTACGCCTGAGGGTAGAGGTCCTGCTGCTCTCAGACGGAGGGTGAGGGTGGTTTGATGGAGCCGTAACCCTGGGTAAGGGCAGAGGGGTGGATTCTGAGGTGGCCTCTCCCCTCAGGTGATGAAGGGAGAAGGACTTAGGGATGGCCACCTAAAGTGGACACTGTTTTGAAAAAGACTCCCATGGAAACAATACGGCCATCCCTTGATTTGGATGCCAAGTATGTTTGAGTTTTACTGGAACTAGGAATTATTTCTTGCTGGTGGGGGCCATCTAGACATTGTGGGATATGAGTCATATATCCCCCAGCATTATAAGTCCTGAGAGAGCTTTTGAAGAAAAGGCATAAAAAGAAATGGTCAATTTTCCTTGATTAGGGGATCTTGAGATAGGAAAAGCTTCTTGGTGTAAGGTAAACTGAGTCTTGGAACGTAAGTAGATATTTACCTGTCCCTTCCCCCCAAAAAAATGGGGATAGAAAAGGACATTCCTGGCAGAGCAGTCAGCATGGACGATGGCATATAAGTAGGAAGCCGTCTTCAGAGGAGCCATGAGAAGTTTAACTTGGCTAGAGTTACCCTGCTGGGATGCTGTGGCTGGAGCAGTTGGCATGGACAACCTTGTAAGCCATACTTTAGAGTAGGATATGTGGAGTTACTGAGGATATCTTGGCAGAGGAATAACCTGGTCAGATCTGATGAATAAGGCTCACTCTGGGACGATACAGAGGATGTCTGGGAGAATGAGACATGATGCTTCTGCATTGCTCCCACATCCACTATCCACATAGAAATGCAAAGTATAGCTCCTATATCCCTTTAAGCATATCCTGAGTAGATCAAAGAAGACAGATATCTAACACATGTTTTCGTGCCTTTGAATTTCTTAGGAAAATGACATACTGAATATTTCTCATGGAACAGATGGAAGATCATTTGTAGTTTCTGTTTACATCTGTGAGAAGTCTTAAGGATTGAGTGGTTTAGCAGCACTTCTGTTGTATGTGCTATAAAAATCCAACGGTCAAATCAAGCCTCAATGCTGGTTATGAAAACAAAATGTGCTACTCTATTTCACCACATTATTATTTAGTTAACAAATATCAATTTAGTATTTACTGTATGTTGAATGGATGTTTTACTGTGCACTGTGGGAGATGCCAAGATTAGTTCAAATACTAGTAATACTAATAATAATATGTTAGTAGCCAACATTTACTGAGTCTTAACTTGTATGATGCATTTTGCTAAATGCCTTCCATGGATTACCCAATTTAATCCTTATAAAAATACCAAAAGTTTAAGTGTCTCTATTATTTTTATTTTACTGATGAGGAAATATATCCAGAGAGATATGGTATGAGAGCTGGGATGTGAAATTTGCCTGACACCAGAACTTGAGCTTTTAATTATATCAAATTAATTTAGAGAATTTAGATTCTAACTGAGGTATGAGTCAGTCAGTGGGGTACAATGAAAATGTCACAGGACAGACAAAATGACTATAAATAGGTTTAGAAAAGTTAGGTGACAGCATTTAGTTTGGGAAGATGAAGGACACCTTTAGGGGGAGAAAGTACTGTGTCTTAGGCTGGGTTTCTCTAAACACAAATCTTGAGTCAAGGGCTTAAGTATAAGTCGTTTATTTGGGAGATAATCCCAGGAAGAATTGTCAGGGTTGTGGGTAGTAAGGGAAGGAAGCTAATGATGACCATGTTGTAGAACAGATCACCACTGTGGACCACTGAGGCTTAACCCACCGGGGACTCTAAGAGATAATACAGAACACGCTTCAGAGGTACACCGCCCACCAGGGGAGGAGACCGAGCTGTTTATACTCCTGTGCCAGTCTTTTATGGACTTAAGGCCGCTTCTGACTTACAACTCCCCAGAATTTCCAGCCAGCCAGGCACATGCCCCCAAGGCAGTGAGTATCCAGTGGCTGCGGTAAGATGAAGTTAGAATGTACTGGAATGGTGGCTGCTGAAGGGACGTGGACCAGGCCCCAGCAGCATCGGCTGTAACAGTCGAGCTGTGGCCACCCCCAGATGAAAAGGAGGCAGAACATGTAGTCTGTATTTTGCTGAGCTGTGTGCTCAGCTGAAAATCTGGGGTTCTACTTTGGAGTAAGAAAGAAAGCATAGATACAGGGAAACAACTCACGGTCTCTGCCACAGTGTCGCCCAGGGATTGGTTCACAGGGAGACCAGATCTACACAAGAGAGACCAGGGAAAGGTTTCCCTGCAGAATGTTAACTAAGCTGAGCTCAGAACAACCAAGGGTGTGTATGTGTGTGTGTGTGTGTGTGTGTGTGTATGCCTGTGTGTGTGCATGTGTGTATGTGTAGAGGGGAGCGGTGGTAGCAGCAAAGGGCCTGAGGCAGAGGAGAGCACGGGAAGTTGGAAGGCCTGAGAGAAAGGCTCTATGGCAGGAGTGCAGGTGTCAGGGAGAGATGGGGTGCAGTGAGGTTGGAGAATGTGGGAGGTGGGGTGCAAGCAGGACCAGGTGAACGTAAACTAGCATTTGAACCTGATGCACTTCAGTATTCCCCTCAAATAAAGTGTACTTTGACAGTGCTGACAATCAAGCATTATTACAGGAGTGACTGTAGTTATAGGAACTTTAGGTGCTGTAGCAGAAGGCGGGTGAGATATGTGGGTGCAGCCTGCCATTCAGTGCCCCTGAAATCACACCGAGTGGCTATCTGTGTTGTCAGGATGCATTCAGCTATAAAGAAATTATGACTCAGGTTGACTTAAGTTGAAAGGAAATTTATCTCCTGGAAAGAGGTGTGTGATCAGGCTTCAGTGATGAGGGATTTGGCTGTTTCCATGCTGTCCTCTTGACTCCTTCTTCCTCTATATCAGTTTGTTCTTAGCTTGGCTGTCTTCATGGTCATAAGCTGGTCAAGGTTCTGCTTTGTTTTAGTAGGAGAGAGATAATCCATCTCCTTAACTATAGGATAAATGTTCTTCAGTCTTATTAGACGGCCTTACATACTCAGCCCACCCGGACCAATGATGATTACCAGAAGAATTTCCAGAGCAGACTGGCTCAAGTTTGAAATCCGGTCACTGTCAAGGAGAACAGGAGGACTACAGTTTGCTTAGACTAATCAAGGATCACTTCTGGAGATGAAGATGGAATTACAGTCATGGGAGCAGAGTGGATCCCTGAACAAAATAATTATTTTGAAAGGCAAAAAAAAAAAAAAGATGCTGGGCTTATCACCAAAATTATCTGCTCCACTACTAATTCCATCTGTTCTTCAAAATCGCCACAGAAAATACAGGGTTAATAATTAATGGATTTCAAGACATAGCTTTTCTTGAAAATACCTGAGGCGGCACAGTATTGCTGTTGAAAGCCCAGACTCTGGGTCTAAACACCTGAGTCCGGATCAAGGCTCCACCGCTTACCAGATGGATGGTCTTAGGCAACTTAAACTCTTGGTTATTATTTTCTGCATATTGGAGACACTAATAATCATCTCTACCACAAAGAGTTGTGCAGATGGTGAGGTGTCTGTAGAAATCTTGAAACAGTGCTGGGCTTATAGCAAGAAACCAATCAATTTAAGCTGATATTATTACCTTTTTGCTTAGTACAGAGTGCTTCTATGCCAGTCATGCTGAAATAGAGTGAGAACTTGTGATGTGACTGGGAATTTCTGGCTTGAAAGGCAGCTTTGGGAATTGGTAAAATTGACATAAATTTAAAATGAATTCTAAATGTCTAGTTTATAAATTTTGGGTGTTGAAATTCAGTGAAGTCATTAGAAAGAGCTTTCCTGATATGAAAACATAACCAGGATATTACTGTTGTCATGTATAGACATTACTGAGCTCCTTCAAGGACCAGATGGACTTAAATATGAATGAATGAAGTGATAACCTAGGTATAATTAGTGGGACGGGATAATGACACTGTTATTAGACTGGGAATATATAGAATTAGAGAAGGCCCCAAACACTTATGTTTCACTGCCCAAAAATCATTATAGGAGTTGGGGCTGGGGAAGCTAAGAGAGCTTGCTTCATAAGGATGATTCCATCGCTTATGCTAAAACACATCCAGCCATTTTGTAGTTTTGCATATCTCTCTCCTGAGAGAATGAGGAGATAATTTTCAAGGCAGCTAAGCCCACATAACCACAAAAATGGAAATGAAATTAATGGAATAGTTTTTATATTCCCTCTCACATTCATCTATTAATAAATCACATGAAGCCAGAGCGTTTCTGCATTTATCACACAGTGGCCTCTTTTCTCCTAATGGCCATACTTCTGTCATTAACTACTAGAGAAATAGATGAATTGTCTCGAGTCTGGCAAAATGCACTATTTGCTCATAAATAGCTATCAAAGAATCATACCCGGGCCGTGCAACTGACACTTACCCTTGGGGCTGCTGGGCAGTGGAAGATGGTTCTAATTGAAGAGGTGCAGGAGAAGACCCATCTTCCCTGCTGTCTTTTGGACCATCCACTACCTGAAAGTGCACTGTTCTCTTGTCAACACTGTGAGGGGGGGGTCAGGCTGAGACGACATCTATCTCTTTGTCTTTTCTTACATAACTTTTTAGTGGAAGCTGATGCATCAGGCAACTCAGAGGCTCTTGAACAAAAGTACATTAGCCCCAAAGGAAACAAATGGAAAAAATCTGAAAATAATAAATATTCTGTGTGCTGATTTACTACCTCTTATCTTCAGTTTAAAAGCACTTTGTGTCTAAGAGAGTGTCATGGCCATTTCCAAACCAGAGGGCCAAGACAAACACAGGATAAAAGAATTTTATTGGTCGTTAGAGCCTAAACTGCAACTTTGTTGAAACTAAGCAAAGAAAAGAATTCTGGACTCAAATGCAAGAATGAAGTGATATGAAAACCGTGGCGTTAGCCCAAGGCTATGCTTCTCTGGATCAGGTGTCCGTGTTCCCTGGAGTCCTGGCCTGGAGTGCTTGGTATTGCCTGCAACCTTATGATAAAGTTGGAGATATTTTAGTGAAACATTTCTTCTACTTGAGGGTTAGTAAATCATTTAGGAATACAATTGGCTGCAAGTAAAAGAAACAGTGATGTAAACAATTAGGAATGTAATTTACTTAAATAAAATCCCTGGCATTAGACATTTGGTGCTTTTGGGGAGTCTTAACAATTTCTCTTTTCATCCCGAGAAGCCATCCGTCAGCCATCCGTTGCATGTCAGCTTTTGTCCTATTTCTTGCCCTGTTGCTGTTGCAGTGGGGCTGCTGTACTTCCGGGGACCAAGGGTGTGCACTAGCCAAGCAGTGTCAGCTGCCTCTATTTCCTTTATAGGGGAGGAAAAAGCTTTCCAAGATTCTTTTCCTAAAGACTTCACTTGACTCCCAGAATCGGACAGGATTTCATCCCTACTTGTAGGGATAATGACACATTAGAAATAAAAATTATCTCAGTTGGCTTAGACTAGTTATGATTCTGTATTTGGGGCTTGTCACATTGCCATTTTGAACAAAATTCCAATTCTGCTAACTAGGAGAAAATGTCATATCTGTTATTTAATTAATGAGGTTAACCATAGTAAATAATTGAGAATATTTTAAAAATACTTAAACAAACAAGGATATATGGTATGACAAAATGCACACTTTTCATTAACTTTGAAGACATTGGAAGAAATTACATGCTTTCAACATGCATTTCAAGCCTGCTTTAGTTTATAACTGACCTTCCTCCACCCCTACCCTCATCTGAGCTGCTTCCCACAGAGTAACAAGGCCGTCTTTGAAAGGTACAATCTGAATATAGTGAGTGCTCCCTTGCTAAAAACCATCAGCACCATCCTAACAGTGTTGGGATAAAGTCTAAAGTTCTTATTGTAACTTTGAAAATCCCTCAGAGTCTGGCCCCAGGCTCCTCTCCCCACTTCCTGCTGCTCACTCACCTTTGAGGATGCTGTCATACTCGCTCAGTTCTTCAACAGAGCCAAACAATCTTGCCAATGAACCTGGTATATGCTTCTGTTTCTCTCTGGGTCCTCTGCTCTGGGTCCCTCTGCATCAGCTTCCTGTACTTTCCTCCCACTGGCTAGCTTCCAGCCATCCTTTCTGCTATTGCTTCTTCTGGGAAGCCTTCTATAATGACCCCTGACAAGATCTGATGACTCTATATATCTCTAAAAAATATTAAAACACTAATTTGAAAAGATGAATGCATCCCAATGTTCGTAGCAGCATTATTTACAATTGCCAAGGTGTAGAAGCAACCTAAGTGTCCATCAGCATATACATGGGTAAAGAAGATGTGATATGTATACACAATGGAATACTGATCAGCCATAAAAAAGAATGAAATAATGCCATTTGCAACAACATGGATGACCCTGGAGGGTATTATGCTAAGTGAAAGAAGTCAGAGAAAGACAAATACTGTATGTTATCACTTATATGTGGAATCTAAAAAATACAACAACCTAGTAAATAGAACAAAGAGGGAACAGACTCACAGAGAACAAACTAGGGGTTCCCCTGGGAAAAGCAAAGGGAGAAGCGGCAAGATAGGGGAATGGGATTAAGAGGGACAAATCACTCTTCATAAGCTACAAGGATATATTCTGCAGCACAGGGAATATAGCTGATATTTTATAATAACTATAAATCTAGTGTAATCTTTAAAAATTGTGAATCATTATGTTGTACACCTGAAACTTATATAATATTGTATTATCAGCTATACCTCAATTAAAAAAAAATCTGATGACTCTACTTTTTGCATCTTTAGTACCCTCTCACTGCATTTAGAGCTTTTTTAAAAACACAATTGCTATAGGTTTTTCAGGGTGTAGAACTTTTCCATCTTTTTTTTTTTTTTAAGAATCAACAGAATGCCGTAATCCAATCATAAAGGACAGTCAAATGTACTCACACATATTCAAGAAATCAGTCATCTAAGGTATAAATAATAAGTAGTTCATTTGTGTCTTTTTTTTCCGATTCCACATATAATGATATCATATAGCATTTTTCTTTCTCTTTCTGGCTTACTTAGAATGACAATCTCCAGTTCCCTCCATGTTGCTGCAAATGGCATTATTTTATTCTTTTTATGGCTGAGTAGTGTTCCATTGTATGTATGTATGTACGTGTGTGTATATATATATGTATGTATGTATATAAATATATGTGTGTGTGTGTATATATATATATATACACCACATCTTATTTATCCAGTCATCTGTTGGTGGACATTTAGGTTGTTTCCATGTTTTCGCTACCGTAAATGGTGCTGCTATGAGTACTGGGGGGCATATGTCTTTTTGAATTATATTTTTCTTCGGGTATATGCCCAAGAGTGGGATTACTGGATCATATGGTAAGTCTGTTTTTAGTTTTTTAAGGAACCTCCATACTGTTGGTACGGACAGTATGGAGGAACTTTTCCACCTTACCCACCTTGTCCATCATCTGATTCCCACTGCCTGGCATATTGCCTGGCACTCACTAGGCATATTCCATACATGTCTTGATTTTCTCTTTGTTCCTAGTTACTTGATGTTTGTTGAACTACTCCCAAATCACTTATTGGCAGCACAGTAGTTACATAGGGTGAACTCTCCCCCTTCTCAACAGGTTTGTAAAACAAAACTCAGACATTAAGAAAGGAAAATAGGGTATCAGAGGCATTTGTCCAGTTGCCAAATGTGACCCCAGTGCCCAGTTCATCAGGAATATTTGGCAGAAGATGAGAATTTGTCACAGGCACTCCTAAGAGAAGTTCCTTTTTCTTCAATAAAAAAGGCTTCTATCTTGCTTATAACTTGTTTTGTAAAGATGTCTGTCATCTCATACTTAAGAGTTTGTTGTTGTTTGTTTTATTTTCCTTCAAGTTTACAGATGAGAGCACAGGGCCTAGAATACTCATTAAGCTTGCTTTCCTTTTTTGAACTCTTCAATCCTTTTTGGTGGGTCTTGTTACTACTAATCTTATGCAGGCTATGAAGCAGGAAAGATGATGCCTGGGAGCCCTGAGGGACCAGCCTTATTGTGGATACCTCCAGATTCACGGGTCATTTTCAGAAGGAAGACAGGCAGAGAAAGGAGCTTCCAGATTTAGCAAAATCTGGATTTAGACATTCCCTTGAGCTCTCAGGTTTGTGAGCCAGTAAATGTCCCTTTTGTTTAGGCTACTTTCAGTTGAGATTTTGTCATTCACAAATGAATGATGAATAAAGTATTTGGAATTGGAAGTGTAATAGTTGACTGGCTAGAAGTTATCATCTTCACCCCTGTGGCCAGTGATGGGAGGAGTTACTTCCACCTAAACCACTGAATATTCTATTATCAGAAAAGAGGGAAAGGATGCCAGAGGACAAAAACAAAAAACAAAAGTATCTATTTTGTCCATATTATATGCACCTTGGTCACTGCAGCTTTAGCTAAATTAATGAATCGCTTCTATTTCTGAGGTTCGGGATTCCTTCAGAGGCAAATGACAACTTTCTGACAATTAATTCTTCAAATGCCATTTTGCCAAGACTAGTTCCCTGAAAGCCAATTTGTCAAAAGTTAATTGTAAATTTTAATTTAAATTCAAAAGTATATGAATAAATTAGAATTAGCCAAAATATATCATATAAAAATTAGGATTAAATGAAAATTTCTGTATCAACAGAGATTTTAGTTACAAATGACAACATGTATTTTTCTAAATAATGTATTTAATAGCCAAAGTTGAGCATTTTTTTTGTTAAAACTGTTAAATCTGTTGTTAATTTTTACAGAATTATAGTGAGCACACTGACAACACCAAAAGCTGGCAGGGATGTGGAGCAACAGGAAGTCTCATTCATTGCTCATGCAAAATGGTACAGCTACTTTCAAAGACAGTTTACTCGTTTCTTACCATACAGTCCAGCAACCGTATTCCTTAGTATTTACCCAAAGGAGTTGAAAACGTATGACTACACAAAAATCTGCACCCAGATGTTTATAGAAGCTTTATTCATAATTGCCAAAAATTAGAAGCAAACAAGATGCCTTTTAGTAGGTGGATGGATAAACTGGAATATTATCCAGCACTAAAAATAAATGAGCAATCAAGCCGTAAAAAGACAGGAAGGAGTCTTAAGTGCGTATTACTAAGTGAAAGAAACCAATCTAAAGAGGCTACAGACTATATGATTTCAACTATAGTATTTTCTAGAAAAATCAAAACTATGGCATCAGTAAAAAGATGAGTGGTTGCCAGGACTTAGGTCAGGAGGAATGAGCAAGTCAAGAACAGAGGATTTTTAGGGCAGTGAGAATACTCTGAAATGAAAATACTCTTTATGATGCTGTAATGATGAATACATGTCATTATACTTTTGGCCAAACCCTTAGAAGGTAGAACACCAAGAGTGATCCCTCATGTAAACTATGGGCTTTGGATGGTTATGATGTGTCAATGTAGGTTCAACATGTGTAACAAATGTACTCACTGGTTAGGGATGCTGATGATGGAGAAGGCTCTGTGTGTGTGGATTCAAGGCTATATAGGAAATCTCTGTACTTTCCCTTCAATTTTGCTGTGAACCCAAAACTGCCCTAAAAATTAAAGTCTTAAAAATTACAGTGGTCCTGCCAAAAAAAAGAAAAAAAATTGCAGTGACCAAATTGGGTATATTTGGGCAAATTATCCTTTGGCAACTAGACTTTCTCTCTTGATCTAGATCTCAAGTGAGTGACTGGAGACATTAATTTTATTCACAGGTTCATTTGACCCATTTGAATTGAATAGTTGGGCTTTCCATGAATGAGCCAAGAAGTCCAATGCACGTGGATGAAGACAGTGCAGGTAAGAAAGGATGTCTTCCGTAAGGGAAGATCTGCAGCGTGCAGGCCGCAGGTACTCCACTCTGTGCCTCATCTTCATCTCCTTTACCAAGCCTCTGATCTGTTAATAAACTACATCATTTTTTAGTTCATTTCTATTGTAAACATATTGTGGTGGTTAAAGGTCCTGCTTTCCAGTACAAACTCAGCCATTTACTGAATGTGTGAAACTTGCGTAGGTCATACTAAGTCAGGTTATATTGCAGTAAGGAGTACCCCTTAAGTCTTAGTGCCTTAACACAACAGTGTTTCATTTCTCATTCCTGTTCCATGTCCAACATCGGTCAAGAGTGGAGAGTAGGAGGGGATACTCAGGTCTTCATTGTCTTTACTGAGGGATCTCACAGGGGCTACATCAGCTTGGAGCTATACAACCTGAACACACGGCCTGTTAGGTCTACTCAGCAAAAGATGAGAGCAAGGGGGCGCACACAAAGGCTCTTACATGCTTCCACTGAGAAGTGATACTTCACTTCCACTCATGTTCCACTGGCCAGAGGAAGTCGCATTGTTACATTTTCCTTCAAGTGGGCCTGGGATTGTAATCCTCTGAGTACCTGATGAGAAGGGAACTGGAAATTGGTGAACATTAGTATTGTCACTATAGGTAATTAATTGTTCTGTGTCTCTGTTAGCTCATCTGTAAAATAAGGATGCTAATACCCACGTCAGAGAGCTGTTTATGAAATTGAAAATGACATAGTGAATGTGCAAAGCCTCGCACTGCACTCGAAATCAATAGGGTTAAGTGTTATTACTATTGGAATTAATGTCTTTAGGATAGACTATTATATTGAGTTGCATCATTCTTGTTTTTTTTTTAAGTATATCACATATAGAGTCAGATTAATTAATTTTCATTGGAATGAATAAGTTTCATAATCACCAACTTTGTTTCTTCTCTTGTCCTGCATTTCAGGAAATAACATTGTCATCCAGCCATTTACTCAAGCTATAAATTTCGGCATCATCCTTAACGCTTCCCTTTTCTTCACCTCCCTGACTCATTCAGTTCGTTGTCTTGTCATTTCTACTTTATATCTTTCCACCCGACTGCCACCACCTGTTCCACACCACCGCCACCATGGGACTGTGGCAGCAGCCTCCACCTGGTCTCCCCAGTATCTGCTCTTGTTCTTCTCCAGCTTCTATTTCACACAGAGCCAAAGTGACTTTTTTAAAAAAATGCAGACATGAATGAGCTTCTTTCTAGATTATGTCCTTGAAAGGCTTTCCATTCAATTTTTTACCAACACGTACAGAGCTCTCTATGAGCATGGGCTCCTCTACATAAAATCACACTCCAGTTCTACAGGGATGAATGAGCTACGCAGTGTTTCTCCAGTTTGCTTTCTCTGGACTCTGATGCATAGGGCTAAAGTTCCTGGTTTGCATCTTGGTTGCTGCATGGAGTCATTCTCCCCTCTCCCAAATAAAACTGCAGTCAAAATAAGGTAAACTCAAAGGCCATTCTTGTCACCTCCCAAAGGTGCTCTAAGAGCTCTCATTTTCCCAGAGAACAGAGATGGAATTATTGGCTTCCACTTGTCAAAAGCCCTAAAGTTGCCAGTGTATCACAATAACTCAGAGGATTGTAAACCTCAGTGTGATTGCAGACTGTGTACCCATTTGAAAGCTTTTATCAGCTTCTTTCTGTTTTTGAGATGGCAGAGAGAATCACACTGGAGACAAATTAAAAACAATTGTCGTTACACCTGGGCCTATCAGTCAACCCCTCTGAATGTGATTCCAGAAGAGAAAGAGGGGTTTCTACTCCCAGATGAGGCACATTTGTTACAAAATGTAGTTCCATTCTTTTTGGTAGGTCTGCAAACATTTGTGACTTGAGGCTCTTCTTTTTCCTGTGATTAGCATGGTTTTTCAAATCAACATTGTTGAGGCATAATTCACATTCATACAAATGTACAAATTTGAATATGTAGGACAATAAGTGTTGACAAATGTATACATTCATGTAACCACCACGACAATGAAATATGAGGCATCTCCATTGCCTGCAAATGCTCTGTGAGGTCCTTTGCAGTAATCCCTTCCATTCTCTGCTGAAGATAATCACTAATCTGCTTTTGCTTACTGGAGACTAGTTTTGCATGTTCTAGGTTCTCCTGAAATATAATCATCCAGCATCTGTTCTTTTGTGTCTGGCCTCCTCTTCTCAACATCACGCTTATTTTTATTTTCTTTAGATTCACCTGTGCTGTATATATTAGTAGTTCATTCTGTCTTCTGCATAGTATTCTGTGTTTATCTGTTCTCTTGCTGATGCTTTGGATTGTTTCCAACTTGAGCTCTTCTGAATATAGCTTCTGTAAACATTTGTGGACTCATGTCTTCCGTAGACACATGGCTTATTTCCCTTGGGTAAACACCTCCTCTAGGTTAGCATAATTTAAAAATTCTCAGTGACGGTCTTAGAATTTAAAAAACAGGTTTGACATTTGTGTTTAGATATTCTAAATGAAGATATTGTTGGCATGATGCTCCCTTTTAAAATTCCATCAATTTAGAGCAAAATTAAAAAAAAAATTAGTACTTTGGCGCAGTTTGGTTTATCAAGGCATAATTAAATAAATCACATATTTGTTGGCATATCATACCAGCAAATATCCTAAACCTACCAAGCAAAATATGTAATATCAACAATATCTGTGGGATACACCTAAGTAGGATTGCCTCCACCATGAAAGACTCCAGGCTAGATGGGAACAGTGTATCAGTGTGACTCAGAGACTTCACAGTAATCATGAAATCCTGAGTTGTGTGTTACGCACTAGAAGTAATCAGGAGATCAGAGAGGCTGAGTGGTGGGCAATGATTATCTGGGGTGTAGGTGTAGATTTCAAAATGAAATCATTGCAGAGAAGGAGGTACTCCAGTCTCTCCCCAAAGCAAAGAGGATTTACTGATCCATTTGGTCAGAATTAATGTCAACTGTTCGGCCATTTGGACTTGTGGTTACGTGTGGCAAAAGGGCAAAAGCCCACATGTATCTTACATTCTCTCTTTTTATGCAGTTGAGTGGATAAGTAGACCTTGGGGTCCTGTGATGTGTCATCTCTCATCATGCATGCCCTGCAGGGATAACTGAGCATTCTTGGATTCGGATTTGGGAGATGATGTGGTAGCATGTATATATATATATTTTTCTCAAGGCTAAACTGAGGGCTCCAACCTGGTATGTATCACAGATCCTCAAAGATAGGTGTGACTTACATAATAACTGATCTGGATTTCTAGTTTGCCTCTCTCTTTTGCTTTTGTCTACCTTTGGCTCCTCATTTTGAGGAAGTGTTTCTGGTATAGAACCTGAATCCTTGGCCATGATACCATTTATATGCCACCCAAAGATTCACTACTTTAAACCCTGAAATAATTTATGATAAATATTTTTAATGGGAAGTTGGAACAAAATGTAGATATTTCAAACTGTGGAAAGTTTAGTTCCATATTCATAGTTTCTTCTGGGACAGAGTTACAAAAACAACAAATAAGGGAGAGGTAAGCAAAGCTTAAAGAATCTTATGGACTATCTTAATTCCTCCACATCGGTAGCAAACTTCAGAGTCCCTGCCTTGACTGTAATTGGTTTTATTATTTCTGAAAGAGGAGGTAGTGGGCAGGTAGGAGCATGAGGAGAGGGGACACCTAGGGAACCCCATCTAGCATTTTCTTCTCCTCGGTTTCCTTCTGAGAAGGTTATGTTCTACCTTTCCCAATGAATAAACGGTTCAAACAGAACAATAGGGATATATTGTCTCTGGTTAGCAGTTTAAATTTGAGAGAAAAAATGGCAAATGTCTTTCACTTCCTACTTCAACTTCAATTCATTGTCAGTGGCTATCCAGAGGCCTAAGGCTCATGGGAAAATGCATTGAAATTGATTAGCGATGTCTGCCACAAGGCTCAGTGTGAAAGAGAATCACAATTGATTAGCAATGTCTGCCACTGGTGAAAAATTGGTGAATTTTGACTGCTCTTGTCACGCTTATCTGAACCGTCCAATCTGGATGACAGCTTTTCTCTGGAGTCCCAGGAATCATCTCCCTTTGGAGAACAACACTTCAAGACGCACTTAAAGGATAGTGACTGTTCATTTTCTGAGAGTGTCAGTAGGTTTAAATGCTGATGGAATTTGGGGGAAACTTTGAGGAAAACACATTGTAATACTAGGCAGGTATGACATTAGCTTCATTCTTGTGCTCCCTTTTACTGCTGGAGATATTTTTATTTCTCTCTCATGTGACACAAGAGCAGCAACAATATTTGATTCAAACAGAACCTTTTTATTCAAAGGCCTCACATTGTAATGGGTAAAAACTTGGAAAATGCCTGCGGGAAATTAGCAGCCCAAGTTGCTTATTCACTTCCAGCCTATTAAAATCATCCTGAACTTTATAAACTGAAGGATATTTTCCTCCCAAGGGTGTTCTTCTGTGTTGCTTCAGCTTTTAGAAATAATCCAAGAAAAGTAAACAGAGAGCCTGGGAAGATTCCAGAAAAGTTTCAACTGAGCTACAAAATTCATTTAACTTCTTGTATTATTGTGTTTCCTTGCAAAGCCCATGGATCATACCACACTGTTCTTTCTGCAAAACAGTTGAGAATTACCAGTAATTGGAACTATTTACATTCAATGCCATCGTGACAGAGGCAGCTTTATTATATTACAGGGGAATGATTAATAGATGACAGAGATTAAAGATTGCATCTCAGTGGGTAGGCCCCTTGTCTGATCTGTCATTTCGCTGATTACAAAGGCATGCAAATTATATAAACAGAAAAATGATTTTCTTTTATGCTAATTTTAGCTCAGCCCACCTGCGCATTAACTCATTTTCAATTAACCGTTGGAAGGCGGGTTATAATGGGTTCACCATGGTAGATTTCTGCCTTGTTGGCCTGTCCTCTCTGACATCAAGTGCAGTTGTAGCATATCCTTATTTCAGCCTTAGTTTCAGGCGCATTTTTTTAACCTGTTCTCTTTAATTCCTGAAAAGAGAGAATGCAAGCAAATAGCATACATGAACTATAGAGCTTTAGGAGCTGGCATGACATGATTTGGGAAAGGTAGAAGGCTTGTCTTCCTGGGCAAACTTGGCAAATGAAAGCAATATTCTTGACTACTTGACTGTTGTGGTATGTTTACTTCCTAGGCTTGTGTCTGTTTGCCAAGAATCTTTAGTATTATTAATTCATATAGTATCAGTACTCTCTTTTGCCTCTATCTTAGGCCAAATCTAGATGTCATAGGGATAAATAAGGTTAGAGTCATTTCCGCCGGAGCAAGAACAGAAAATCAATGTCACCTCCAGTGCCAACTTGAAGCAATTGATAGTGGTTTCTTTGCGACTAAGTCCAACGTGATCAAGTCAAGATGCAGTGGAAAGAAGGTTAGGCTCAATTAGTGCTGTCTGCTGTGGGCAAGGGAGAGTCACTGGTGCCTTGTGGTAGGGATTACCATTCTTGCATTAGACTTTGCAGTCTCCTGTTAGGTCATAAGCCTCTGAGGGCAAAAAGTATCAGTAATTCCTTTTTAAAGCCTCAGTTCCAGGCACACAGTAGCTGCTCCACCAGATAGCTAAGAACATTGGGTCTGGAGTTAGACTATTTGGGCTTAATGGCTGTCTCTGTCACCTACTAGCTGCGTGATCTTGGCAAGATTTCAACCTACGTGTAGTTCAGTTTCTTCCTCTACAGAAAGGCTATAAACGTTCTTAATTCATAGGGTTATAATGAGGGTTAAAGGAAATAAATAATAATGCATATACAGAGCTTGGCATAGTGCCTGGGACATAGTACCTGCTCAAGGAATAGATGCTTGAATGAATATCGGAAGGAAAGACGTTGCTGTATCTCCAGTTCAGTGTTCATGTTTTATTTAAAGCAAGGAAGCTGAAGGGAAGATCAAAAACAGTCCTGCTATTTATAGTTCAAGAGATGTTTATAATGTTTATAATAAAATCTTCAACCATTAAGATTTAGGTTAGAGCCTTATTATTCCAGGCTTTAGTAAATGTGAGGGAATTTCAGAGTTTGGCATGAGGACACCAAAGGGAGAGGAAAACGAGCTGCAAAGAAAAACTGGCTTCTCGGGGGAAGATGTTTTCCATGATCACGCCTGTCTTTTATTCTCCCATGCCTATTCCCAGGTGTGATGTGAATATGATACGAGTATTTTTCTTTTTTTCCTTCTTGAGCAACAGTGATTCAGGGCAAGCATGCCGGTGAAGGCTTAAGTACAATTTCAGGAGCTGTGACTACTGCCCACCCCCCAGAGCTTGCTGACTCCTTTTCACCAACAGAAAGCCACCTGATGCCACCCACTTACTTGCATTTTATGAGCATCGTCTTAACCCTCTCTGCAGACCTGCGTAGTGAGCCTTGTTATCCTCCTCTTACAAGCAGGAAGACCGAGGCCCACGATGAGAAGTCAGTTCCCCTATTCCTCTGTTACTGCCAAGACCCAAATGGCTGATGACATCCCAGACCAGCTGGTACTCAGAGCTCTTGGGCAAAGTGGGAGGTGAGAGCTGTCTCAGTCCACCAGGCCAAGCCGGTGTTAGCTTCAAAGACAGGCAACTCTTGTTAAAGTTTCCTGTACATTACTATTATTCTTTTCATCTGGAGTTAGAGAGTCACTGCGTCAGGTGACATTTTAAATCAAGTTTTGGACATTTTAGTGCAGAGCAGTTTTCAGAAGCTTGGTTCTGTGGTTCAGTGTTGGACTTAAATCAGCACTTTGCAAACTGCAGTGCAGACGAGGATCACGTGGGCACCTTACTAACAGGAGCATCAATCCAGAGGGGGTGGGGCCTAGGACGTCTGCAGTTTTAGGAAGTTTCCAGGTGATGTTGGTCCTGGTGAGCAAGGACTACACTGTGGGTGTCAAGACCAAGGCTTCTTGAAAGGACCTCGCACAGATAACTTGTGTCCAAATATGCAGACATGAAGAGAGCCTGTGTCAGTGGGCTTGAGCAGGGAGCTGGGGAACAGACGGTTTAACAAACACCCAGGTGATTCGACTAAAGCTTGTTTGCCAAATGCCCCCTCATTAGAATCACTTGGTGGTTAAAGTCCGCAGACTCCCAGGCTCCTCCTTCTAGAGATTCAGGTGTTAAAGATCTGGCTTTTCTTGTCTTGACCTTCACAACCTCCTGACCTGTGGCTCAGGGAGGGAAAGCAACTGGTTCAGAATCAAAAGCAGTAAAGAGGAATCTTGGGCGTAGGTATAGACTAATGGGGAAGAGACGGAGGAGAAGAAACCGATAGTGAGTGAGAGGATGGATAAGGAGTTGCAGAGGCGTCATCAGGAAGCCCCCCTGGGCTGCCCTCGACCCCCCACCCTGCAGCCAGCCCACTGGGCTTGCTCTGGGCAGCTTGCTCCCCAGAAAGAACTGCAGTGGCGTCGCCACACTGTGTCCGGCTTCTGGAAGACGAGAGGCTGCTTTCATTTTCAGACAGGTAAGCTCCACAAGAGACAGCCATGCGGACTCAGAACTGGCTGGAGAATTTCACTGAGGCATCACACATTTCTAGAGTTTCTAGTGGTTGCCGCACTGGTACCCCCTGCCTTGGGTTCTTGTTGACCAAAGACGAATGAGCAATCTGCAAACATAACTGGAAATCATGTTCTGAAAACATAGCTTTCAGAACAATCCCGTGCACTTCTTTATCAACCTTTTTAGTCACTCTATCATCTTTTTATTCAGCTTTTACACACAGATACACTTACATTTTTCTATTGTTGGTAAGACTGTTATTCAGGAAAGAGAGACTTACTAAGTGTAATTTAAAGATCCAGTAGATGGAAGAGAGTGGAATTCAGACTTGTGCAGGCAGATCAAGGATAATGGTTTAAAATACCAACATGAGAATTAATTAGACCAGAGATAGCAAAAATACTTCATCTTTTCTGCCAATCCCAATCCATTATTGGTTTGTCCAGAGAACTGTGTGGAAAGGATTCTGAGCTAGCTCCTGAACTTAAAAAGTGCTGTGATGATTTAATAACATTTTTCTTGGGCTCTGGATGACTTGTGACTCATTTGCTGCGTTAAATTCTACCTCATTGCATTTCGCATCCAGCATTGCGTTAACAAATAACACGTCCAACCTCTTTGCTCATTGTGAGGGTGGCTGGTAGGAAAATGCAAAACTGCTGAGGAACATGGCTAGCCCTTTGCTGTTAAGTTCTCTCCTACCTCATTTTCATAGCCGGTGAGCGTAAGGCAGGGGTGGAAAAACTTAGTTCCGTGGACATCCAGGTGGTAAATATTTTATGCAGATGGGGTCATGTGGTCTCTGTCACAGCTACTTTACTCACTTTGTAGAAAGGAAGTCGGACGGAGCCATAGACAATATGATGGGGACAGTGACGATCACGGCTGGGCTCCAATGAAAACTTACGTCTAAAAACTCGTGGTGGCTCAGAAAGGGCCCATGTACCATGGATTGCCAACACCTGGTATAAGGGGTTCTTAGGAAATCGCTACTTCATGAAGACTGTGGATGCTGAGATTAGGAAAATAAGGCAGAGCTGATTAAGGAGCAATGAAACGCCGTAAGTGCCCTGGGAGGACTCTGCAGAGAGCCTCCTTAGTCTCTCGCGTGGCGCCTGCGGTAGGCGGATGCACGTGCTGCCCGGGGTTTATATTGCATTATGAGAACTGACCTGTGCTTTTCTACATCAGGTCTCTTGTAAAAAGGCAGCAGTAGTCAAGAGTATTCTGGCCTTTGGCTGCACTGATGAAGTTTTTGCAACAGACGATGCCACCGGTATCTGATGGGCACTGAGTGCAAATGGCAAATGGTTTAGCAGGCTAGTATCTCATTCGCTATTAAAATATTCAGCTTGTCAGTCAATGTAGCTTTTGAGACTGCCTGATTATGAATTTTTCTCTCCATAGCTTTCTTGCTTGAGTCTGAATATTTACAGATATCCAAAACAAAATGGAATTCCTGTTATTTACATATTTTTTCTGTATTTGTAGCTTTATTACCTAAGGCAGCTTAGAACTACTGTGCTTTAAAGTGCTTTGGAGGGTAGAGGTTTGATGACTGTGTTGGCTATTTTTATTGCTTATAACTTCTTAAAACTGATACTAAGTGAAGAATGTTTAATCAACTTTTTAAAAAGACCTTGGTGGCTGAATCTTCTGTGTATTATAAATAATAACTACTGCTTCAGATTTGTGCTCTAACCGTACTTGGGGTGAGTATGTGCTAGATTCAGGGTGAATGTGTGTTAACATGGGATTTGGTGTGGAAGAGCCAGTCGTCCCTGCTCTGTTATTAGTGCCCTAAATAAACCTTGGTTTGCTTTGGCTGGCTCTGTGAGATGATGTTTATGGCGTTTAGGAACTGGAATAGAGCAAAGACGCCATCCCAGAGGGAGAAGGGGTGAATGAGGTCATGCTTCTTGGCTGGTCCTTCATTCTCCATAGAACCCAAGGGCCCCCGACAGAATCTAGTGCCACCGAGGCTCTCCATGTCATCTTCTGGAATCCACAGTATCAGCATCTGGAGGAGGGTCACCTTGTCAGTTAATATCCATGCCCTTCATTCCGTTGATTCTGATTGTCCCATCGTACCCTCCCCAGCCTCATCTCTGTCTCACCCCACAGGCCCACCTGGCTACCGTCATCCTACCTCAAATGTCTAGTTAACTTGCCCATCCCAAAGGATGATTCAGATCTTTTCACAAAAATCAAACTCTCTAATTCCCATTTCCTCCACCCTCTTCTGCCTTCAACCTCATCAGTGAGATCCCGGGACTCAACTCTTTGTGTTCTTAAAATTGACATTTTCCTATGTATTCTTAATTTTCTTAAATCTAAAATTAATTACAGTCTTTACTACCCTGTTGGACAATGCAGAGACCTTAGGAGAGTTAAATTCCAATCACCTCCACGTGGCTTATGAACTTCTGTTGTTCAGTGTTTGCATTTCCCGTATCTTTTTGACTCCAAGCCACTATTAATTTACACAGTCAGAGCTTGTTTGGCTTTATCCACACGTTCATCCATCTGCCTTGCTCACCTTTCATTGTCTGCATTTCAGACCTTTCTGGTATAATACTTGCTTTTCCAAATGTATGTATTTTAGAAATTGCTTTAAGGAAGGTGTGTTGTGGTGAACTCTGTGTTTTGGTTCATCTGAAAATAGCATTCTCTTTTTTTTTTTTTTTGAGAGATATTTTTGCTGGGGGCATAATGGTGATTGAGAGTTATTTTCTCTCATACCTTTGAACACATGATTCTAGCGTATTCTGGCTACCATTCTTGGTGTAAAAAGTCTTCCTTCCTTCTAATTATTACTGCTTTTTTGGGTAATCTGTTTCTCTTTTTCTTTCCAGCTATTTATAATACCTTTGTTTTCTTCAGTATTCTGTAGATTTACTACAAAATGTCTGGCTGTAGATTTGTCATTGATTTTTCTCAGCACTCTTTGTCCTTCCTGAATCTACAAGGCCATGTTTTCCCCTTAATTGTGAAAAATTCTCAGCCATGATCTGTCTGTCTATTTTGGTGAATGCTCCATGTGCAGTTGAAAAATTAATGTGTATTCTTCCAAATGTGTGATGTCCTATACATGTCAATTAGGTTAAACTGGTTATTATGTTGTTCAACAGTGTTTTCTTTTTCTGTCTGCTGTATCCATCAATCATTGAGAGAGAAATGTATCTATTTCTCCTTTTTGTTCTGTCAGTTTTTGATCTATTTTGAAATTCTGTGATTCGGTGCATACATCTTTTTTTTTTATATCCTTTTAACAAACTGATCCTTCTTATCATTATGAAATATGTTACTTTTTATACAGAAACATACCTTAACCCAAAGTCTAATATATCTACCTCTCATGTAGGTAATCCTATTTTCTCATCATTAGTGTTTGCATACTATATCTTTTTCCATCTATTTACTTTTAACCTATTTGTTTTTGTCTTTATAGATAAAGTACATTTCTGGTAGTTGGGACTTGATATTGTTTGGGACAACTTATCTGCCACTGAGAGTTGGCCCAAAAGGTGTAACTTACCTGATAAAATCTCCTTATATTGGAGACAGGGACTTGAGACTTGGAGAGAAAAAGTGTCTTGGTCAAGATCACATACCGAGTAGTTGCAGATATGAACATAGAATTTAGGTGCCCATGCTTAAAGCGACAGTTATCTCGTTGCTATGCAGACCTTTTCTCATCATTTATGATGAAATTCAGGGGTTCCTCAGATACTCTGCTTTTGGCTTGACTTCCAAGGAAGTGTTTCAAGCACAGGTGAGTAGGATGAGAGCCATTGTTCTGGATGAGTTGAAAGCCTTTGGCTTTGCTTCCTTGCAGGCTTGCTCACAGCATCCTGTCCTTAGCACCGAGAAACCTCTCTTACAGCTTCAAAGATTTTAGACAACTCCAAAACCTGTGAGTTTGAAACTGCACAGTTCAAAAGCCAAATGTTCTTTTAAAGAAACAGAGGAAAGTCTAGCCAAAAACACTTTGTCTTTGACCTCTTTTGATGTCCTCTCTTTGAGAATGTAGATCCTTTTACATTTCAGCCTCTCCATACTGATAGGGATACAGTAATTTCTCTTGAAGCCTCCATTTCTCATCGCATCCATTTAAAACAGCAAAACTCTTCAAAGATTTTTCCTGACCATAAAGGGTCTGTTGTTTGGTTTGGTTTAAAAAAAAAAAAAAAAAAGACACTGATGGAAATGATTTTTTTTTCCTTTCTAAAGTTGGAACTATTGAAGTATTCAGAATCAAGGAAGCTCAGTTAATACTCTACTTAAATCTGCATTATCATCTCTGAGCTACGGTCAAACATCATCACTTCTGCATACACCTAGGTTTCAGCTGATGTACCATGATGTCTTGGAAAGAGCTCAGTCATAGAGCAAAAGACACCTAATTTCTACTTTTGTCC
Organism: Camelus ferus; assembly: GCF_009834535.1. NCBI lineage: Eukaryota > Metazoa > Chordata > Mammalia > Artiodactyla > Camelidae > Camelus > Camelus ferus. The sequence continues at coordinate 33,139,428 of NC_045712.1, read as the reverse complement.
CTTGACTAAGTGGCCATTCGCCCTCAGGCAAGTAACTTGACCTCTTTGGGTCTCAGCGCCCACATCTGTTAAATAAGACTTTTGGAACTTTCAGCCTCTGAGATTCCTTTCTTCAGCTCTATTTCAATATTATTTAAATAAGACCAACATTTTTTTTACTTTGTATAATAATTTCTATGCAACAAATACAAATAACTAAATTTTACACCAGCCAACGTTATGATTTCCAGAATCTCCTCTATGATTTGTTTTCACTTTCTGTATAGCAAGTTTTTTGTCCTAAATTCTGTGCACTGCTTTCATGATTTTATACTGTTGCTCAACTACCTTTACCCTGGGGATTTGTGTTTTTTGTGATGTTGTGTGCATGTTACTCTGCATGATGTTCAGAAAGAATACTGCTAGTTCTCCTTGCCATGTCATTGACCTTTCCTAACGAAGGTGACAAGCTTGCCAGTTGTCTGTCATGGGGGGTGCGGGGATCAGTGCTATAGATAAGGTCTCCTGATGGAACATTGCCCAGTGAAATGGGATATGATAAGGGGAAAAAAATATTTCATGTACTTTGAAACAGTGGTTTCACTTACTATTTTGAAGGGCAATCATGGTGGTAAAGGGCGGACTTTGAAGTAAACTTCAGTTTGAAACTTGGCTCTGCCACAAATTTGTTTTAGATCCAAGCAATAGAGACTTGGTTAATCCTGTTGAGCCATTGCTTTCTTATGTGCAAGTGGAAATAACAAAATCTAATTTTGCATGGTTGCTATCAAGTTAAATGACTTAATGTATAGTAAAGGGTATCCTATGTCTTCACTTCCTTACCTTTTACCTTTATGAAAATCACTGCGAGTCTAGTCATAAATTATGATTATCAACAAAGCCTTCTTTTTCTGTTGACATATGATTTAGTGCTTCAGATGATCTGGTTCCTTTTCCTGAAGTGCTGTCGTAGCATTCATAAGTATAAGAGAGAGAAATCTGCTTGGAATACGTCAAGTAAGGAGAATTTGGAGGAGGCACTGGGAATGGCACGGATCTCAATCGTAATAAATGTAACTCACCATCACAGGGCTGAGAAATGACCTACATGACCCTTTGCTCCTGTCTTCCTGTTGACCACCTTCTCCTCCGTCGGTACTTCTCTTTGAAACTGCTCTGCTCACTTTGCAGATCTGAGTTAGACACAATTAACTTATTTCCTTACTGACACACATTCTACTCTTGACTTCCACAACACAGCACTTTTCTAGTTCTCTCCCACCTCACTGAAGTCACTTTTTTAGTATTTTTGTTGCGTCCTTTCCTCTGCCAAGCTTGAATGTTGGTATGTACTAAGTGCTTTGGGCTTGTCCCTTTAACCCTCCGAACACGTAGCTTCCCTTGAAGGTTTGATCTAGTGCTTTCCCCCACGGCCTTCCAAGTTGCTTTCTGCACTTTTTAGTTCCTGAGCTCTTGGCCAGTATATCCAACCTCCTATTTGATATGTGTGTCCTTGAAGGTTTAACAGATCTCTCAGACCTAACATGGCCAAAATAGAATTCTTGGTCCCCCAAACCTGTTTCTCCTGTAGGATATTTCAGAGACTCTAGTTTCTCAAGCCAAATACCTGAGAATCAGCCTTACTCCTTCCTTCCCTTCACCATTCACATGTAAGTCATTAGCAATTCCCATCCTGATGCAGAAAAGTAATCTGAAGACTTACACGCCTTTCTGTCTAGTCTCTAGTCACTCAGCTGGAGAAAATGATCATTATCTGCAACCTAGACGTTTATTCGGACCTGGTCTTTTTTCTCCACACTTCTTCACTGTGCCCTTAGTGATCCAGTCTCCACACTCCCTTTATCAGGATGATGGTTTAAGAAAGAAAACATTATCCTGGAACACCTGTGCTTAAAACTCTCCAGTTCCCTCCTTCTGCAGTGAGAGTAACAGCTCAGTTTCGCATTCTCGTGCACACACTGCCCTGCCTGATGAGATTTCTGCGGACTCCTGTAACCTGAAACCAGTGGTTCTCTCCTTTCCTCAGTATAATACTCGGGTCACACTCTGGGCTTTCTGTTCACTCACTTTCTCTCTCTTTCTCTTTTCTTCTTCTTTTTTCTTTATTATTTATTTATTTGCTTAGCTATCAATTTTATTTGAGTTATAAGTGATATATAGCATTACGTTAGTTTCAAGTGTACAACATGATTCAGTATTTGCACATACTGTGAAATAACCCTCGCAGTAAATCTAGTTCATATCCATCGCCACACAGTTAAAATTTTTTCCTTGCGATGAGAGCTTTTAAGACTCCTCTCTTAGCAGCTTTAAAATACACAATAAAATATGAATAAGTCTAGTTATATACATGAATACTCATGACTTACTTATTTTATAACTGAAATTTTTGCCTTTTGACCTCCCTCACCCATGTTGCCCCCGCACCCTACCTCTGGCAGGCACCGGTCTATTCTTTGTATCTGTGAGCTTGAGCTTGGCTTCTTTGCAGGTGGTTGTTTTTTTCACATACAAGTGAGATCATACCGTGTTCGTCTTTCTCTGACTTCCTTCACCAAGCTTAATCTCCTCGAAGTCCATCCGTGTTTTCCCAAATGGCAAGATCTCCTTCTTTTTTATGACAGTAATACCCAGTGCTAACACACACCACGTCTTCCTTCCCCATTCATCCTTCGATGGAAGTAGTTTGCTTCCATGTCTTGGCTATTGTAAATAATAACACCGTGAACACAGGGGTTCGTATGTCTTTTTGAGTTAGTGCTTTTGTGAGATATATGCTAAAGATAAAATAACCATATGATAATTTTAAACAGCAGAGGAGAGTTTTACTTTTAGGAATAATGATGGTTTTGCTCTCTTGAAAACTTTATATTTAAATTATAATGTAAAGTATATGAAGTTGTGCTATTAGAAACCATGATTTCCAATGCAGGATAAAGAAGTATAACTGTAAAATAAAAGGTGTTAAGTAAATCCTTTAGGGCTTAATTCGACTTGGAGGTCTCAGTCTGAACTTACAACTTTTAAAGATCATTTTGCTATCTCTGCATTGGAAAAGCCTAGAAGCAATAACTTTCCAGGACCAGTGAGCACCCTGGCATTTTCATTTTATTCTCTAATTACCATTTCTCATTAAAATAATTTAGGCGTATTTGGAGAAATGGCTGATTTTAGGTCTGGTGCAAAGAATGCCCTGGGTGTTCCTGGGGATGTCTTAAATGTACTAGAAAGCAAAGAATATTTAAAATCTAATGTAGTCATTAAAAAAAGGCACAGAGCCATTTTGAGGGGCTATTAATGTCCACATTTATTGTAAGTCAAATAACAGCAAGAATAACTTTAATTTATTATAGCATTATTAATATATAAAATTACATTAGTCCGTAATCTATCTCAACAAAAAGAAATCCAAAATAGAGCCAATAATGACAACAATAAAAAAAATGCTTTTGAGATTTAAATAGAGGTATTTAGTTTGCCTTTTGCTGAAAGCTATATGTCAGGGTGATCACATAGCTCCATCTTTTTCTTTAACAAAATACTTCTTGGATAATAAACACAAAAGAAATAAAGGAATTAGAAAAACAACCCCTTTGAATTTCCTAACTGGAGCAGTGGAGTTAGTCAAGGATCACCCGTGAAACGATTTCATCAGCGAGCGTCGGATCAGGAACTGGGTGTGTGTGCTGTGCCGCACTGTCTCTGAGAGCTGTCCTCCCTGCAGTTGCACATCTGGAAATGTTCTACTAAGGCAGGGTCAAGCTGTCACTTAAACCTGGAAGGTTTAAGGGGAAACACCCAGATGTTACTGTTCTTTTTGACATGATGTGATATGTAATGCACAGCATTGGCAATGAAATAGTCTTTCCAAAAATGTCTAACTGCAATCTAAGCAAGGCTTTACAGCCAACTTCCGTTTTATCTACAGTACGGGGGAAAGAAGAGGTTAAATGCTAGGATGAAAAATCGTTTAGGTAAGTCCAGAGCCAGCCCAGTATCTTTAACTAATCAACATCATGCGGGGCGGCGGGGGGTGGGGGGGTAAGGCGGGGTAAGGAAGAGGCAGGATTCTTACAGACTTAAAAAAAGATACACCCTATTGTGTTGATGGGACCTTATTTAAACCTTGTTTTTAACAAACCAGTCATTTATTTTTTTTATTGAAATACCGACAGTTATAATGTCCCAGTCATGCATATACATACATATATTTGTTTTCATTTTTTTTTTCATTAAAGTGAACAAATCAAGTATAAAAGGCTTTGGGGGACAACTGGATGAGTATGATATGGGATTTTGACATTAAGAAGATATCTCTTGTGTTTAGTGTGTTCATGGTATTGTGTTTATGTAAGAAAATGCCTTTGTTTCTCCAAGACTATTGAAGTATTTAAGAGAGAAAAATATGTCTGTAAATTACTTTAAAATAGTGAATCAAAAACAGACTAGAAATATATACGGCAAATATTCTCTGGACTCTGCTGTGTCCTTGAAATGTTTCTTCATAAAAATTTGGAAAAATCTATTTATTACTTTCCATAATTACCCTAGCCCATTGCTGCATCCCATCACCTCATTTCCTCCATGGCACTGACAAAGATTGTCAAATGTTTTATTTTCTGAGGATTCTGACTTCACCCCTACTAGAATGTTGGTTTGATCAGGGCAGGGAACCTCTCTGTTATTACAAACCAGTATAGTTTTGAGAATGGTGCCTGATACATAATAAGGCAATTTTAAAAAAAATCAATTAAAATAGAAGAAAGAACTATGAATGGAGAGGTAAGTTAGAGGAAGATCAGGAAACTTCAATAAGGAAAAGATGTAAGGATTAAACTGCAGTAATGAGGCAGTGAGATGCCCCTGAAGACTTTGTGGTCCTTGATGATTCCCGTACTTCACATAGGAAAGCATGGCAGGTGGGCAGCAAGTCTTCCTGAACTGCCACCGTGGCTTTGTGACTTAACACGTACTGTTTTATGAGGCAATTTAGCACTGCATAGTGATTCGTGTACACCTAGCCTATATAAGTACTAAGGTGAAAGGGACTTTTGAATTTCTGATTAAAAGTGTGCAAGAAACAGATTTCATCTCAACAAAATAAACCCAGGTAGAGTTTCTGCGATTGTTGGCAGGTACTACGAGTCCCTGGAGATGCTGTCTTAATTTTGCACAGTTGTAAAATGACACCTTCTATACCTCCCCAGAGGTATTTTCCATTCTCTTTCAGTGATTCTTTTGAGCATCTGTAACTTATTCTTCTATTTCTGAGTGAGGCAGGCAGTCTCCGTGCTTCCTCACCTCTCCCTACCCCACCCCACCCACCATCTTTCCTTGAGATGGTAGATGTATTCAGTGTGCCCCCAGGGAAATAAAAGGTACTCTGGGCTAGACAGAAAACAGCAACCATCTCATTTATCACGTGCAGTTTTACATTGGGATGAGATAGTAATCTAATTATCTACTGCTGTGTAACAAATCACTAATATTTAATGGCACAGATCAGCCATTTAATTGTGCTCACAATTTGTGCAGGTCCAGAATTTGAACAGAGTACAAATGATGGTTGGTCTCTGTTTTGCAGTGTCTGGACTCTCACTGAGAAGGCTCAGTGGCTTGTGTTGAGAACCATCTGCAAATGCCCTCAGTCACACACCTGACACAGCTGGGACTATTAACCATAGTGACTCCATCTTGCCGCCTCAGGTGGCTGGGGCGTCCCCCCAGCATGGTAGATTATGGGTGGTTGAACTTCTCCGTAGTAGCCCAGGACTCTGATAGAGTTCCAGTGACCAAGTAGAAACTGCATGAACTAGCATCGGGAGTCACATGGTGTCACTCCTACTGTACATTATTAAAGTGGTCACAAGTCTGCCCAAGTTCAAGGAAAGAGGACTTAGAATCCACCTCTCAACGAGAGGGGTGCTCAAGAATTCACAGTCCTGTTTTTAAAGTGCCATGACTGGAAACACTATACAATCAGAAATAATTTCCTGGAACGACTACTTAAGACAAGCCTGCTTATTCCTGTCGTACGCAGACTTTCTGGGAGGCAGGGCAGACTTAAAGCAGGGCTGTCTTAGTGTGTCTTTATCCTTTTAGTTCTGCCGGTTCCTCCTCACACAGTGAAGAAGAGTATATAAATGCGTTGTTTTAATTTCCCAGCTAACAAATTGTGGTTAAGCACAATTTCTAATTCATAAAATGATCAATGGGCAACGGTGTCTCCCAGCTCTGGTCTTCTGTGATTTTGAACTCACTTTCTTATGGACACACGTCGAGTTGATGATATTAGATCACATAACCTGGTATTTGTGCAGTTCCTGGTACAGTCATGGTAGCACATACAGGCCTCAAGAAGCGTGGACAGCCAACAGGGACTTCTCAAATTGTACCAGCAGTTCAGCCAAGTACATTAATTATTGAAGAGATGCTACCAAACGCTGCTGACACGTGTGCAGTTTGACAAGGCTTCCGTAACATCTAGCCCTTCCAGCGGAGTAATTCTGTAAGGAAATTGCCTGCAATAGAGGTTGTGGGACTCAGCTGGGTGACAGCCATGTCACGGCAATCAATGTGGGAACAAAAAAATCAAATATTAATGAAAGATAGATTTGTTCATGCACAGGATCGGTATTTTTTTTTATAAAGGCCATTTACTTCCACGACCACTTTCCAGCCGAGGGCTGAATATAAGCTCAGTGACACTAAACTCAAGGTGACATTTCTCATTTCAATTATTTCCTAAAGCATCTTCTTCCTTTTCTTTTCCCCACCTCTTGTCAAGAACTGCAGACAACATAATGAAATACTCCATCAACTCTGGAGCCTAGGGTCTGGAGAGGCAGGAGAGAGTTTTGTTGAGATTTCTGAGTGTAGAATACATCCTAAGTTGAAAGCTAGCATGAGGCTTTGAGGAGGATCTTGGCCTCAAAAAATAATTGTCAAGATAATTTCACCTTAAAAGAAGTCCGAATTTGCTAATTTCATTTAGCAAATTGTCTGTTAATGAGGTATATACCTTGGAAGCTTTCAAGGTAAGAATCATTAGAATGATTATCATAATATCTAACACTTAGTGAGGATTTATGCTGGGTATTGTTAAGGAGTGCTTGATTTCTGAAGAATTGATGCCCATTTTTAATCAATCATGTTTAGAGGATCTGGTGAAAATTTTGGTTTTGATTACTTTTACATAATATGAAAGCAAACAGAAAAATCCATCTGGGGGCAAAAAAAAAAAAGCAATGAAAATAATTATTTGATATTTCTTGAACTGGTACCAACTTGTTGAATCATTTCTGGATTGGCCATGTCAACTGAATTGAAGAATTACTATGAAGGCAGCCTCTACAAGCTGGGAAAAGCAAGGAACAGATTCCCTCTAGAGCCTCCAGAAGAAATGCAACCCTGCTGGTACCTTGATTTTAGCCACGTAAGACCCATTTTTGGACTCCTGACGTATGGTTCCTGCCGTAAGTTTGTGGGATGTATGTGAATGGGCAGAGGGGGAGCTGTAAAGAAAGAGACCGAAGACATTAAATACCTTATGCAGTTGCTTCGAAGGGAATAAGCAGGCGCCAGAGGAAATGAAGTTTGTGTTTACATGGTAGTTGATGAAGGCCTTGTTGAGGAGGTGACATTACCTGGAGATGCCACAACCGGAAAGGGGCTATGTGCAATGGAGTTGTGTGTGGGGTGGGGTGAGTAGGGGGTAGTGACCATCTGTCCCGGCAGAAGGGCCAGCAGGAGGCAGGGAAGTGTAGGTGAAGGAGTTCAGGCTGCTTTCTAAGAATAAGGCTTGTCAAACCATCACCATTTTTTAACGTCTTTGAGAAAGAAAATCATACCTTTCATATATGGGATCTCGGACTCTTCTCTAACATTTTGCTTAAGCTGTCAAAATTCTTGTTCTTCAAGAAATGGAGGCAGTTTAGGGGAGAAGGTAGAGCACATGCTTAGCATACACGAGGTCCTGGTTTCAATCCCCAGTACCCCCATTAAGACAAATAAATAAGTAAACCTAATTACTTCCCCCTCCCCTACCAAAAAAAAAAAAAAAACCCTAAGAAAGAAAGATTTTTTTTTTAAAGAAATGGAGGAGGGTTGATTAATTGGTCTGGTTCCACGTTCCATCCCATGTTGGGTGATGGTACTGTCTGGTGATGTAATGGGCTAAGAGCCTTGGATGGCTGGCTGTGCCGGCTTGGCATTGAACCCAACATTGGAGGAGATCGGCCCCGTCATGTGTGGCCTCTTATCTCACGCCTGCTGCATAATTAGGGGCTCAGTGGTTGGTGCAGGTGATTATCTCTTCATCCTCTCTCCACCTTTAAATTTTAGCTCTTGTTTGTGTCTGAAGGCTTTCATAGGATCATCTCCAGAGGTTTTACCTTCTCTTGATAAGAGCCGTTGCCTCAGTTGTGACACCAGGATAGGACACTGACGCCACTTCTCATCCTCTCCTCCCCTCTGCTCTCAACCCCAGGCTTCGCTGATAGAAAGGGGGAGGCTGAGGGGACGTTCTGGATGATTTACGTCACTGAATGATTTCCTTTATGTTGTCCAAGTAACTAACCACTGGGTACCTTTGGGCTTGATTTATGTGGATAATCGCCTTTTTAAAAAAATACTATATTGGAAGTTTTGACTTACTGCTACAGCAGACAGCAAGGCATTGCATTTAAAACAGTAAAAGGAAGAACTGAGATAACAGTGGGAAGAAAATCAGGTAAAATAATGAGTAATTGCTTTGTTCTCTGATCACTACAATCTTAAAGTTGCCCTGTCCCATGTCTGAACTGGCTCCTCTCGCCTCCCGCTTACTCCTTGGCTGTTCCTGTTTATTTCCCCTCCTCTCTCAGATGTCCCTGATACCTTCCTAGTGGTTCAGTTCAGTAGCTTTCTGCTCTTCACTATTTTCCTCTTACAGGTGGCATTGTGGATATCCTTTCCTTCTTAAAATATTTTTCCACCAATAGCTTCTCTGATACTTTACTGTCATTTTTTGCTTAATTTTCTGGGTTTCCTTCCTCCTCTCTAGATATTCCTCCTCTGGCTCCTTTTTCACTCTTAAATACAAGGATTCTACTAGGATCTACCCTTGAGGATGTTTTCTCCTTTTAGACTTCTGCCCTAACTGTCACCCCATGTCCTTTCTCTCTGTGTGCACTTTCTTCTCTCCAAGGCTGAACTCTTTACTGAGCTGCATTTCTGGTTGCCTGTGACAGACATCTGCATCCAAGTGTCCTGGTGCCTGTGAGTGTGTTGCAAAAACTCTCAGTAGATCCAGGCACCTAAGCACGCTCTTCCATGGCTCAGGTATTTAAGTCCCCACCTGTAGTTCAGGAGTGTCACGCAGCTTAAGTTCTAGGCCTCTGAGCACCATGACAGTAGTTGTGTTACTGGAAGCTTCTACAACCGTCCTTTCTAGATTGATTTCTGGCAAAGCCATTGGAAGTGGTTTCAAGGAGTTACCCCACGTGAGTCAGACAGAGGCATGCATTTGTTACAACACTGCCCACTACATCATTGTACATAGCTACATCGTTGTACTTTCAAAGGAGGGGTCAACCATCTCCTCTTCATCCTTAATGGGATGTGTTTTCTCATTCTCTTTCCTTGCTTCAGCTTCCTATGCTGCTGCTGGCCAAAGGCTACCTGAGGACGCATGAAAAAGGTCATGAAATGTTCCCCCACCCTTTTCCTGCATGTCCCTTATGAGTGATGGAAATTGGGGTTTGCAGAAAATGGAACACAATAACTTGGATTTTGTGGACATGCTCCTGGGGAGTGTGGGGGTCAGTCATCCCATGGCCTCCAGCTATGCACTGCTTCAACTCAGTGCCCCCACCCCAGCAAACGAACTAGCCTTTCTCATTCCCAGTAGACTCTCTAAGTCTGTTCTTTATTTTCACCAGTGAAATCACTGACCAGCCAGTCACCCAAGCTCTGTATCCTGGAGCTGACTTTGCTTCTGATTAGGATGCTGTTGAAATTCTGTAGTTATGTGGTAATAAGGGTCTGTCTAAACGGAACTGAAGTCACGGCTGTGGGAACGGAGAGGGAGGGACAAGTGCAGAAAATAAATTAAATGATGAATTTAATGAGACTTGAGAGTTCATTATGAAGGAAGGGTGAAGGAGAGGGTGGAGCTGGGTAGCAATAATAGTTAACATCCATCCAACCCTTACTTATGTGCTGGGCAGTATTCCAAGCTCTACCCATATAAGCTCCACAAGGAGTTGTAAATAGGTTTCTGCTGAAGTTGAACCTGAACCAGCTGGTGGGATGTCAGTGCCACGTAAAGGAGAATCCACGGGTCTGTTGGTACTGGCCGTGCTGCGCTGAGCATAGAAACTGAAGGTAAGGATCGGACACGTTTATGGCAAGATGGCAGAGTGGCTTCATGTAATGATAAACACTTGGCTTATATGTTTATGCTTTTGCATGTCATGCAATTTATTTTTTTTAGGAAGGGGCTATCTAGAGGCTGTCTGAAGCCCTGTCCCTTGACTAGGCTCAGTTTGTTTAGTCTAGAAATAGTTACCTGTAATACTACTACTGCTGGGTCTCATTTAGTTTTTGCCTTTAGGCCCTTCTTCTTAGGTGCTAAATGGTCCCATATTTTTTCAAGATAAATAATCCAAAGAGGTATTATGGACATACCACTGAGCTGGGTAGATGGGAAGAACACGCTGAAGTTGCCTCATTTTTGCCTCATAGAAAAGACTCAGTCTACTCTGCTCAGAACTGACCAGGGAGGATGCTTATGTAAAGATGCTGTAGGGCACGTCTCATCACCACGTTTACGTCTGGCCGCCTGGATTCAGCCTGAGGATCCTAGTCCTTTCCCCTGATCAGCTGTGCGTCTCACCTTTCTTGACTTTGTCCTGGATCAGCCGAAGGGGGCTGGGATGACCCTTGGTCAGACTCACAGCCTGTCTGATGATAAGAAGAGCTAGGTTCTGTTGAGAACTTAGTACATGTTGCCAGTATTCTAAGTTCTCAACCTGTGGCAACTTCTTAAATCTTTACAATAAACTGGTGAGACGGTTACATCATGGTCTCTACGTCATAGATGAAGAAACAGAGGCACAGAGGTTAAGTTGCGGATAGGTACACAGATGGAAAATAGCCAAACCAGGATTCACACCTATGCAGTCTGGGCCCTGATCCTGGACCACTGTATGTCTGAGGTGTTCTTGTGTGTTTTTGTTTTTTTTTTTTGAGATATAATTGACATAACATTATATTAGTTTCAAGTGTACAACATAATGATTTTATATTTGTATATATTGCAAAATGATCATCACAATAAGTCTAGTTAACATCCATCCATCACCACCCATAGTTACATTTTTTTTCTTGTGATGAGAACTTTCAAGATATCTCTTAGCATGTAGTTCATTTTTATTGCATTTCATACATGCATCTGTTATGTTTCTATGCATAGATACTCTTATAGAAAACACAGGGTCTCTGGATCAGAGAATAAATTGTTACTTGCTCAGAGTATCTTGGCATCAGTTCCCCGAGCCCCAGTCCTCTTGGGGTGACATAATAAGAACAGGAGAGGAACCCAGAAATCATGAGACTTGGAGTTTATAGAAAGTGGTTGGCATATCAGCCCATCTTCCCTTCTAGAGAGAGAAAAACCTCTATTCTGGAATATAACTAAATTATTCTCAGCAGAGAAATGAGCTCTGTAGCTTCCTAGCCTGGAATGTAAGCCAGTGGCTCTAGGACAGAGAAGTCTCCAAAGCTCTCTGGAGCAATGTACCAACTCCAGCTTCCAAGTATATTTGCCATTAAATCATCCTTTACCCAAGTCTTCCAGTTCTGAGAAAGCACGTACCAAGCAGAAATGTGAAAATATTCATGGACAATTAGCTCCCCACTGTATCGGTCTGAGATGGAGGAAGGAATTAAAAACCTAAAAAGCCCACCCTCCACGATAGTTGCAGAAGCAGCAGTGTAAGTGATCCAAATAAGGAAATCAGGACGTGAAGCCAGATTTGATCCGGGGCAGGGTGAAGAATTTGGTCTAGGTGACGTTTCCTGGAAAGGTCATCCTGTAGCTTAGAGGAGAGGGAGAATTTGGACAGATTTTTGCAAGTCATTATTAGAATGATATTTGAGACCAGAAAGAGTGGAAGAAATCTCCAGTGAACATAGGAGAGGGATGAGAAGAAGAAAGAGAAGAAGTTGAGAAGCAAAATTTGGCGAAGGGTCAGGATTAGTGGGCAGAAGGAGGGTTTTAAGAGGAGTGTCTGGAGGAAGTTAGGTTGGACATCAAGACAGAGCCAAAGGAGACTGTGGGTCGACACTGGTAGGCGCTGCAGAGCGGTCCATTGCTCTGGGCTGGGAACACCCTCCCTCCCGCCATCACCATGTACTTTTGGACATCCGTGCAATCCCTTAGGCTCATTGCTGCGAAATCATCTCTCTTTCAAATGCTAATTCTTCTGGAAGTGGGATGCCTGCCAGAACTAATATTTAAAAATCTGGAGCTTTCTCATCACTTTTCGTATTTCTGGTTTCTCGCCCCCTTCTCTCTCTCTCTCTCTCTCTCACACACACACAAACCCAAAGTAATAGGTCAGCCGTACTAGATTTGCATTCATCCTTAGACAGATTACGTAACCCCCAACTCTTTTCCTGGCCTTGCACCTGGACAGCAGTTGCCCTTAACTAGTGTGCGCGTCGTTCTTTTAGTCTCCCCTGGCTGAATGTAATTATTTACATGACTTACCAGGCGCCTATCATATGCAACACTTTATTTAGAAATTTTCTTTTAGAAATATACTTTTGTATCTGAAAAAAATATAGTGCTAGTCCTTAACTCAAAGTCTGATGCAGCAGAGGGTTTAAAGCGCTAAATTTGAAGTCTCAGCTCAGGCGTGGACCGTGTGTGGCAGAGAGGCTGGAGGTCACTAGAGCTGATGACCTCTGCTCACAATGGGAGAGCTGTTGCCGGGAAGCGGTTGTCCAGCCAGTCACTACATTTTTCACTTCCTTTGCGTCTGGGTGGAACCATGTGATCTGTGCTGGAAGATGAAGCGTGGGAAGCGATGGTGCATGTCACATCCTGACCTAGGAAGTTTCTAAGAACAGGGTTTGCTTTCTTCACACTTTTGCTCCTCTGTGATGTTCTTGTAGTAGGCCATATGTACAAGCCTTTTGCTTCCTAAGGTGCCCTGAACCTGGATTCCTGAGTCATTGCATGGAAATGAGCCACCCAAAAGGGACAGGGCCTACTTGACTTGAAGTATTTGAATTGGACTTTATTGGGGGAAGAAATATATGTTTAAGTCTCTGAGATTTTAGGATTGCCTGATATAGCAGTTTGCCTCTTAACTAAGACGCTGGCTGTGTGACCCTGGGTGGGTTAACTTGCCTCTCCACACCTCAGTTTCCTCATCTGTAAAATGGAGAGGCAAATGCACACTACCTCACAGAGCTGTGAGATTCGAACAGGGGTAGTTTGTGTAGAATATTTGAAAGAGTGCCTGGCGCATTGTAGGCATTCAGAAAATCTTAGCTGTTGTCGTTAGGCTCATGGTTATTTCTGTTCATTGATGGAGCCAAAGCTGGTCTTTGTAGAAATGGGACTCAGCCAATTTCTTCTCAAATATGGTCAGACCGCAGAGCCAAATTAGGCAAAACCTAAAAACCCCCTCCAAAAATCCAAGTAAAACAGAAAATCTACTGAAAAAATAGAAAATCCTGTTGTTTGTATTTGAATTTGCTACAATTACCTAGATAATTGGATAGGACTTTCTTGAAATGGCCGTCTTTTTCTTGGGCTGAGCCCATCTAGCCACCAAAATGATGGCCAACGGTAGAAAAAATACGGCAAATTCCACTGAAGACAGACACATCCAATTATTATTTTCACTAGGCAGGCACAGAGCCATAGCGGGGAGTAGCTGTCGTGTTGTGTTGACCCTCTCTGGCTTCTTGTCCTCGTGGGACAGAGACTGCATTTATGGGATGCAGGGCCTCAGTGTGGAGAGCTTTCCTGCTGTGAATCTTGACTGAGTGTCTGTGCCTCCTTGACTCCATGTTTCTTCGCAGTCCGCCCTGCCACCCTCCTCCGCAGCTTCCGGGGTCCCCAGTGGTGTCAGTGGGGGCAGAGCCAGAGAACAGCCCTTTGGGACACGTAGCTGGTTAGCCACGCCCTCCTGTGACGGGAGAAGACAGAGGAAGATGAGAGAGTGGGAACGTTTGGAGCAGTCACACTCAAGAAGCTCCAGCAGTTTGTAGGAATACGTCCTGTAGGGCAGAATCTACCAGTTTCATTCTGTTTAAGCTGTGTAAGAACGGTGATTATTTCAGCTCTGACTCGCCCTTTCTCTTCACCCCACCAAGCTGATTTGGATCCATACTCCTTCTTCACTGAATGCACCTCTCACTGCCTTGACTTAATTTAATAAAAAACCAAGTCTGGCTTTACTTAAACTCGAAAGGAGCTCACAAGCGGCTGGGCCCCTCTCTCTCAATCCATCACTTCTTTATTAGAGGAGCCCCAGGAGAACCTGGCTCTTCGTCAGGACCTGAGTCACGCCCCCCGTGTCCCTTCCATCCTGCACGCTGATTTCTCTCCCTAGAAGGTGGCTCTGGAAGAAGCTGTCTGTGCTGGGAAGGAAACCGAGCAGATAATCAGGAAATCAGGTCTTCAGCAGGAACGGGTATTCGGAGTGCAGCAAGTTCAATTTGCCACGTAATTTGCTTCCCACACTCAGCTTTACCTACAGCACAATGAAATACATTTCCATCGAAAATTGCCTCCCAACTCCAATCAGCATTAATTTAATAATACATATTCAACAGATATAAACACTTCAGATGACTGGAAAACAAGGACAGATCCACATGTGTTTACGCTGATGTCTCGGCGTCTAAATACGATTTCTATCAGTGATGGTGACGGAAATGTTTTTTCGTTTTACTCCTCCCCCCTCCCAAATATGAATATGAAGTAGTCTGCAAGCTGCTGAGGGATTTGCATGTTGGCAGGGTTGAGAGACGTGGGATACTTTACTTTCCTGTGTGCTCACCACGATTTTCTCTGCTAGGCCTCACCCTGTCCGGTGGATTTCTTCTCTAGTCAGAAGACAGTTCTGCCTCTTCTGATTGATCTCAAGAAGCTCAGCTTCCCTGGCAGTGGTGAGTTTATTTCCCTCTTTGTGGAAGAAGAGGGGAAACTAAGGAAGAATTAGCATATTCTTACCACATAGGCAAGAGGACCCTATGAAAGCCTTTAGAACAAAGGGAACATCCAGGAATAGGGAGACCCCCAGGAGACTTGCCCAGAGGGTTACACTGACCCCAGGCCTCTGGATAGCCTGCCGTGCAGCTCCCACTTAGGGAGAAAAATGTAAGGGGCTTAACACTCACAGGCAACCAAGATGATCTTTTTTGTTGTTGTTCAAAGAAATAGTTTAGCAGCTGAGAAAACAATGGAAAAGGAATTTGAGGCTTTATTGCAAAAGCAAATGATAGTCATGGCAGAAAGAGCTTCGTACCCTTAACTCTTGTCAAAGGATCATTTTCACAGGTTAAACTCATGATCCTGATCCGATATAAACGTGTGTCAACTGTACTGAATTCATTAATAAGGTGACAGATGAGATGGTCAAGCTGATTGCAAGAACAGTTGAGAAATTGGGCACTTACAGGAATTTAAAAAATGTTAGCCTAAGTTTGCCAGGTTCGCTACAAAACTGATTATAAAGACCTAAAGGGCAATAAATCCATAAAACCTTAATGTTCAGGGTTATCTTTCCTACTCAACATAAATCTACAAACAAGCATGTAAATTGACTGAGCTCTGATCAAATAGTAAACAGCAGTGTTGAACACAGGTACAGTCTTCCAGAGAACTGAGTAATCCCGAGGAGGCTTGTTAAGCAGTGCTTTGGTGTGTTATTGATTCGAAATGCCACCGTTCCCTGCCCCTCACCTTATTTCCAAGTGTCGGGCAATGATCAGAGCCGATTGCCAAGTGTTAGATCACATCAGATCACAACTTCATACTCACTAACTTACCTTTCTCTAACTGTATCTCTCACACCAGGAGCTGCCTCCCGGGGTATCTTGCGTGCCCTCAGTTTTTGCCCATGTCTCTGTCTTTGGAGCCTGCTTCTGCTTTTATCCTGCTGTTCCTCACTGACTTCTTTCTCTTCTTCCCCCAACTCAGGATTCTTTCCATTTCCAGTGTCAGTCTCACAAGATCTTCAGGCTTTTGAGGTTTTTCCTATCACAGATCAATCTGGTGGTCATTGAAGTCAGAAATGGTCTTGGTAAACAAAACCCCATGGCAGAGATAGATGGAAGTGCCAGACTGAGAAAACAAAGACTGAATTTTCCTTGGGGGAGGAAAGAGTGGGAGGAAACCAAGGATAGCCAAGCATTAGAGATGATTTTAGCTCTGCCACTAATACAGCTCCCATCCAGCGACAGGTCCTTCAGAGATTCATGGTCCTGGAAAAGTTAGAAGGATTTGACTTTTTGGGGCCAATGTACCCATTCAGGTAGCATCAGCCTCCTCCTTGTCTATCAGACATGTACCTCCTTGAGCAATCCTTGGACTCAAAACTGCTTTGAAAATTCCTAGCTTTTAGTGAGAAACTTGGTCGGATGCATCATTTTTCTTTTACCACCCTTTGTGTTTGTGTTCATGGATATATGATTGTTATGAACCATTTTGCCCATCTATACAGGCACATACTTCAATTGCAATACCAAGTTCTAATATTTTAAAGAAAAATATATTTGAAGCTGACATTTCGTCGGGTTTTTCACAAGATCTAAGATGTGGAATGCGTTTGCTGGGTGTAAATAATTAAATACCATTCCTGCCTTAGGTTGAAGTCAGTAAGTGCAGAATTTGTTTACTTTTAAAATAGATCAGAGACATGGAAAGTTTGTGAGGCTTGAAGTTGGAAGACCTGGGCTAGCCTCTGAATCTTACAGGTTTCTGTGTGGCCCTGGGTGAGCTCTGCAGCCCCAGAGTCGGGAACACACCCTTGTCTCGAGCCATGAGTCAGACAGGGAAAATGATGAGAAAGGTGTTTTTGTGTGTGTGTGCGCGTGCGTGTGTGCACGCATGCGGGGTGGGTAGATGGAGGAGTAGGGCAGTATGGAAACTCGGTCTCCTGTTTCTCCGTACATGGCCTGTTTGAGTATTTGCACATCATACTTAGAACAGTACAATCAAGGGTTATCCTGAACTTCAATTTTTTGCGGTGTACCTAAAGGATATAGTAGTTTTAATCATTGACAGAGCTGCATTTTTACAGATTTGCAAAGGCTCTGGGCGTGGGCCCAGTGCATACTCGCTTTTCACTTTGGACAGTCTCCTGGAGGGGACCACCCTACCCCTCCCTGTGAATTCTGATAGCCCCTCTGAGCACAGGGGCTGGGAAGAGGCCCAAGGACTCAGTTCAGAAAGTCCCTGGGGCTCCTGGACTAGATGCAGCTTTGTATTTGTTTTCAGCTCCCGCAGTGGATACGATTCCCTTTGGGGAAGATGCGGGCGGGGGATGCTGCCGGCTCACCGAGGCGCAGCTCGGTGGCCCACCCTCCTTGCCCTAGGCGGCACTCACCACTGAGGGCCTCTTGTTATAACACAAGAGACTTCTACCTTTGAGCGCGTTGCATGTATTTTACCAGAGGGCCCAGGCCTCCCCCAGAGGTGGCAATCACTCACCCAGGTCCCGAATCCTAGCGCTTCCTCCCACTTGGACTCTGGAACCTGAGCCATATCTACCTTCGCGCTGTGTTTCCTGCCTTTTGATTACTTCTTTCATCTTGGAGATTCTGAGTTCTGGCTCTTGACCAAATTTTGGCACAAAAGGCATGAGGTTGCCTGCCATCTCCCTGAGGCTGCATCTCTTACATGGGAGACGGGACAGCCACATCCCATACGTGGGATGCAGAGGATTTTAGAATTTGTGCAGATGGGCACATCATGCCCTGGGAGCCCTGTGACCTTTGAGACTTCTCATGAGCAGTGAGTGCGAGCTGCCACGCAGAGCAATGCTTCTCCGGCTATCTGTGGTGAAGGGCCCGTTTTGTTCTTAAAACTTCTAGTCCATTGCAGATCAGACTTAACACAGTTTTAAAATACAATAAAAATAAATTTTAAAAATGAAATTAAAAATATACAAAGTGCAAGCTCCTTTTTAAAAGGAGATACAGTTGATGTAAAGCATTGTGTAAGTTACAGGTGTACAACCCAGTGCTTCACAACTGTTAAAGGTCATGCTCCATTTATAGGTATTATAATATATTGGCTATATTCCTTGTGTTGTACAATATATCCTTGTAGCTTAATTATTGCATACATAGTAGTTTGTACCTCTTAACTCTCCACCCTTATCTTGCCCCTCCCCCTTCTCCTCTTCCCATTGGTAAGCACTAGTTCTCTGTATCTCCGAGTCTGTTTCCTTTTTGTTACATTCACTAGTTTGGTTTATTTTTTAGATTCTACATAAAAGTGATATTATACAGTATTTGTCTGTCCCTGTCTGGCTTCTTTCACTTAGCATAATACCTTCCAAGTGCAACCATGTTGTTGCAAACGGCAAAATTTCATTCTTTTCTATGGTGGAGTAGTATTCCATTTAATATATATATATATCTCCATTCATCTGTTGATAGACACTTAGATTGCTTCTTTATCTTGGCAATTGTGTGCTGTGAGCATTGGGGTACATGTATCTTTTAGAATTAGTGTTTTGGGGTTTTTTTTGCGGGGGGGGGGGGTTATCTTTGGATATATACCCAGAAGTGGAATTGCTGGGTCATATGGCAGATAGTTCTATTTTTAGTTTTATGAGAAACCTGCGTACTCCTTTTCACATGGCTGCACCAACGTACATTCCCACCAGCAGTGCAGGAGGATTTCCATTTCTTCACATCTTCACCAACATTTGTTATCTATAGTCTTTTAGATGATAGCCATTTTGACAGGTATGAGGTGGTATCTCAGTGTAATTGTAATTTGCATGTCTCTGATGATTAACAGTGTTGAGCATCTTTTCATGTTCCTGTTGGCCGTCTGAAAATCTTCTTTGGAAAAATGTCTCTTCAGATCTCTTGCCCATTTTTAAAATTGGGTTTTTTGAGGTATTTTTTTACTGAGTTGTTTGAGCTGTTTGTATATTTTGGATGTTAATCCCTTACCAGTTATGTCATTAGCAAATATTTTCTCCCATTCAGTAGGTTATATTTTCATTTTGTCAGTGGTTTCCTTTGCTATGAAATAGCTTTTTAAATTTAATTTTTTATTAATTTATTTTTTATTGAAGTATAGTTGGCTTACAGTGTTGTGTTAATTTCTGGTGTACAGCATAGTGATTCAGTTATACGTATATATATTCCTTTTCATATTCTTTTTCATTGTAGGCCATTACAAGGTATTGAATGTAGTTCTGTGTGCTATACAGTAGGTCCTTGTTTATGTAAAAAAAGCTTTTAAGTTTAATTAGGTCCCATTTGTTTATTTTTGCTTTTATTTCCTTTGCTTTGTTCTAGTTCTATGAAAAATGCCTTTGGTACTTTGGTAAAGATTGCATTGAATCTGAAGGTTGCCTTGGGTAATGTGGTCATTTTAACAACAGGGCTTCTTCCAATCCAAGAACACGGTATATCTTTCCATCTTTTTGTGTCATCCTTAGTCTCTTTCATCAGTGCTGTAGTTTTCAGAGTACGGGTCCTTGGCCTCCTTAGGTAGGTTTATTCCTAGGTATTTTCTTTTTGATGTTATGGTAAATGAGACTGTTTCCTCGATTTCTCTTTCTGATAGTTGTTGTTACTGTATAGAAATGCAACTGATTTCTGTATATTAATTTTGTATTCTGCAACTTTACCAAATTTATTGATGAGTTCTAGTTGTTTCCTAACGGCATCTTTAGGGTTTTCTATGTATATTATCACATCATCTGCAAATAGTGACAGTTTTACTTCTTCTTTTCCAATTTTAATTTCCTTTATTTCTTTTTCTTGTCTGAATGCTACGGCTGAGACTTCCCAAACTACACTGAATAAAAATGGCAAGAGTGGACATTTTTGTCTTATCCCTGATCTTAAAGGAAACACTTTCAGCTTTTCACCATTGAGTATGATGTTAGCTTTGGTTTGTCATGTGTGGCCTTTATTATGTTGAAGTATATTCCCTTAATAGCCACTTTGTTGAGATTTTTTAATCATAAATTGGATATTGAATTTTGTTAAAAGCTTTTTCTGCATCTATTGAGATGATCATATGATTTTTATTTTTCAATTTGTTAATGTGGTGTATCACATTGATTGACTTGCAGATGTTGAACAATCCTTGCATTCCTGTGATAAATCCCACTCAATCATGGTGTATGATCATTTTAATGTATTATTGGATTCAGTTTGCTAATATTATTGAAGATTTTTGCATATATGTTTATCAGTGATATTGCCCTGTAATTTTCTTTTTTTGTCGAATCTTTTCTGGATTCCTTTTTTGTATCAGGGTGATGCTCGCCTGGTAGAAAAAGTTCAGATGCATTCCTCCCTCTGCAATTTTTTTGGAGTAGTTTGGGTGTTAATTCTTCTTTTAACGTTTGGTAGAATTCACCTGAAAAGCTATCTCATCTTGAACTTTTGTTTGTTGGGAGTTTAATTTTTAAATTACAGATTCACTTTCACTGCTGATAATTGGCCTGTTCATATTTTCTATTTCTTTTTGTTTCAGTTTGGGAAATTGTACATTTGTAAGAATTTTTCCATTTCCTCTGGGTTGTCCGTTTTGTTGACATACAATTGTTCATAGTCATCTCTTACAATCTTTTGTATTTTTGTGATGTCAGTTATAACTTCTTTTTCATTTCTGATTTAATTGATTTGGGCCCTCTTTTATTTTTTTTTCTTGATAAGTTTGGCCAACGGTTTATCAATTTTGTTTAGCTTTTCAAAGAAGCAACTCTTCGTTTCACTGATCTTTTCTATTTTTTTTGTCTCTATTTCATTCATTTCTACTCTGATATTTATGACTTCTTTCCTTCTACTGACTTTGGGTTCTGTTTGCTCTTGTTCTGGTTCCTTCAGGTGTAAGTTTAGGCTGTTTATTTGAGATTTCTCTTATTTCCTGAGTTACAAGCTCTCTTTTTATGTTATTAAATTCAATAAGTATAAAATTGTTCTGTCAAGTCTCTGTGAAGTTTCAGCGTGCTTTATCCTCAGTTTCAGTACTTGCTGTGGAGTAGTAACAAGCAGCTCACAGACCAGCACTGTTGATGGCCCACGGTCTAGTAGTTTCTGATGGAGAGCATACGTAGGAAGGTTCCTGGCCCGGTGTGTAGATGTCCTTTTTATGGTTGACAGTGAAGATGGGCTGTAGCTTTGATCATATTCTCTAGTTGTAAGTGCCTCCATCCTACTAATTCTCTCCTAAGTGATGAGGATCCACATTCGGAGATGCTGTTCTGTGCAACTGGTAGGTGGGAAGGTATTCTTGTACATCAAAATAAATTAAAGCTTGTGGACTCTTGGGTTCCCTTGGAATCATTTTGTAATGATAAAAATTAAAGATCTTCACCATTTAAGATAGTCTTGATTTTAAGTTACCCATTACAGTATTTTTGGTGAACCTGAGGTTTTCCCAGCCATGCTGAAATTATCTTAAATTACTTTACAACAAATGGCTTCGATCTGTGTGTTGAGGCATCAGTTTAATAGCATCTTAAATGAGGGAAGCAGGAATGTTGATCCAGTCGATGGTCTAAGAAATCTTGTATTTTCCCAACATGGCAGTTTGAGAAGATTCGAAAAGTGTGAATGCTTAAGTGAAAAGAGATCTGTGTAGGAGCTGGTTCCTTTGAAGTAAAAATAGGGAAGCCTATGCCCTCAGCTAGATGCTTCAGATAATAACCCAGATACAACATGGGGGGGGAGCGATGAAGGGAGGGAGGGGGAAGAAAAGGGGAAGCAAGAATCTGAAACTTTGGAACAGTGGATGCCCTCTGAAGGAGATGGATTTGAGGAGTCAGTCCTAATCTTTAGGTTCAGAATTATTTGCATTTTTAACTACATCAGAATCAATTGAACCACTTTCTACTCTTCAGGAGTACTTCCATGATGGTGAAAAAATAATGCATCGTAGCATTAACTACATTAAGCATATTTGCTCATTGCCTGAAATGACTGCATCTGTCAAGGAGATTGCAACTGGCTTGGTGTATAACTGGGAGAGAGCTTTAGTTCTGAGACCATAACTGCATAGACCAGTTAAATGGAAAGATAATACCATTATCTGTAAAACTCACACAGAAGGAGCTACTACAGAGATGAAGTTGTACAAGAAACTTGGGGGTTTCATCAGAGAGAATTACCTAGTTTGATACATTGCAGAAGGGTTGATTTTATCTAGCCAGCCTTACTACTTAGTAATACTTATTAATATTGGAGTATATGATGGCTGCATTGTTAGCGCCTCTCCAAGATGATAACCTGTTTCTCACGTAGAGAAATAATATGTTAGAATTGTTGCAATAAGTTGATAGAATGGAATAAAAGGGATTATGCATTGAAATTGCCAGTTTTTACTGGGCATCAGAATTGCCTGGAGTGCTTGTCAATAAATGTAGATTCCAGGATCTCAAACTCAGATCTGAATCATCAGATCTGGGACAATGTAAACTGCTGTCACAGGGACACCAGGTATATTTAACACACATGGCTCCTGGAACACATTTTCAAAACTGATACGACTTCCTTACTATGTGAGTGAGGAAATGGAGATGCCTTAGCTGTGTAACCTTGATGACGTCTTTTGACTTCTAAGATGTAGAACCAAGGCTGGAACTCCGGGGTCCGGTCCCACATACTGCTTTACACCTACTTGGGTCTCCAGCTGATTCATATCCCTCTGCAACACCTTGGGGGCAAACACATCTTTATCAGTATGGAAGTGGAAGGATTTTGCCAATACTGAGGATGACTCAAATAGGAAGAGTTCTTAGTAGATCAATCAGGGTTGCTCCTAAGATTCTACTTTAGTTGTGCCATATCCAGTGACTGCCTTGGATCTCCATAACCTCAGACACACCCTGAGAATCTCAGGGTCAGAAGCTTCTCTCTTTTTCGCTCTAAATGAGGAATCTAGAGATTGCAAGGGGAAGTAGAAAAACTAGAGTTCATAGCCAGTCCAGTTATTAACATATAAAAAAAGACTCAGAACCAAAGAAATTCCCTTTCACATCATTACAACAGCAGTTCTCTGACACAAATCTCTGTTCAGTTCTGAGACTACCCAGAGTTAGCTCAGACCCTGCAGGGTAGGGGCTCAGTTCCATAAGACTGCCCCTACTTCACATGCTTAGCCCAAAGGCTTAGATGTCGCCAAGCCATCTACACTTTCGCTTGGCCCAATGCAAATTTGGGAGTTGCCATAACCACCCTCCCCACCCACGTTTGGTTTGATAATTTGTTTAAAAAAAACTCCCAGAACCCAGGAAAGGGCTATACTTAACGATTATAGTCTTATTGTAAAGGATACAACTCAAGAACAGTCAAATAGAAGAGACATAGAGGGCAGGGTATGGGGGTTGAAGCTCCCATGCCCTGGTCAGGTGCACCACCCTCCCAGCATATCAGTGGGGTCACCATCCTGGTAGCTCCTCTGGCCTCAGTGCTTGAGAGTTCTCATTGACATGTCATTACATAGGTATGACTGATGAAACCATTGGTCATGTGATTGAACTCAACCTCCAGTCCCTTTCTCCTCCCCAGAGATGGAGGGATGGGGCTAAAAATTGTCACCCTTTGCTCATGTTTGGTCTTTCCAGTACCCAGCCTCCAATCTGACCTAGGGGCCTGGCTGTGAGTCACATGGTCTACAAGAGCTTGTTATAAATAACAACAGACACACCCACCACTCAGGAAATCCCAAGGGGTTTAGGTGCTCTGTGCCAGGAACTCTAGACAAAGACCAAACATGTTTTTCTTACATCACATCTCTCAGTTTTGTTCTGAATGAATCCTGTTGTCAGAGAAGGCCGTATGACTAATCTGCAGTGTTGTGGAAAGAGACATACTGTCTGGGCCTGGGTTGTGACACATAGGAATATTGAAAATGATTAAATGTGCGATTTGCAATTATTTTTTTTTTTAAAAAGATGAGAAACAAGACGATTTTATAGAGTATTTTGTAACTGCCTAAGTGCTATTATGATGTATAAGAAAGAACATGTATATTTCCTTGTTTAAAAAAATCAGGCTGTAGTAATAAATAATACCCAGCAGCACTTTATAGTTTATAATGTACTTTCATGGGCATCATGATAAGCTGATAACATTTTTTCGGTACAGCCTTGGATCAGACTCCGTGCTCAGTGCTTTATACGTGCTAACTCTGACTTCTCTGCTGTGCGTCATAACTTTATTAAATAGGCACTCTTACTATCTCGATTTTGCCAATGAGAGAATCAAGTGTTCACAAGGTTAAATAACTTGCTGAAGGTCACGAATTAGCAACAGCATTAAAGCCTGGTTCATCCGAATCCTGAGTCCTGCACTCCACTTACAACCCCTACGCTATAATCAGAAAGTAGAAGCGAGAATCCTGGACTAATAGTGGCTTGAGTTCTTGTCCTTGTCGAACAGATGTGCTATTTGACCCTGGGCAGTTGACTTTTTTAACCTCGGATTTCTCCTTTTACCTTGTTTGGTGAGGGAGAAGTCAGGGCAGATGCTCTCTGATATTTTGAGTTTTGCCATTTGTGATCTCATGCCTGTGTTTGGCCTTCTGACCTTGTTTCACTCCTAGCATTTCAGGAGGTGATGTTTGTAAATCTGGGCACCTGGAGGGTGATGGGCAGTTTCCTTGAAAAATTCTAGGGCCAGTGCCCTCATCTCTTTTAATGCTGTAATTTCTAGTTCCAGCATGCTTAATACCAGCCTAATTATTTTCTCTGCTTTTCTCTAAATATAAGTGGGGACCATTTCAGAGAGCCATATGAGCAGTGTGATTGCAGATACCAAAATAAATAACATCTTAGGAAAACACCTTAGAAAACCCATGGACAACTTTGCTTTTAGTTTTTTCATGGATGATTGAAATCTGGGAGTATTTAGCAGTCTGTTTTTCCTTCTTATGCCTGTGGAGCATAAACTCGTCCACATCGATCTGAGGTTTCATTTTGGGGCTCTTACTTCCCAGCAGGTCTGAACCTAGTCAAGTGACTCACAACTCTGAATGTCAGTTTCTTCATGTGTCCAGTGACAGTGACACCCTTCTCATGGGATTACCAGGAGGGAACAGTGAAAGAGTTTGTGAACTACTTGCTAAACATTGTTGACTTAAATCTGGTTTGAGTCCCGCGTCACTGCTGCCCTCAGCCCTTTTTCCTCCCAAGCTCTGCAGGTAGCCAGTGTGGGCTGCCCAAGATGAAGGAGGTCTTGGGTAACCTCCTGGACAGAAAGTCGCCCCACACTTGCTCTAGCTCTTCTTTTATTTTCAGATCTTTTCCCACATGGCTCAGCAGAATCCTGTTTGGAGATGGAAAGGAATGTTTTTGAGGACAGGCAGATAATTCTTTCCCCTTAGTTTATAGATAGACATTATCTCCACCTGGGAACTTTCTCTAGAGCCTTGCAGGAGGCCTCGGGAATAATACACAGTTCTCAAGAGCTCTGATTAAAGATGACCCTAAATCTTCTCTCCTTATGATTAATGTGACCTGAGGAGAGCCTCAAGATTGGGACACACATCTGCATGGAGCTCCAGGACCTCAGCGCCCTGTGGCGTGTCTGTTTACCAGGGCAGATGGGCAGTAGCTGGGAACTCTCTTCTTGATGCTTCATAGTGAGACAGTGTGGTCTGGTGAGTATTTGGATCCTGAAGGTAGACTTGCTGGATTCAAGCCCTGGCTCCACCACTGAATGGGGTGATAATCGTGGGCTACTTACTTAATGTTCCTCTGCCCCAGTTTCCTCATCTGTGCCATGGAGTTAACAGGACTTGTCTCACAGGGAAACTGTGGGCAGCATGAAGTTTATAAAAACTTCAGAGTTTCTCAAATCATGGGGCTGAAAAGAGATGATTTTGGATGATATGAGGACAGACTTTATTTTTCTTAGTAGTTTTGAATTTGTTTTAACATACTTGGAAAATAAGAATAACATATCAAGTCCACAAGTCCGTGGGTTTGCTTGGGATGAATCCAAAGCCTGGGATGGGAGAATAAGACTCAGTATGTCTTAGGGACCAGAAACATTTCCTTTGGAGAATTCCAGAATATGAGATGGTCTTACTCTAATTCTGTGGAGCTCTGAGTGCTTTGAGAAATAAATATAAGATGTGAAAGAGACATGAATTTTCATTGTCTTGTAACGAGACGAGATTGCAGATAAGAGTTGGTATTTTAAAGTAATTTTGAAAAACACTTTGAGAAGAAAAATGCCATCTATATGACTTAACAATAATAAACCTAGTTTTGGGCTTGGTGTAGTGTTTCAATGATGATCAACAGTGATTCTTCTCCCAAGCCTGGTTCTTGATTCACTTAACGGTGAACATACCTAAGTAGAATCGCCTTTATTGTTATTAAAAGCCTGCCCAAGGGTAGAAATTGCTATTTCACAGGGGCTAATAGTGCAGCCTTGACTGACTGATGGACCGGACAGAGCTACAGTGCAGGTGCCATCTACATTTACTACTGGCAGTTATTTCTCCAGCAAAAAATGGGTTTATTCAGGATCAGCGAAGAGTTGCAGTTCAGGGTCAGCATTTATGGTGATCCATCTGCAATCCCCTTGCAGAAATGGAGAGGAGAACTCTTTTATAGAGGGGAAAAGATGTTGGGACGGTCGTAGTAAACAAGGAGTCCATGGCTTTTCATTGTCTGAATTGTGACAGTCTCTCATTGGCTGAGCTCTTTCCAGGGAAGAAAGGGAAGTCTTTCTCCTTCTTGTTGAGCTCTGCTACCCATTGGCATGAGAGCTCTCTCCCTGGCCTACTGACTCTATTTTAATCGAGGTTTCTGTCTGTTAATTTTTTGTAGTAGTCAAAAGGAGCCAAGAGTTCAGGGTCATTGATTGGCTCTGACTGATGGGCATCATTTATCTGGCTCCAGTTTGGATGGTAGAGATGTTTTCTTCCGGGCCCTCAGAATGTTTTAAATATGAAGAAATTTCCCATGAAACATCTGGAAGTCCTTCTGTTTGAACTTTGGAAGATCCTCTGACCTTGATCCCATATTCCTACCAGGCAGACGTCCACTGGACTTGAGTAGCTGTTGCTCCCTTTAGATGCAGAAGCCCTCATGGTCCCACCAGTCCTGCTGTCTCACATCAGCCTCTCTCATTCAGCTCAGCATCAGCCTCACCTCTGTAGGCGTGTGCGCTTGTGACTTGCAACGTTCCTTTTGATTGCTCAGATGTTTTCATTTCTAACTTCTTGGCTACTTAAAGAATAGACTGGATCTGCCACTTAAGCAGTTTCTGGATGAAGTGCTTGTAATAACTTTTCAGAATCTTTCATGTGTACAGCATTGGTCTTCATAGTTATGGCCATGGACTTTAAGGTAAGTTCAGTTAGGTTTTGTTTACTGTTTTCAATCTGGAAATCATAAAATCCCAAATCATAAAATTGATTTTCCTTTTTAAAATGACTGGTTTGATGTAACTTTGAAATAAGATCCAAGCTTCCTTTAGTCTGTAAAATTATCAAAGGAATCAGAGGTAACTTAAAGAAAATGAGGGGGGAGCAGTCCTGGCATTCACTGTTACTTGCTGTTGTATTATCTACCACATCTCCATCTTTAGGGAGTCCAGGAGATTGTAACTACTGGGGGGAAAAGCATCAGGTAGGAGATAGAAGATAAAAGACATATAAGAAAGAAACTATAAAAAGCAGTGATTTAATAATGGGCTATTGTTATTATATATAGTAACAGAGAGAGACTTTAAAAAATTTGCTGTAAAGTAACTATGGCAGCCACCATATTCTCAACACTAATTTCAAGGTTCTGAAATTTAGACGGTATGCCATATTTTATAAGGATTTTTTTCAGAAATTGTTTAACTGTTTTAGGGTTCACAAGGAAAAAGCATTTAGTATGGCTAGACTCCCTATGTGATGTATATTTTTCTCATCTTCGTATGTGACTTCCCTAACCTGATATTCTTAGGGAGGCTGCATCACTTGGTGGAAAAAAATCATCAGATTGGAAGTCAAGTAGAACCTCGCCCAAGTTCTGTCTCTAACACTGGCTAGGATTACACAAAAAAGTCAGTTCTTGAGATACTCAGAGACTGAGTTTCCTCCTTTGTGAAAAGAGATAATACTGGAACTTACTCTCAGAGGAGGTCATGAAGACCAAATCAAACAATCTTCCTAAATCACCTAGCATAGTGTTGGGACAAAAAATAAACACACCGTATGTGTTTTGTGTTTTGCTTATGGCATGGAAAATAATTACTAGGACGTGAATGCTCCTTCACTCCTGACACCATTTAAGAGATCATCTAACAAATGTTTTGATTAGTGTCTTTTTTTTAAAAGAGAAATCCATAATATCCAATAAAAATGGATTAATGCTTTTTTCCCATCACTAGTACATCAAGTTTTGTGAGCAGATGTATATTACATTTATCCTTGCACCTGAACCTTTTTACTATCAATCAACAGCCCCACCTGGTCTAGAGTGAAACATTTAGCAGACACTCACTGCTCATAGTCAGTTATTTTTGTTTACAAGGTTAGGTGTTAACTTGTCTGATCCCACACAGCCCTTATAGTATTGGAGTGGTGTGGTCAGGGACAGAGAGATGTGTGAGGTTCTTGTTTTATTGAAGTTGGTGAGGGTGCCTGTGGTACCGGAACTTGTTCCGAAATTGTATGATGTGTAGATGAAACAGCTGCTTGGCTGGGTCTTCCACTTTCCTCCTGGTTGTTTTGGTGTCTGATAACTTGAGATTACCCCAGTCTTCTGGGTTCCTATGAGAATTGAGCACTTGGTAAATCAGTGTGCTATAGTTATGTAAGTTCTTAACATCCTAAACCCAAAGAGTCAGAAATCCTTTAAGAAGTGAAAATGAAGTATGTTGCTCCCTTTGAGACGTACAGCACAACACTTTGGAGTAAAGGATGCAGAGAAAGGAAACCCAGTTCTGGAGAGAAATACACCAAAGCACATGAAATTCACTTGAGTGCAAATCAGTACTTTTAACTTCAGCCTTTTAAGTTACTGCTTGGTATCTTACTAAACTTGATTCGTAACTTGCTTAAAGAAGAAAAAAGTGACAGTGTAACATCTATAAAGGCAAATGGAATCATTCCCTCTTGGTTTGGACTCAAAGGAAGGCCACATATTTAAATAATTCCTAGTTTTACAGAATTATTGAAGACATTTCTTTTTACTCTCTTTACTTCTTCCTATATTGTTTTCAACTTTCCTTACCCTTTGAGTGAGTTGTATTTATTATAGGCATCACATAACTAGCTATTATTTTGTCTCTAATAAAAGGATGCAGTCATTCAGCACTATTGTGATACATTGTCTTATTTCCTCCATATTCTTTTATGTCTGTGAGCTAGAGTGTGCCCCAGTAAGTGAATTTATAGGTAGAAACTTCCAAGGGCCACGAGATCCAGCCCCTCTGAACAGTGACCTCAAAAAGAATTCAATAGCCCAAAAATGGGCCTTCTAAACTTGTATCATGTCCACTAACAGAGAGGGCTTCTCGAATTTTCAGTGTCTGAAGTTAAATTTGTTTATTAGATGTAATTGAATGTTATCTTCTGCCATTTCCAGAAAAAAAGTAATTGATCTAGCTGTTTACCTTGATAAATTTGCCAAAATTTATTGATTTTTAAGTAAACTCCTGGGTAGTAAATTCTCAACCTTTTTTTTTTTTTTTTTTGGTTATTTGTTTCCTAGAAATCTCCTCTTTCTAATCAGTTTGAACTGATTTTATTAATCTCTCCTAAATGCATCAACATTAGTGTATTTCATCAGTGAAAAATATTTTAAATTACATTATTATTACATCTACATTATTATTCCCAGAACCTGGAATTCATCAAGCTCTAAGAATAAAAGCATCTGGTTTCAAAATACTGAAGCATACACACAGATGCACAAATAATAAATCAAACAATTCAAATATGAGAGTCATGAAGAAAAATAATTAACATGTCAGATGTAGTAAAAAGCATCAAAATATGTGTTTTAATATCAGGTACTTTGACATCCCATTGTCAAAATGATGACACAAATATAAAAGAAGTATAAACTGAGGGAAGTTGCAGATGGCTGTCCCAGTAGATCATCTGTACTTAAATTAATAAAATAAATCCCTAAGGACCTTTAACACACTTAAGAGTATAATACATAAATCTAAAAGGCCTGGGTCTGCAAGGTCATGATGTATTACAGATTGTCGTTCTGGGCCAAAGGTAGACTTGTTTTTTCTATGTGGCCTTCATACTGTGTTTGAACACAGTTGATACAACGTCTTTGAACAATGGCTGGGCTTGGCAGAAGTATCTTCTTTGTTGAAGCCAAAGAAAAAGTTGTCAGAGCGTGGGTGATAAATCAAGTCTCTTCCATCTTTCTTCCATCCCAGTCCTGCTTTTCAACTACTGTTGTATCTTTCCCGTTCTTTACAGGCAAAATGCTTGAAATTATTGGCAGTGTTTGTTGTCTTACTTCTTCATCTAGCAGTTACTCCTCCTCAACCTGTTACTAATCTGAGTTTTACACCCTAAAACTCCTGAAACTGATTTTCTTACTGGCTACCATTGTATCAGTTTACAGTTTCCATCCCTAAACTTTTTTTAAACATTGTTTATTGATTTATAATCATTTTACAATGTTATGTCTCCATCCCTAAACTTGCTTGAACGTTCCATAGCATTCTGTGCCGTTAATGACACCTCTTTCTGAAGTCTCTCCTTTTTGGATTCCATGTTGCTGCTTTTTCCTGGCTTCCTCCTAATCCTCTGCCTGCTCCTTCTCACTCGTTTTCATAGGCTTTGACCAAAACCTTCAGTGATGGTTTCCCTTCTGAGTTCCATTCTGAGATATCTTCTCAATCAATACATCATTCTTCAATAATGTCTTTAGCTCTCTGTCTGCCACTGGCATTCATTCTAAATCACCAGCTCAGACTCCTCTCCTCATCCTGAAACCCACAAAAGCCTACTGGAAATAATCCACTTTGGTGTCCCCAAAGCACCTGAAAGTCACTTGGCCCCCTAATGAGTTTACCTTCCCTTTTCCTTCACCCGGAATCTGCTCCTTCCCTCTGACTTCATATTCCATGAAGTGATACCACTTTCCACCTTACGGCCTATAAGGGAACTGGGGGTCTCATTTGAGATTTCTCCCCTTCCTGATCTCTTCTTACTCTGAGTGGATTACTGAGTTCTCTTTTGTATGCTCCCATATGTCTCTTAAATACCTATCACTTCCCTTCACTGAAATCCCCAGTATCTACCCCACTACCATGTCAGCCCCTTCATTTTGGAAACACTGGTCTAAGTGCTCTCCCATGGGCTTCCCAGCGAGTCTTCAGACTGTGTCCATTGCCTTGAACATGGCTCTTCATGCTCTTCTTCCTGCTTGCCTTTCCAGCTCCATCGCTCACTGTTCCTTCTCCCTAACCCACCACCCTGCTCACCATATGACCTTGAACCATTCTGAATGTAGTTCATTTCCTTCAACCTGCTGTGCCCTCTTGATCCTCTGGCCCTTAGCACATTCTGTTCCCTCCTGCCTTGACCACTCCCACTAGCTGGTTCCCAGTCACCCACCAGGTCTCAGCTTAGGCGCTGCTTGCTCTTGAATGGCTTTTCTAGGTTTTTCTTTCCAGCGAGCATCTTTTCAACATTTTTCTGCTTATTCTTGGTTACAACACTTTTCAAATGTGTAACGTTCTTCTGTTGCCTCTTACAGAAAAGGCCATCATTCATCAAACACTCTGCTAATGATAAAATTAACTGAAGTCATCACTTCTAACATTGACTGAATGCTTCTTTCATTTGAAGGACTCTTCTGAGGGCTTTACATGTAAGGGTTAAGTAAGTTAATGCAATGACTGTATGTGGCAGATACTAACAGTAGTCAATGCAACGACTCAATATGGCAGGTGCTATGAATACTACCATGCAGATGAAACTGGCACAGAAGGGTTAAACCAATGGCCTAGGATCTCATAGCTGGAAGTGGTAAGACCGGTATTCAAGTGCAGGCAGCTGGATCTGAGGACCCACATTTTTAATCTGTGAAGGCTGAGGGCCCATCTACCTTATTATCACATCTCTGACATCTAGCATCAGAGTTCATATGTGGAATCTAAAAAAAAAAAAAGAAAAACATAATACAAAAATACATAAATACAAAACAGAAACAAACTTACAGACATAGAATACAAACTTGTGGTTGCCAAGGGGGTGGGGGTGGGAAGGGACAGACTGGGACTTCAAAATGTAGCATAGATAAACAAGATTATACTGTATAGCACAGGGAAATATATACAAGATCTTACGGTAGCTCACAGAGAAAAAAATTGACAGTGAATATATGTATGTTCATGTATAACTGAAAAATTGTGCTCTACACTGGAATTTGACACAACATTGTAAAATGACTATAACTCAATAAAAAATGTTTTAAAAAGTCATCAGAGTTCATAGACAATTGAAAACATTCGTGCCTCCACACCTGACTTCTCCTCACGCTACGAGCCTGCTAGGTAAAACTTTCTGAGGCACCAAACACTGCAGTTTTTCTTGCTTCCTCTCCGAAGCATATGTTACCTTATAGGAAAGCAGGCAACTCTGACTGCCTACTGGCAATATTTCCCCTGTCAAAGTATGTTCTAGTTTGCAAATGAATGAAACCAACTTTAATTGAATAACACTGAAAAGGGGTGTCTTAGAAGGCTGTTGCATGGTGCGTACAATCAGTGGAAAGGGGAAGTTTGCAAAACAGGCCAGAACCAAGATATACTTGGAAAACAGGTATGCATGTGATCCCTCTAAGTGAACGGTGTTCGTTAATTTACTTAAAATACTGTTGCTGGCATCTTCTCCGCCGATCTTTGTCGCCCACCGGACATTCCTGGCTGTGTCATCACAGGATGTCTGAGCCTTCTACTGCCATCAACTTGAAAATATCTTTGCTGTGGCTGGATATTTGTGTTGCTCTTTTGATAATCAGAGTCCTTTTCAGGGATGTCTAACTGGCTCCCATAATTCTGGCGTCTTTACCGTGTGCTGGCTTATCCCTCCTGCATCCCACCTCTCATCTTCCACTGTTTCGGGATTCTCCACATTTAGAAAAACAGTTTGGATGCCTTATAGTCCTCTTTATTCCCCCCCCAAAAAAGCACACTGGTAGAGACAGTGCATTCTCTGAAGTTAGAAAGTCATGAGTTGGAAGACAGCTTCGCACTGTTAGCAATTCTTACTCATTCTCTTTTGAAGTTTAGGTATTTAGTCTGAAATAGGCTAAGAATTGATCATTCAAAGTGACACTACCTTCTGCTGCATTGAGTAACCATATTCTATTTACTCACCTATCACATGTTTATTAAGAGTGCTGGACACTACCCTAGGCACCAGGCACATAGAAAAGATGGTGCCCCGGCGTTCACAGAGGTAATCAAGCCCAGTCCTCACCAGCAATCAGAAGTCAAGCGCAAAGACTGCAAAACCTCTCTCAGTAGAGTGCAGAGGGTCTGGAATTCAAAAGACTGATGTAGCAAAGTGCAATTTATTATTCTTTGTTCAGGAAGATTGGGAAACAAGGTACTAGATTCCATTTGACAAAGACTTCACAAGCTCATTTTTCGCTTCTTTGCCTCAAGGGAACCAGCGCACTGTCTTCTCGCTGGGCTGACAGCCATCCCAGCAGGTGGTCCTGGGCCATGTGTGCCAGCTGCCAGCTGCCAGCTGCGGAGCCGCTGCCAGGCGTGTCTGCATGGAGAGCTGTTCCTGTCCAAGCGGTGGGCCATCAGTGCAGAGTTTTCCAGTCCTCTCCAACAGAGGGTGGGGAGGGAGGAGGAGTCCCTGGGAGGAGATCCAGAAGTGGTGTTCTTTCTTTCCTTTGTGATCCTTTGCAAGTAGGCTCACTGCTTGGTGGACCCCAGAGGCAGAACTGAGGGACAGCAGAATCCCAGACTGCCCATGACTGTTGGAGAGCTCAGGCAGTACTTCTAGGCACATCCATTGTCATCTGACTTTCTGGATGCCCTGGCATCTCTAATACATCATTCCTCTCCCTGCTGAAGACACACTAAACATTTAAACCCAGAAACATTGGTCAGCCACTGCGTAAGCCTGTCTTCTCAGCATCGCTGAGCAGCGTCGGTTTCCCTTCTGGCCTCCTGCCTGCCCCGCTCACCTCCACCGTAAGGCTTACTGTGATAGTAAGTAAACTGCTATTTCTTCCTCTGTAACGTCATCAGCTGCTTCTGGTCCAGATTCCAGTCATGAGTGTTACTGGGTGATTTGAGCTTTTCTCTTATCTACTCTGAAATTCAGTGGCCACATCCATAAAATTGGAAGGAAAAAGTTACCTTTCTCTTTGCCTATTGAGAAGATGGAAATTAAGTGTGCATGAAAGCATTTGTAAACTACAAATGACTTTTCAAATATTCATGTTGCAGCTGCTATTATGATGATGAATCATATAATGAAGGTGCTATTTAGAAATCTCAGCTATTACTCAAGGAAATTTCAATAGGTGAAAAGAACACAAGGCTTTGAACTGTGCATGGACTTAAACTAGTTTTCTTATCTATAATGTGGGAACAATGATATCTCAGTTGCAAGGTTTACACATGAGGATCAGTGAGGTTTAAGATAAGACCAGCTATAGATCTCTATTCCCATTTCAAATCTGTGTGGCTCTGGATCAGTTACTTAACCTCTCTGAACCTCTGTTCCTTCATTTTAACAAGAAGAAAGATAACACATACTTTTTATCACTGTTGAAAGTATTAAATACGATGCTTTATAGAATGTGTCGTGCCCAAAGTAGATTTATTATAAATGTGAATTATGTTTATCTTTTCATGTTATCTATAAGGGGATAAGCATTTCTAGAACTTTGTGATTGCTCATGGGGAAGAGGTGGGCAGATAATCTCACATTTCTTCTTCCTCAATTTTATGAGAATGATCTGCCTCTAGGATGCTGATTACAGAAATAAAGACTAGCTCTCAGCATTATCAGTGGATCCTTTTAAGGTAAACTCTATGAAGAGAGAACAATTAGTTAGACGTAAAAATATCAGTTGGTGATCTCTTCTGCCATTACTGTCCAAGTCTCCTGTTGTGCTCTTCCCAGGGAACTGATAAATCATCCTGCTGAGTTTGAGTGTTAGCCTGAGATGTTTGTGACTACAGCAGGACCCCTCAACAAGCCATATCTGTTCCTCAGTTCTGGCATTTTCCGTAAGTTTCTATTAATAGTTTCATCATTTTATATAAATAAACCCAAGGCAGTGCAATGACCATTCTCCCCCATTACCTTCAGATAAGACGGAAGACACCAGGCTTCCAATGAAAATTTCCTCCCTGTACCCAAGATTCACTCATCTTCCTGTTGCTGTTTTATGAAGAAGATTCCCTAATTACCTGTTTGTTCCCCCCACCCTGTGTTCCTGCATTATTACTAACCCGTTTTAAACACTCAAATAGCATGGTTTTGTTCCTTGATCATTTTTTCCTTTCGAGTTCTATGTGACTTGTTTCTCCAAGAATAATAGGATTTGTGAATTGTTTTTATTATCATTTAAAAATAATTGCAATCTAAGAGAAAGACAGAAGGGAAACTACAAATATTTTTCTTTTGAAGCATTTGAGGATAAGCTACACATGAAACACTCCACTATCCTTCAACACAAGTGTCCTCCAAAGACATTGTCCTTGTTTATAGGATGATCACAGAGCAGTCATCAGTCAGGAAATCGACGTTGCTGCGTTACTAACATCCACTCCAAAGACTCCGTGCAAGTATTGCCAAGCATCTCAGCACTGTCCCGTAGAGCCAAAGGAGCCAGGGCAGGGTCACGTGCTGCATACAGTCGCCATGTTCTTCTAATCTGCAGCCAACTGGAACAGTTCCTCAGTCTTTCCTTAAAACTTCTTCAAGAGTTTAAGACAGTTATTTTAGAGAAATTCTCAACACTTAGGACACCGAAGCTCTCATTGTGGGCAGAGCTAAGAAATGTATGTATGTGTTCACGAACACCCACACTGCATCTCTGTCTCTCAAACCATGAGTTACTGTACTCCAATCCCAATGTGACACCACAGTGGCTTTCCAGTGTGTTTCTCTACATGTGCCTCCCTTCCTCAGTAGTGAGAAACCAAGCTACCATTATCTCCTCCCTTCTTAGAACTCATGTCCCAAACCTTCTGGGACACCGTCTTTCTGCCTGGGCCCACCTTCCTCGCAGAGGCTTCCGTTCTGGCGACATTTGGAAGAAAAGAAAGGAGGCAGAGAGGCAGACTAGGTGGCTTCTAACTTCTTTGGATGTCGGTATTAGAAAGCACCGCACTACTGCGGGGCTGATTTTATGTGCGTGACTGTCTCTTTCAGTCTCTTGACTTCCATGCTGTGACGGGGGTGGAGGTACCTGAAAGCGTTTTCTTCCCCCTCCCTTGCTGTCTTTGGCTTTTGGATTTACACCGTTTGTGAGTCATTTCTTGGCAGTCTACTACTGCCCTCTTTGAAATGTGAACGTCACTGAGTGAAGCCTCCTTTCTGTAGTGTGTGATTCTTCATGTCACAGATCTCATATTACAGCCTCCCTTTTATGACACTCTGACTTCTCACTCACAGGAGTGTTTTCAAACTTTTCATTTCTTTATTTTAGAAGCTGATGTTTTTTTTCAAATGACATCATAGGTGGTGCACCAATTTAAAACACATAAAAGGCCTTCACCTTATAGGGAGGCAGCCTTTCAAGGTGTTCTTTGAGAACCACCAGTCTATAGGAGGAAATTTTCTGCTGTTAAATTGGTCCTCAGTTGCATGAAATTGATTTAACCTTAATCACTGATTCACTACACACCCTTATCTTCAGTCTAGAAGGCTTGGTGTTTAGTTATTTATTTGTTTAATGATTGAGTGATATTTGATAATGTACTAAGGACCTGCAAACGCACTACCCCAAGCAAATCCAGCACCTTAGCCTACATTAACCACGTGATTTCTCACAGCACCATGTCTCCTTAATATTTCCTGACTGAAAAGCCACCATCCCGACTCTTGTGCTCATCCATTTATATTTTAATAATTTCAATTCCTCGCTACATACTTCTATAAAGTATACTTTTATGTATTTATAAAAGTGAAAAGCATACTTTTAACTGGTTTTAACTTGATAAAAAAAGTATAATTTTTTCCACTTAACATGTTGCTAAGATTCATCCAGCTTGTTTTATACCATTTTAGCAAGTTTATTTTGATGGCTGCATAATATTCCATTGGGTGGATACACCACAATTTATTCTCCCAAAGATAGGCATTTAACCTAGTTCTAGCTTTTACCCTTGTGAGCAGTGCTGCTATAAACAGTTTGTAATGTCTCTTCTTGAAATGGCATAAACATGAGAGGGGTACTTACAAATAAAGATATATAATAGGTATAAGATACATTAGTCTACTTTAGCACACAGTTTCTGAAGCGTGGCATTTTTGGCATTTGGGCCTGACAGTTCTTTGTTTTGGAGGCTGTCCTGTGCAGTGTAGGGTTTGAGCAGCCTCCCTGGCCTCTGCCCACTAGATCCTGGTAGCATCCACAACCCAGTTCTGACAACTGAAAATAACTCCAGACATTGTCACATGTCCTCTGGGGGGCAAGGTCACCCGTGGCTGAAAAACACTGCTTTGGGTGATAAAGTCAAGGTAGTTTTTCAAAGAAGTTGTACCAGCTGATACACTCATCAGGAAGGTTAAAGAGAGGCCATATGTCTGTTCCCTTTGTGACCCTTGCTTCTGTCAGTGTTTTGAATTTTTGCCAATAATCTTCAGCATGGCAAGTTAGCCATCACTTTCTGTCCTCAGTGCTGGCTACTCCCCTAGTCCTGTGCTCTGACGATCAACCTAGTCTCCATTGGTTAAACTGGACCAGTGTACTTAACTCATTTATTCATTGTGCAGATATTTGAAAAGCAACTTCATGCCAAGGCATGAGAAAATACACGCTAGGCACAAGCTACAGTGGTGGTAGGAGTAGATGCGGTCCCTTCTCTCATGAAGCTTGTCCACTGGTGGAGGACCCAGGCGTTAATCAAACTGCCACCCTGTTTAATGGGAAGGGACAGGAACACAGTGCTGAAGGCCTGTAATCGGGTGCTTTGACTCAGCGGTACGCGGAGGTATGGAGAGGGCTTCTATATCTGGAGGGCAGAGAGAGAGGGGATTGTGACAAAAGGTGACCCAGGAGACAAAGATGAGTGTCCGACCACATAGGGCCTTCTTGGCCACATTCAGGAGTTTGGATGTTAGCGTAAGAAACACAAAAGGCTATTTATATTAGTCAGCTCAAGCTGCCATAACAGGATGCTGCAGGCCAGGTGGCTTACCCAACAGTAATTTATTTTCTCACAGTTCTAGAGGCTGGAAGTCTACGACCAGGTGGCAACAGGGCTGGTCACTCTGGAGGCCTGTCTTCTTGGTTTGCAGATGGATGGCCTCTCACATGGCCTCTCCTCTGTGCGCGCCCACTCCTGCTGTCAATTTCTTTTATTATACGGACCCTGGTCATATTGGATTAGGATCCCACCTTATGATCTCATTTAACCTTAATTAACTTTTTAAAGATCATATTTCCAAACACGGTCACATTGAAGATTAATGTGAGTCTGCCTCTGAATTTCTGTGAATTTAAGAGGGACATGATTCAGTCCACAACACCATTGAAGCATTTGAAGTGGGGAAATAACTTGATCAGTTGTTTGTGTTTTTAAAAAAAGATCATTTCATTGCAGTCTACATGGGAAGAAGGCCTGGATACAGGAAGGAATACAATAAGGAAACCACTGTGGAAAGCCATGGGAGGGGTTAGGGGTGGCAAGGACCAGGACGGTGAGAGACATGGAGCGGGGGGATGTGATGCGACTGCTGCAGAAACTAAAATTGATCTCAAATGATGATGGAGAAAGACTAGCAAAGAAAGAGGTGACAGTGACAGATTCTGAGTCTTGGTTTGGGGCATCCAGCTGCACAGTGATGCCACTGGATGGGCTCGGGGCTGGGTGGGGAGAAGTGACTGACTCAGGTCCAGGCCAGGAGCAGACATGTGGAGCACGTGTCTGGGGCTTGGTTCAAGCAACTTCCCCTGCCTAGAATGTTTCCCCCCCTTTTATTTCTCTCTTCTTGTCTATCTTAAAAACGTCCACTCATCCCTCAAGACCCACATTGACTGTTGCTTCTTCTCCTCTGACCCTTCTTTGATTTTTGTCTCCTTCCCTTCCACCCTGCCTCATCACTCCGCATTTATGCTCATCTGTGTTTCTTCCTCCGTGCCTTGTCCCCAGTGGCCTGAAGGCCTCGTACTTACTACATCAGAGTGCAGATATTCTGTTTCTGGCTCTCTGGAGCACGTCTCCTCCCCAGTGGGAAGTTCCTGTAGACCAGGGTTATGTCTGTTTCACCCTTTTACTTCTAGAGTTTCTCAGTGTCTGTTACAAGGCGAATCAGAGAATCTTCACTGCAAGGGGAGCACACTGGAACCAAAAGGAGAAGAGGCTGCTGTGTGGGGACTGTTAGCCCCCAGTCACAACCCACTGTGCTAACGTCTGCGTCTGTCCTTTGGGCAGCCCTGGTCTGGCCCTTGCCTGTCTCTCTTCTACCAGAGGCGGGCGGGCTTAGTGCCTGGAGAGCTGCCAGGCTGTGTGTGGAGCCTTTGTTCGTATCCTCAGCTATCTGCCTCTGCTTCATGAATTCATTCGTCCCTTTACTCACTGATTCATACATTCATTCAATAATTCAGTCTTTTAGTTTTTATTTGTTAAGTAACAGGCATGCTTCTGGGTGCTGGGGATATAGCAGAGAGGGGGAAAAAAAAAAAAAAAAAAAAAAAAAACAGATGAAAATATCTGCCTTCTTGGGAGAAATCAGGCCCAAAACCTGAGCAAAGTTTTGTCAGTGATTCCCAGTCCCATGAAGGGCAGGGTCATTGGCTTCCTCATTCTCCTTAGCAAAATTGTGGAGGAAACAGGAAGGGGGATGAAAAGACTAGGTGTTGGTGGAGGCAGTGGAAGGAGGAAAAATGCAGATTTCTAGGCGGGAGCAATGGTGAAAGTTGAGTGTCTGTCTTTGGCAGTCATTGCGCAGAGGTAAGAATGTGCTGCCTGCCCGTCACGTGACTTGAGTTAGCCGATGTTTCCCTCCTTCTGTGGTATTTGAGATTCTAATCTATGTGAGGAGCAGGTCCATCCAGATGATCCCTAAGGTGCTTCACCCTTTATAATTCTTCATGGCACATCTGCAGACACAGTGTGGACTGAAAAAAGAGAGTGGGCTTACTGTGTATGTAAACCCAAGCAGTAAGACACAGGAGAGCCTGTAAATCCTGCATATTCATTATTTACATTAACTTCAATTTTTACTTCCAAACAGTTAAACAGCCAGCTCACTTGCTTTTTTTTATTATTTAATTTTTTAAATTTATTTTTATTGCAGTAACATTGGTTTATAACATTGTATAAGTTTCATGTGTACAATATCATCTTTTGACTTCTGTATAACCTCTAGCGTGCTCACCGCCAAATGTTTAGTTTCCATCAGTGACAATACAGTCGACCCCCTTTTACCCATTTCATCCTCCGCATCTCCCCAGCCCTCTGGTAAGCACTACCCCATTCTCTGTATCTGTGTGTTTGTTTTTGTTTGGTTGGGTTTGTTCATTTGTTTTCATTTTTTGTCTGTTTGCTTGCTTGTTTTTTATGTCCTACATATGAGTAGAATCACAAGGTATTTGTGGTTCTCCATCTGACTTATTTCACTTAGCACAATGCTCTCAAGGTCCATCCATGTTGTCGTCGCAAATGGCAAGATTTCATCTTTATTTACACTGAGTATCATCCTATATACATAACATCTTTATCCATTCATCCATTGACGGGCACCTAGGTTGCTTCCATATCTTGGCTATTGTAAATAATGCTGCAATAAACAAAGGAATCTATGTATCTTTTTTTTCTTGCCAGTTCACTTCCTTGATTAGTCCTTATTCCTAGTTTTTCTCAATTAAATCCCATGAGAAGTAATCAACTATCTAATGTTAAAACAACGTCGTAAAAAGAAATCCTGCTGCAATGATGCAACAAAAAGTAAGAGAGGATGTGTTTGCTGTTTGTTGAAGCATAAACTTGAATTAAGTATTGAAATGCCTGTTTTTTTATTTGAACCTATGTAAAGACTGCTGTTTAGGGCATTAATTTTTAAACACAGGGCTGCTGTCCTGGTCCTGAAATAAATACCATATGTTCAGAGGTAAAAGGAAGCCCCAAATTAGAAAACATTTAAATAATCTAGAATACTCAAAGAAGACATAAATATGCATTTGCCCATATTCTCTGAGAAGTGAGATGAATGCCTTCGAGCTCTGAATCAAGAATGTTGACACTTTCCATCCATTCATGTTAACTCAAATGTAACTTAATACTTTGCCCCTCATAGTATAAATCTCCCCATCTGTTTATTTTACTCACTAATGCTGATTTCAAAAAAAATTCCTTCAAAAACAAATATGCCAGGAAGCATATACTATAATAATCCAGGGGGAAGAAAAACCCTTCCCATTAGGAAAATATAGTAGAAATAATACACCTTATAAATCGGGTTCTTGGTGACACATACATAACCTGTGATGGAAACCTTCACCCTAGCACCTCATTCAAATAGTTCTTTCCTTGCCATGACTTACTGTGTCTTGGTGCACTTCCCCAAACCCTGACTTTCTCATCTCCAGAAACATGGTTATTCAGGACAGAGTACATTCTTTACAGATCAACACTGTGGGTAGTGAGGTAAGGCTTCTTTTGTGAAAAGTGATTAAGAAGATCAGGGTTCTTGCAGATAACAGAATCTATTCATGCTGGTCAAGCAGAAAGAGAATAATCACAGAGCGTTAGGCAGCTGATACAGCTTTCAGGAGGACCAAGAACAAAGCTTAGATCTATATAACCAAGGTCACGTGGCCGGGAGAAATGCCCAACCATAGTGTGGAGCGTTCAGAATGAACCCCACTCCTGCCCTTCGTGTCACCTGGTAGCAGTGCTGTTGGGGAAGCTGTGCTCAGAAGAAACACACGTCTTCCCCATCACGCTTGGCAGAAGGTCCACTCTCTTCATGCTGCCACCTCCCCAGACTGCTCGTAATCAGCTTCCAAGTCCCATGGAGCTGTGTGTCAGCCTGGCTGGACCTGGGTCCCCTCCACACCTCGCTGCAGGGGGCATCTTGGGAGAGCACTTCTCTATAGAGAAGAAGTCCTGCCAGCAGGGGCTAGAGCGGGCACCCACCTACCCTAGGTGAGTAGCTTTACCATGACACTTACCTATTTTCAGACCTTCACTCAGCTTCATGCCCTCTTTTAAAAATCAAAAAAATTGATCCATGAGAAAGGAAGCAATTCAGCAATGTTAAACTTTATGGTACTTAATAGACTTCGGGCATATTTGTAAATACATTGATATAAAGAGATATTAGGGAAAGTACTCACTTCTTGGAACTCATGGGTTCTAGATCCAGATACGCCATTTTTATGTCTAGTGATGTTTCACATTCATTTATTCAACAAATACTGGAGATCTTTTGCCAGGCACTATCATTAGATATGTACAGATGAACATACACAGCCTTGTTTACTGGTTTAGAGAAAGTAAATAAATCCATAATTACAGATCAGTGTGATAGGTGTTAAAATGCGGAGTAAGAATGACAGCGTGGGAGGGTGCAGGAGGAAAAGCTTGTGCGGTCTTTGGGTGCCGGGGATGACTTCCTGGTCCTGTGGGAAGTTAAATCTAAGCTGAAACCCTGAAGCCAAGGTTGAATAGAAGTCAGGCAAAGGTGGCTTTCGTATGTGCTGTTTCCTCTCTCCAGAACACTCTCCCAGGGAACAGAGGTGTCCCAAGGGATTAGAAATGGTATACACTGTATATGTGCAGTTTGTACACTATACATAAAGCCCAATGTTGAGAAGAAGCAGAAAGTGTTTGGGAAGAAGCCAGCACTTCCATTGGGCGGGGTGAAGTGCACTAGGGGTTCAGGAGATTAGTTGGAAAGGCAGCAGAGCCAGTTTAAGATGCACATTGTATGTCAGGTTATAAGGTGTATCCGGTATTAGCTGTTTAACTCCTCCTGTACCTAATTTTTTACATAGTCATAGCTCTCTCAAATCAACCAGCACCCCCAGCCCCGCCCAAAAAAGAGAATTAGAATTTATTAACTTGGGACAGATAACTTACAGGATACAAGAAAAACATTTAGTGAACAATAGTAAGCAAGCTTTGGAGACTGGAACCAGGACTGAAGATGTTTCGGGCATGGATTCGTATCTCTTTTGTCTCTTCCTGTCTCCCTCTCCCTCTTTCTGCTTCACATTGATTTGTTTCCATTTGGCTTCACTGTAATGACAGACTTGCCTCATATGGCAGATTAGCTGGCATCTGACGTCCTGAAAATCACATCATCCAGCCTAGAAATCCTGTAGGAAAGGGATTCTCTTCTCTCTTATCTGTAGGTCAGTCTTCAGGAAGCACTCTGATTGTCCCTCCTTGAGTTATATGACTGTCAGTTTCAGTTCACTGTTGCTGAAGGGGATGGCCAGTCCTCACTGGCTATACCTGGATCGCATGTTCTCCCAGCGGATGGGTGGGTACAGTATTTTGTGAGTGACTGCTCCATTAAAACCATATTTGATAGACAGTTTTTCTTCCAGTGGGTAACATGGCTGTTAGTATTTCTGTATTCATATTCTTGTAGCTTATTATTCCCAGCAGATGCTATTAAAATACATGTAAGGCAAATCCAGTATATTTGCTGTGAGAGTAACATGCACTTCTGACCCACTGATACCCATGTTGGCTGTATGATTTGTAGAACTTCTCTCCGAGGGAGAAATGTACCCTTTACTGTGTTGACGTCCTGTTTAGAGGAAGAAAGAAGCCTTAGTAGTTGAAAACTATTGAAATTTGGAGTTTGTTACAGCAGCACTATTGAACTTAAGCTGACCAATACAGACAACTTTTTCCCTCAAACATTTGCATATTAACACCTATGGAAAAACTAATAGTCCTGCTGTCCCAACCTTGAATCAACTGCCATCACTGGAAGGGACAGGGATATGATTGGCCAGCTCAAGAGGTCACATGTATACTTCTTTGACCAATCAGGAAAGGTTTAGTGATTGTGGGTGGGATGTGGGAAGTTCTCTTTTGGCACCATAAGACTTTTATTATGTAGGAAGGGGACGTGGTATGAGTTTCCAAAGGAAAGGAAGCATAGGATGCTAAACAGTGTGTCTACCAGAATTTCCTCCTTTTTAGTATTTTCAGGAAATTCCCTACCTACCTCTCAGCATTGCTAGTTCCTTTCTACCTGTGCACAGAAGTTGGTGGACAGGTGTCACTGAAAAGGTTTCTGGGAATAGAAAGAGAAAGATGATTTTGTTTAGGATTGATCTCACCCATTTTAGTTCCCAGAAGACCTGATAAAAGGGAAAGCTACAACCCAAAATAAAATAGAGCCATAGATCCATCCCTTCACCTGCATATATAGAACCCTGCTTTGTACCCTGTCCCAGACCTGCCTTTCCTTTGAGAAGATATCGAGCCTAGATCCACCTGGGGTGGGGAGTGTGTGTTACCCGCACATTTATGACCATCTTGTCTTGGTGGCAAGTGTTCCCTGTAACAGCTGTGCCTTATAGGAA
Source organism: Camelus ferus (assembly GCF_009834535.1). NCBI lineage: Eukaryota > Metazoa > Chordata > Mammalia > Artiodactyla > Camelidae > Camelus > Camelus ferus. The sequence goes on along the minus strand of NC_045712.1, from coordinate 33,094,486 downwards.
TCTGCCAGACTGATCTGGGGCCACTGGTTTGTGCTGACATTTGTAATTTGGGGGAAATTTTATGCTAAACCTATTGGAAACATCAATTTTAATTCAATTTTAAAATCTGGGCCGTCGTGACATAGAACCAAACGAACATCATCTCTTATCTTGTATTGTTGAGATCTAATGTCTAACAAATACATTGCCTTGGGAGCTGCCTTTTGGATTTTATATCACAATTGAATTATTATTGGTAAAGTATAAATCAAGACACCCTGACACCAATTTAGCGTAGTGTCTGTAAGAAGCAAGGCCATGCTTATTCTCCAGCACAGGTGATCGGATGACATGGAGTCCTCACTGCCATGTTATATCCAGCCTTGGATTGTTGCTTTTTAGAGACCCATGGGTGCACTGCTGCTTACCGGGACAGAGCAGTTAAAGCAGAAGTACAATGGCCCCATATCTTCTGTTATTAATGATGTTCATGTTCATCCCATATATGGGAACTAACTTTTTCAGGACTGTTGCATTTCTACTTATTTTATCTGTCCTAGAGAACCGAAACATGATGAATGCAATAGGTTTTTTACTGAACTGTGCTTAATGGGAAACAGTATTACAACTCTACATACTTTATTTTACAAATGGAGAAACTGAGGTCTAGAGAGAGCTTTCCTGCATGGGGTGGAACTGTGAATTAGTGATGGTGGGACTGGGGTAACTGTCTAGTTTCTTTGTCTCTTCTTTCTGTTCCACCAACATTTCCCAAAGTGAGGGGCTTCTCTGTGATCCTTGAGTTGAGTTCAGAGGGTTTCATGCTGAAACAGTCATTCCCTCTTCAATTCTCTTTCAGCCTTTCAGACCCCAAGGAGATGGTTTTAGTTCAGTGTCAGGTCGTAACTCTGAACACTTGCTAATCTTCGTGTAACCGAGACAGTGAGCCTCATTAAATTTAGCTGGATTCAATAACATAGCTTTGTTCCTATTGAATTTATTTTCACAGGTGCCTTCTCTGTATGAAAAGTGATATTGCTTTTATACTTGCAATAGCTATATAAAGTTACTTTAAAAAAACCCCAAAAATTTAAAGTGAGTTGATTCAAAGAAAAACATTAAGTAAGAAGTAGAGGTGGTGTGAGGATATGGTAACGACTTACATTTTCTTCAGGGCTGTAGTTTAGGAAACATGAGGCTGTATTATATTGCTTTTCAAATAGGCTTTGGAAACAACTGGCCACCAATCTTTACCGCTTCTGCATCTGTCTCTCTCTCTCTCTTCCCCACCCTCCCTCCTTCCCTCCCTCTGCCTTAGGGCATGATGTAATTTCTTTCCCCGGGTGGATTCCATCCAGTCTTGGGCTACTTTGCATGATCATCTTCAGGCAACTCCCATCTGTGTTGTAGAACCTTAGGGCTTGTTAAGGAAACAAGCAGGCATGCAAATAAAGAAACCAACAAAAACAGCAGCACCCTTGCTATGTAATGATTTTGCTTTACCTTAAAAAGTGCGCATGCTGTTTGGAATGAAGAGAAAAGGAAATTTTGTGAGAAGAGCCTCGCTTCTCAGGATCTGCATTTCTAGACCTTTCAGGCAGAGTTCCTCTTAGCAGCCTCCTGGTTGGATGGCTCCATTGTGAAGGATGAGTGGCTGGAACAGTGCCTCTGTCTGGGCTTCCTGAAGCTTTCAGAATGCTTGCTAGCCTTCAAGGAATAGGAGTTGCTCATCTGCTATTCAGTAGGAGAGGAGGTTGGGTTGGCCTCTGTGCTGGGAGCCAGCATCAGGGTTGATTAAGCCAGTGTAGCTACTGCTTCTGGAGTGCTTACTGGCCGCCATGCTTAGTGGTGAGCACAGTGCACGTGGTATCTTGTAAAATCCTCTTAGCAGCTCTACAGGCTTCTACGCTTCTTTTACAGGAGTGGAAATGGAGAACTCGCTTGATATTTGCTCCTTTTCCAAGGGCTACATCCTTACATGTAAAGCATGGCTATCGGTGTACATGCTGGGAATTCACTCACCACCCACATCTAGGCTCTCACTAGTTATACGATGCATTGAGTCCTTACTATGTGTAAGTAAGCTGGTCTAGAGAGAGAAGTCATGCAGCCAGACTCTCAGTGATTCCTCAGCTGGTCCAAGACACATGCATGTAAACAAATCCATCGTGATACTGTTTGGGCTGCAATTTGATAGAGGAAAGCAAATTTGAACTTGACCTTATAATAGAGAAGAAAGCAGGTCAGGTGGAGAAGAAAGGAGGAGCAGCCAAGGCACTGACGTGTATCGACTCCCCGTGTCCCACGGGCTTCAGCCCTGCTGATGAGGATAACAGCCACTTTTTGAGTGTCTGCTACATGACTGACATGGCGCTCGGGACACCCCATCCTTGAACTCATGTAAGACTTTAACAACCATAGGGTAGCTTTAGCATACCCAGTTATTATAAGAAGAAACAGGGTTGGGTAAGGTGAGTCAAAGCTGTCATTTCAGAAAGAAGTCACAGCTGGGTGGAAAATTTATATTACTGGATAGTTGCTGATACGGTTGAATGAGAGTAACTTCGGGACGACTCTGTAGAAATGCACGGTGACGCCTCATCCCAGCTCTCTGACAAGGATTCGTTAGTGTGGGTTTGGAGAGTGCAGAACAGCAGTATGAATGACGCGTGATCTCAGAGCAAAGAGACAACGTGAGTGGTGCGTGTAAGAACCATGCCCAACAAATGGCTCTGTGAGAAGTCCGAGGAAATGAACCTCCCTTGAGCCACCACCCCCACTTCAAGCATGACCATTTCATGTCCACATTAGTCTCCCTCCACTGACAAGTCCCCCCGTCCTCCATCTGATCCCCCTTCAAGGCATTCTCCACACCTGCACCAGCTTATTCTTCCAAAAGTATGGTGTTGACCAGGTCACTTCCCATTGACCATAATCTGGAGTCTAAGCTTATGATACGAATCCTTGGCCTTCTTTCCTTTCACTATTTAAAATAATTTAAATTGGTTGTTTTTGAACATTGCCTCCTAATCACCATAGAAACATGAGAGTCAAACAAGCCTTTTAAAAATTATCATTTAATTTTCTTGTATTTCTAAAGAAAAGCTTTTGGAGGCACTTTGCCTTGATTTGACAGACATCATAACTTGTGATTGAATGTCTAGTCATTTCATACTTACAGTTTCCCAAAGGTGAATCCTGTGATCTTGGCGAAGGTGGTGAATTAATTTCCATGCATTAGAAAGGAATGGTATAAACCATATTCTCTGAGTAACACGTACATGATGAACAAAATGAGCACCACTCTGAGGGATGACCTGTCCAGCTCTACCCAGTAGAGTGAGTATCTATCTAATCTGGATAATCTATCTAGTTCTGGATAATGATAGGAAACAAGATGGCCCGCAGATTAAAGCCATATTCTCCAAAGAGCTTTCTTAGTGTTAATATTCTGATTTCCACCTGTCAGTCTCCTTTATCTTATTTCTCGTTTGGTTCCTGTTCTGCTCATTTGCTTTTTTTCCCTTAGATTCCTTTTTTTGCTCATTCCCTCTCTTGATTGCAGTGGGCCCGGCCCTTCACGCTCCATTTCCTGCTTTGTTGCTGGCTGTTTCTGGCTGAGTCGGTGAGGATGGGCACTAGCAGGGTGCTGGGGGCAGGAGGAAGGAAGAAGCCTGGGTATTTTCCCCTCTCTGGCTGCTTAGGAGAATGCTTCCAGCCGTGGTTGCTGTGGGCAGATCTTAATTTCAGCTCCCACTACCCAGCTGTTGCCTCTGGGGTAGGCACCCAGTGTAATTTTTATTTTCACTGGAGACACCATCTCCAGGCTCCTTTGACACTGACTTTGACTCTGTCCCTCCAGTCCCAAAGGTGGTAGTGACTTCCTCCATGTGCTGATCTCTGGATTGCTTCCTCCTTCTGCATTTGCTTTTTTAGCTCTTTCTAACATTGCTACAGTGAATTCCCCATATTCAATCCTCTCTGTTGAGCTACCTTGTATGGGTTTTGTTTTCCTGCCTGGACTCTGATGGATACAGTTCCAAATTCAGAAGTGGGAAAACTGGACTCTGAATTTTTTTAATGATCACCTGAAATGCCATCAGTATCCAGTCTAAAATCCAGACCTTCCTGGTGTCAAATGACATCATTGACTAAATACAATTATAATTCATTTCTCATGCCCTATTAGAGGGCTGAGAGAAATGAGTAAGATTACTAACCTAAACACAAAATTGCAAATATAGACACTACTGGAGAATATTTATATAGTCTTGGTGAGAAGACCTGCAAATCTTTATCTCATTTTACAACTGAAGAAACTGAAGCTCAACGGGTCTTAGTAACATGTCTGAGAATAGAAACACCCCTAGAATTGCAACCCCCCCAAAGCAAGAACCTTACTTGTCTTGCTTTACAAACTCTGTGTCCTCAGAAACTAGAAATATTTGTCACGTGGTATGGTGTTCCCAATCAGTGCCAACAAATGGTAGGATAAGGATTTATGGATAGTGAGCCTGGCCTCTTGGCTTACCATTTATCAGTAGTCACCTCACAAGGATCTCAGCTGGCCAGTGCTAAGGGCACGTGGAGTTGTGGGGGGCATTGGAGGGACAGAGGATGGGAACATGAGATCAACAATTGTGAACTCAAGCAGGACTATTTAGGACGTGGTAGGATGTGGTCACCTTGGCAATAAGATACGGATGCTTACTGGGTTACAAAGCACTCAGTTAGGCAAATGTGACCTTATAAAAATATCCAAAAGAGCGTAAAAGAGATGAAGAAACATGAAAAAGTTTGTCCCACCCAAAATACAAAATAGACCAGAAAAACAGATGAACATCTCAAAATTAAAAGATAACATCGGAGCTTGCTAACACAAGGTGAACACTCTGTTTCTCGTTGTCTCTGTTGCTTCCATTTATTATTTCAGGGTTATTGGTAGAGTTTGCTCCTTTTTGTTGCATTCTGATAATGGAAGAAAAGTGGCATAAAGAAAGCAAAAGTACCTCAGCAGCTGCAGAATACAAAATACATATGTACCTATCAGAGCAGTGAAGCAGCTGACCTGCTGTCCAGCCTACACGATCATAATTTGGCTACTTTATAAGTTAACTTTTTTGTCAGCGAGAACATTTAAAAAAGGAAAGATACTCTGTTTAAAAGTAAATGATGATAATAAATGATAATTAGGCAATATTCAATGTTGTGCAAGATCCTGTGGACCTGAGAAAGCACACAGATTTTTAGTATATTGAAATATTTCTGTTCTGTTATGACAAGCCCCCAGGGCCCTCCTCCCACTGCTCCCGCCCTCCTCCAGGTCCCAGAGCCGCTGGGTCCTCCAGACCCGGCCGCAGCCTCTGTTCTGATTGGCCGGTGCTCCTGCTCCTCTGCCTGTGCTTGCGGCGTCTTCTGAGTGTCACATCTGAAAGCATTTTTACAAAGACAGGACTAAGTAATAATTGTGTGAAAGAAACCTCACATCTCCATGACTTCTTGATGTTACCAGCTTTGCACTAAGAGTATTGTTAGGAATGAAATTTTGTATCCCCCAAATTCATGTGTGGAAGCCCTGACTCCCCAGTTAACTAAGGTTGAGTGAGGTTATGAAGGCGAGGGCCTGGTGCAGTGGGACAGCTGTCCTTCTGAGTGGAGAAGGAAGCACAGGGCGGGTGCGCACAGAGGCAAAGGCCACATGAGGACCAGCGAGAAGGTGGCCACCTCCAAGCCAGAGAGAGAGCCCTCAGTGGACACCAGCCCTGCCAGCACCTTGGCCTTGGGCTTCCGGCCTCCGGAACTGAGAAAACACATTCCTGACGTTGGAGCCGCCCACTCTGTGGTGCTCCGTTTGGGCAGCCTGAGCAGACTCGTCCGAGTGTGATAAGCTTCAAAGGGAAAGTGAATCTCTCGTCATGGTTTTAAGAAGAGCGAGCACCTAGAAACAGCAGTAAGTCTGTACCATCCATCCTATCGTGTGAAGGCCCTGCCGAGGCAGCGCTGGGCCAGAGCAACTGCTAATGGTAGAACGCAGCGCGGTGCCGAACGCCAGGAGGCTGGGATAGGTCTTCTTTGAGCAGGTGATGTAGTTCTGCATCTCTGCCTCACCTGCGCACCCGCATCCATCAAGTGTCACAGTAATGGAAATTCAGTGATAGCTCGAGACAGAAAGGTAAAGGGTGTATTCCACTTGAGAAGGATGGGCCATCGTGCATTTTCTCACAGTAGCCTCTCAACCTGCACTTTAACAAATAATTCTTGGCACGCCAACATGCCTTTTGAAGTTGCTTTTGCACTGCTTTGGCTACGTACAGCCGCCTGTCTTGGACTAGGCAGTATTACCCAGCGTCTTCCCTGGTGCAGTTGCTCAGAGTTTCATTCCTCCGTTGCGGCTGAAATAGAAGTTGAGTGTGTAGATGTACATTCGTTGTGACCTGCAGTGAGCAGAGCAGAGCAGAGCAAGCCCCTGTGCCACTTCTGAAGTAAATCAAATGTGGTGTGCATTCCAGACGTGTAGAAGCATTGATAGTGCTGTTCAAACAGCCACTCTCAGCAGAAGAGTGCATTCTTCCTACGGAGGCCCTTTGCCCTTCCTCCATAGGCATGTTAAGGCGTCTTCGGGTGAGGGGTGTAATCCTCAGTGTGGGCACCAGAACACGAGTTCCAAAGGCCGAATTAGAGATTCCCCAAGTTACCCCTGGGGCTTTATGAAGATGATAAAAGGACTCATTGCAAATGACTGAATCCGTACTGTGGAATCCACAATGTACACTCCAACATTCAGTGTAATTATTTATTGCATTTTAGATAGAATTAATGTCTATTGTATATTATATAATGGATATAATTATCCATTCAACAAATGACACATTTACAATTTGTTCCTCGGTATGAGGTGGTGAAAACCTCTGGCGTGGAGTGGTCAGCGCCATCTTGGCTGGATTGGGGTTCCTCTTTGTTTTCCATTGTTGACACTGTGCTGTTCCTCTGCAATTACATTACACCATCCTTGTCCTCTCCTGTGTGCGTTCAGATGCCACGTTCTTGAATTGTAATCTTAATCTCAGTTTATTTACTTGCTCACAACTCATTTGCAGCACATACTCTGATCAGTTATGTTGCTAAAAAGAGTTTGCTTTTCACCACTTGTGTGCTGTGATGTGCCCACTGCTAGGACTGTGTTCCATGGAAATGGCTTACCTTTCCATTTGTGAGGTGATCCATGAGTTGTGCAGGACACTCATGCCAAGGGAATGGTTATGTGCCCACTTACTGTGGTGGAACGAGTAAGGTGAGATTGGCTTTGAGTTACAAATGGGTTCCCCCTTCATTGAGTAAATGTATGAGCACCAGAAAACACGGGACATGCTATTTTTTATCTTGTCTCGTGATGGTAATTGGACATCTCCAATCTACGTCTGATACCATGATAATGGTGCCACCTGGATTCTGCCTTGGAATGACTGGTGCCCAGTGTCTTACCCGACATCTGAAGATGTGGTTCAGATGTACTAAGAGAGATCTTCTCGGATATTTGTTGGGTTCCTTCTCTGTTGTGATGGGTACAGGCAGTTATTCAGTCCATAAATCTTTATTGTGTTTATTAAGCATCTGCTATGTTCCGGGCATTGTTACAGGTGCTAGAACCAGGGCAGGCAACAAACAGTAAGTCCCTCTTCTCGTGCAGTTTACATTGGTGTGGATGTGGACCAGCCTTGCCCTGAAAGAAACACAGTGCAGGCTAGTGGGGGCGTTCTTCAGTGCACTTGTAGTGAGATTAAATGTGGTGCGACATGAGGCAGACATGTGAAGAAGAGTTGTGGGGATTAGCATGAAATGGACGGTTGGGAGTTGACTTTGGAGAGTTCTGAACTGCGTGAGAGTTGTTGGAGCTTCTTTAGTTTTAAATTACTGTTATTCATATCCGTGTTTTCAATATAATGAAGTAATGAAGATGGTAACATTAAGGGCATTTTCTTGGCCTTCACTTGGGTTGAAATTAGCAGATCAATCTGACAAGTGTCAGTAGTAACCGTTTTTGTCCGTGGACGATAGTGGGCAGCTATATCCACATCAGTCTAGGCATATCTGCATACAACGAATATAAATGATTTCAAATTTCAAGCATATGCTCAAGTAGAAAGCCAAATTCTGCATTAATTTGACATTAGTAAAGCAATTTGTTTTATGGTTGATCTTGGAAATGCTGCTTTTGAATTAATTTCTGTTTAAGTGAGACCAACAGGAAAACAAAACAAAAAGCTGAGATGGATGCGATAGAAAAAGAAATCTATCCATTCTTGCGGAAGGGAGTAACTACGTATGCTCTCTGTTCAGAACGGTAGACTAAAGAGGCAGTCAGGGAAAAGGATTGAAATCTAAAATGTGAATTTCACTTAAAACTGTCAATATCAGAATTAAAAAAAAAATCTGGGTAGTTTTCTCTGCAAACTCTGCTCATCTAAGTTTTATCAGTAGGAAAGGGACTTATTCCCAGCACCTTCTTCTACTGGGTAATATTTCAAATATTTGGGGATGACTGTCATATCTCCTTAAAGCTATGCATGGTGTCAAACTGAAACCACACACACACAGTTCACATACACCCACAGCCACACACACTTGAATCATGCTGCGTTGACTAACCTATGGCAGACACCACATCATCATCATAGGTCTTTGAATATTATCTGTGGACCTAATGGCCTTTGATCACCGTGTTCCACAGGTACCTATATATACATGTGTCTGGAACTGTCTGGTACCCCAAAATCTCAGTCTCATTTCAGGTCTTCAGTGTTCATGGGTTTCCTGTGGATGAAGTGCATTGATTTTGCTTTTGAGTAAAACGATTTGTACCAAGGACATGACATCCTTTCAGCCAGTTGAAAACCTTTTGTGAGCAGTAAGACTCTAGCCCCTAACTGTGGAGGATGGAGAGGTCATTATGCAAATGTAGACTTTTGAAAAAGGGGGAACTAGTGCTAATCAAGGAATACAAACACCAGCTAGTCTTAGAATGAATCTGAGATTGATTTCTCTCTAGTCGCACAGACGGCAATTGGCCTGCAATTTTCACACTGTACTTGGTTTGAATTGTTGGGAGAAATGAAGTTGTTTATTGATTAGCATTTGAAAAACCAATTAGTACTTCGTTTGCTTGAAAGACAAAACAAGAGCACAGTGTCAGAAGCAGATATAAGCGTTTCCAGGACTAAGAAGCACCCCAGGGCCGATAAGTTGGCCTTGAAATTCTGAAGGAACAGACTCTGAATGGGAGCTTGATTTTAGCCAGGACTCTATGGTCTGAGTCCACAGTCTGGGACAAAGGGTTGCCTCTTTCTCACCTTGTGGCTGTACGGTTGACGTCGTATGAATGTTTCTTTGGTGAACATAACACTTCGATGTTCACTTGTGTTGCGTGCCTCTTTGTGCCAACCTTTTTTGTCCTCATCTCTCTCTCGGTAAAATAATGGAGAGAACGTTACCATGAATGTGGAAGAACGTCAGAAAATCAGCAATTTCTAAAACATACCACATGAACGCTGTTTCAAAGTGATAAACAGAAAGCCATATGAAGGATAGTTTGTAAAGGCAAGTGAATTTGAGAAATAGTGGGTTACACTTTGTTGAATAGAGAGCTTTACTGTAGAACAAAGAAGAGCCCTTATTATGCTAATGTCAATGGGGGCTCTCCAAGAAAAGAGAATTTAGGAGATGGGCTGCCTTCTTATTTTTTCCCTGTCTTGTTTGTCTATCCATCCATCCATCCATCCATCCATCCATCCATCCAACAAACTTCTTTCATTTAATAAACTACTGCGTGAGACCTTGGGCAGAGGTCTGAGATGACTTATCGTAGAGACGAGAATCTAAGGGTCTAAGTAAAATAAACTTGGGCTAATATTGGAGATTTTTCAGGGCTTCTAATTTGGAGGAGTTTTCTGCTTATGTGAGACTTTAGTTTCCTGTGAATATCAGGAACTGTTTTTCTTTTTTATTTAGATTGGCGGTGCCTTTCTCGTAGAAGGGCTAGTGAGAGTGGAGCTTAGAGGCAGTTGAGCGGCCTGGAGGAGGCAGCCTCAGGCTGGCGCTCTAGTCTCATTGGTGGCTCAGTCAGCATTTGGAGTGCCAGCTCCTGGGGTATGAAGGTGAATAAGACACAGTCCTTGGACAACTGACAGAGCCCAGAGGCGTTCTGTTGCCCGAACAGCTGGGCTCAGCATGGAAGTGAAAGTGAGCCAGAGAAGAGACTCAGGGCACAAGCTCTCAGCATCCATTGTTATCTGAGCTCGTCAGATGAGGGCGCAAAGATCTGGACCCCTTGTCTTGCCCAGGTAAGAGAGAACTGCCTGTGAGGCTGATACAGCAGTGCATTCTCAGATCTAGCAGAGAGGCTCAGCTCCCAGCCAGCAAACCCTAGCCAAGGACATGCACATTGACTCTTGAAATGGAATGTTTTCAAGCTGAGAGTTTAGTAGCCATAAAGCTGGAAGTGAGGACTAGGGGCTTGCAAATTGCAAGACACATGCAACTTCATTGTTATGAGCTTAAATAAATCAGCAACTGGAGGTCTTTCCAACTATCAGAATCTAAACAAAGACAGGACTATCAGTTGTCCAGCCTAAGGGCTACAGCAAAACTCCCCCATGTTCAGCAGAAGTCAGGTCACCCACATAGACTCTCTGCCTCAGGACGGAGAGGAGCAGGGTCCATCACGGACCAAGATCATCATCTCCTATGAAAACTGTATGATACCTCCAGGATCCATTGCATGTTTTATTACACTTTTTTTTTTAAGGTTAATACCACATGGTCTGTGTATATGAATCAAATTACATCTCTTGAGTTTGGTTCTTGCTGAGTGGTGAATACCTCTGTGTGTCTTGCTGAAATGCCCTCTTCTGAGACACTATGAGTGGCTGGAGAGAGGGCAGCTGCAAAGGTTTCTAAATAAGAAGGAATATCTGTCTCCAGGATTTGGGACTTGTAGACAGCCCTGTGCCTCTGATGCCTCTGGAGTTTTCATGTGTTTTGGTCCCTGAGACCCTATAAAGCTTCTTGAAATGGGCTCCTGCCTGCCTGGTGTTTTCATAGGGTTTCCAGAAAATTTCCCTTGCCTCTCCACAAATCTCTGCAGGCTGAATCTGCAGTTCTAATCTTTCATCTTCAGTCTTTTAAGCTCAAGGCTTTGGTGCCAGTGAAAATGTATGTGTGTCTTGGCTTTTGATAAAAAACTATTTACGGGTCTTTTACACTACAGTGTAAATGTTCTTCAGAACACTTCTCCATGTTAGTAAACCCTCAGTTTAAAAGGACGCATTGGATTGTGCCAGTTACCTTGCTAGGCTCTTAGGATTATGTAAAGAATCAAAGGAATGTGGCCTCTGACCTCTTAGAACCTTTCTATTTCCGTGGCTTTCACAATCCTTTAAAACAGGGGTTGACAAACTAGAGTGCTCTGTTGAATCCAGAGGGCTGCCTGTTTATAAATAAAGTTTTATTGGAACACAGCCACAACCATTCATTTACATAGGTTTCTATGGCTGCTTCTGCACTGTATTAGCAGAGTTGAGCTGTGGTGGCAGAAATCACAGAGCCCACAAAGCCTGAAATGTTTACTGAATATTTGGCCCTTCATAGGGAAAGCTTGCCAACTCTTGCTTTAAAATTCCAGGGACTGGAACCCCATCCCAGGATATTTTAAATTGGTAGATCTACAGGTGAGCACCTGGGGGCATGCAGACAGCCTCATATGCACGGCCCTCCACTGTGGCCACTCTCCCCGTGAAGAGGCTCTCTCGGTTCTAAGTGTCTGCCTTTGGTTTTTCTGAGCAGTTTCTCCTCTCCTGCCCTGCCCTTTCCGAGTGGGGCATGCTCCTGCAGCCACCGTTGTCTGTCCTCTAATTCTCCTTGGGCATTTCATCGCCCAACTTCTTCCACCCTCCTTGTAGTAATTATTCTTTGATGATGCCCCGGAAATCTGCATTTTCAACCCTCACTCTTCTCAGTTCCCTCCCTATGTTTCCGTTCGCCCAGATCAGAGGGCCTTCTTGGCTCAAATTTAGTATGTCTGAAACCAAGTTCATCATCATTTCTCCCAAGTCAAGTCACCCTCTGGACTTTCCAATTTTCCGTTCTTGGTAACATCAGTCTCCCTCTCTGAGTTCTCAGTTACTAGCAATAAAGATCATATTTGTCTCAAATTTTACCTGTTAGTCCTAAAAAACAAATCTAGTTGAAATCAGGACCTAAGGACAAATAATGAAGAGTGAAGCTTTATGAAAAGTTCACAAAGCTTACCTGGTGTGTAGACTTTCTTCATTTTCTTATGGAAGAAACAGGAGAGGAGATTAGCCATGACCAGGTACCCACAGTGAGCCAGGCACTGTGCAGACCACTTTTTCTACATAATATTCATAATGATCCCAGTGATGCTATGAGTAAATACTTTTGATCTTCATTTTATAGATGAGAAAGCTGAGCCTCACAGATTAAGAAACTAGCTTTGCCAGAGGTCACACAGCTGGTGGGTTATGGCAATGGTAGCTGGATCTAAGTTTTCAATATTATCTACCATCCTTTTGTGGTACGGCAAACCCAGTTTCTGCTCTTAAAAATATCTTAGAATTTTGTGAATTGATGTTTGTTGGTTTTTTTAAAAAATAGATATTAATAAAAACTGACTAAGGTATATTTAACTAACACTGACTCTAGCTTTAAGTTTCGGTTCTGCTCTTGCTAACCACTATAAAATAATAATAATAACAACAACAACAATGATGACAGCTGACACTTGTTGAAGGACATGCACTACGTCAGGCATCCTACCAACCACAGTGCACGGGTGCTTGATTATTTTCACTTCAACGCTGTAATGCTGATTCTGTTGATTTGTCCATTTAATAAGTAAGGACACTGCTTTAGAAGGAAGCTTAGAGAGATTTAATAACTTTTATATAGTCATGTAGCTAGAAAGTGGTCAAGTAGTATTCAAACCTAGGCAGGCAGATAATGAAGTCCTTAAATTTAACATCTGTAAATGATGGCCCATTGTTACGTATTTATCAACCCGCACTAATTTTGAAGGGTGGGGTTATTTGTAGCACTTAACAATTTCTGTGGTATAAATATTCTCAACCTGGCTGGTTTCAAGCTATCCACGTGACATCACCGTCTCACAGTGTACTTGAAAATTTAACAACGAGCTCTTATGATCTTGTATTGACTGACACGCTTTGCCCAGAACCAGATATAGATAATTTGATGTATTGGAGAAATTTCTTAATTTACTCACCTATTTAATATGCCAGAAAGGCTGGAATACTGGTGAGACATACTGTGCTCCAGTGCCAAGAGACTGCAGGAGGTAATATTGGTGTGAACTGTGGGTAGCCAGTCTTGCAGTGAAAGGGGACTCAATCGTCGAGTTGTGAGCAGTGGGAGACGTTTAGGGAGGAAGAAGGGATATCCTGGGTACAGAGCCATGAACAGGCAGGGAATTTCTGGGAGGCACTGAGATCAGACTGGCCCACCCAGAGCAGAAGGTGGCTTGGGAAGAAGAATCTAGAAGGATTTCACTCAAAAAAGGAACTTGCCATTTAGGGTTTTCAGTGGATGGGTAGCTGAGATCTTCATCCTCCCAGATGTGGACTTTGAAGCAGGTAGCGACCGACCCTCCTCCCAGCCCCAGGTTACACACACACACCCAAGGCAGCAGCCAGGAACACTGGCATTTTTTGTTTTTCTGTAGATGACCCTGGCTGCTCAGATTTGTAATAGCACTTTTAATCCAAGTCCTCGTTAGAGTGGCTTTGCTGTTCATAAAGATGTGAATGATACACATTTGAAATTAGCTTAACTCCAGAAATTTATAATGACTCTCGATGCCCCAAATTTGAAATAAGACATAGCCCTAGTTTTTTCTTTTTTAGACAGAATCTCCAAACTCCAAAGCTGTCAACCCACAGAAGTTTTGAACCATATTAATGTCATTACCTTGTGGGTGTTACCACTTGAGCCATTGAAATGGAAAGAACTTAGTCTCCTTTGTTGGAATTGTGCGTACGTTCTATGGCTTATGTGCACCAAATATTCTGCAAGGGATATGATGCTTAAATGAGAACAGCAGTGACTATTAAAATAAAATGGTCTTATTGTATGAAATAACTATGTCATCTACAGGTCGCATTAATCTTAGCATTAGAAAATACATCCAAAGGGGGGAAAATACATCGAGAGAATTAGTAAGCCTGGGTTGGAAGCTGAATTTGATAAGACAGTTATGTATGATGTGGCATGGTGTTACAAGAGGAGCAAACAGATTGCATAATAAGAGAGAATGCTGAAACAAAATAAGAAAAAACAGAAATGGAATTAGAAAAATAACAGAGATGTCGTGTCATGGTTGCAGATTTATGCTCTGGGAAAAATAGATATACTCCTTTCCTATTTATTAATGATTTATGATGATGATGACGAAGAAGAGGAAGAAGTCATTATTTGATAACAAATGTTAATTTTAAATTAGCAGAGTTGTGGACCGTGTGAGGTCCTAGGGAATGAATGCTTCCTATATGTGCCCACCACACGCATTTGATTATTAAGTCACAGTGCGCCCTCTAAAAGGCACCGCTTTGATGCTCAGTAGAGATTTGGAAGCTTTGCTCCCAGTTGCCTTTCTACGGGCTGAGGGTGAGGCACTGGTAAATGTGTGGCTCTGTAATCCCAGCAGATAAGAGTCAGATGTCTACAGTGGAAACGTCTATAGACTGTGCGGATTCCTTCCTCACTGGAAATACCTTTTCTGCAAAGACCGTCTGACCCGAACTGTCTATAGAGAGCCAGGGGAGAGCCAGGCTTCGCACACAGTTTGCAAGCCCTGCCGATCGGTCCACTGCTGGTTCACCCACTGCTGCTTCGCATTCTGGGAAGCGGCAAGGAGACAGCAGGCGTTTGGAGGGAATTCTCTCCCTCTTGCAAATCCTGGCACTTTACTTATAAACGATAACAATCTTGACTTGTTAAGAATTATCAAAACCAAACAACTACCCTTTCCCCAGACTGTGTGACAGCCTCTCCAAGGGCAGGAGCCAGTCACCTGTGCACCTTTGTTCTCTGTCCTGGCATCTTGCACGGTGCCTGTCCACACTCTGACTGCCTGATACTTTCTTCTGATTAGGTGTTATCCCAAGAAAGGAATGCTGACTGGTGCTTTTACTCCTTTACTTATAAAAACAAAACAAAACAAAAAACTCTTCCTTTAATAAACACCTGAAGGGAAGAGTTCTGGGTCACCTACTCAGTGGCCATGCAGTACGAAATAGACACCTAAACTCTGCAGACCTGTTTATTCATTTGTAAAATAAGGTGCCAAGACTTGGTGCTGCACCAGAGGAAAGCTGGGCTCTAGAGATGCCCTGTGGGGCTTCATCTGCTCAACATTTTCATGAGCCACGAGGCTGTGGAAGGCATACTGATCGGCGCTGCACAGGACGTGGAGCTGGAAGGTATAGTTAGTGTTTGAATGACAAAAGCAGAACAAGATTGTAGCCGCTTGGAACAGTGGACTGCCTTCAACGGCTCAATTCTTTCTCTGAATGTCAAGCTCTGTAATGGTGTAAAGCCGTGAGGACAAGCCCGGGAGGCTGCCGCTTCCAAACAGCATCTCTAAGTTAGGCTGCAGAGAAACAGGCTGCAGAGTCGTTGCCCGATACGGTTTTGCTAAAGCTTAACTTGTGTGAGCACATAACATCATGGACATGGGTGTGTCCAAATGAAATCAGTGAATTTCTCTGAGACGAAGGTCTTCTTCTTTAAAGTAAGGAAAGTCATAATGACAACAATTTAGAAATATTGCCTGTGAATCCTGAACACTGTGCTGAGGGCTTTGCCTGGTATGTCTCAGTGATCTTCACAAAAGCTCTGTGCGAGGCAAGTACTAATAGAATGCCTATTTTATAGATAAAGAAGCACACATAGCCATGAAATAAATAGAAAGCCAGGAAACCATAATCACAATCAGGGTAATAAACATATCCATTCCCTCCAAAGGTTTCCTCATCCCCCTTTGGAATCCAGCCTGCTCTTCTCCCCTAAACATTCCCTCCCTGGGCAACCACTAATCTTTCTGTTGATGTAGATTAATTAACACTTTCTAGAATTTTCTATAAGTGAAATCATACAGTATGGACTGTTTTTGTCTGTCGTCTTTCTCTTAGCATAACTGAGTCATACATGTTGCTCTTTGCATCGATGGTTGATTATTTTTTATTGCAGAGTAATATTCCTTGGTATGAATATACCCTAATTTGTTTTTCTGTTTACCTGTTGATGGGCATTTGTATTGTTTCCAGCTTTAGCCTATGACAGATAAAGCTGCTATAATAATAAAAAAAATAAAATGTTATCAGATTCTTAAAGAGAGAAAGAAACACACACAGGTCACATAGGTCATTGTACAAGGCCACACTGGTAGCCAAAGGTAGAATTTAGGCTCAAAATCAGCTCTTTACGATGTCACATCTCAAGAGAGGAGAGAGGATCACTTTCCTCCGTAATGTTTAAGGGCAGAGGGATAATTGTCACCATCCAAATCCTAGCACAGTGCCCTGGGTGCAGGTGTAGAGTAGATGCTAATATTCTCTCCTTTTTTTCATTTGTCTTTCTTTCCATCCTCTACTCTAATGGGTGAGTTCCGACCCAGCAAGTACTTCCAGCATTTATTCTGAGGCTTCAAGAATAGCCCCTTCTCTCACATGGGAACAGTCTTTCCATGACTTTGTCTACCCGCCTTAATTCTCCTTCCTAGTCCAGTATAAATCCATTACACCCAGCCCTACTGGAAACCAGCTAATTACTCAGCATTGGCAATAATGGTCACGTCAGCCATATTCATACTCAGTTGTTGTTGAAAAGATGTTTGGAAGCCTTGAATTTGTGTCACTGTAAACATTGCCTAAAGGAAGTGAAAAAGCTCTCTGCTCATAGATTCTTACCAAAACTCAGGTCCAGTCCAGCTGTTTTCTGCTCGAGGTCCAACACTGGAGAGGCCAGTGTTGATAGAAAGGAAATTTTGCTTTATTTCAGAGGCCAGCATCTGGAGGAAAAGGCAGACTCACGTCCAAAGGCCAGTTCCCCACTGCCTACTAGTGCGCAAGAGCTTTTAAAGGGGAGTTTCAGGGGTGTAAGGGTGGAGGGAGGGGCTACATGCGGAACGGGGCAGTCAGCTCGGACAGTCATCTTGAAGTTAGTCATGCAGTGGTCTGATCATTGTCATCTTGATGGTTTCCAGTACAGTTAATCTTTAGTTCCGTGGTTGGCTTGTTCCCGCCTCTTTAAGGCCAGCTCTCAGAATCGCGGCAGCTTCTGTCGTGGCTGTAGTGTGGCATCTTGTAGTTAGCTTATTCCTCCTGGGGGGGGTGTCTGTATCTACAAAGCAGCTCGAAGGTCATGGCTCAGAATGTTATCTATGGCCCTTGAAGAGACGCTAAAGGCCCTTGACTTTAATGACTAACCTATTATTGTTATTGTTTTTTGCTTGACTGTTTCACTTTGTTCCTGTATTTTCTTATTTCTCTGATTAAACTTACTCTTTGACTAAAGTTTTTCTACAGACAAGAGGCTGGCAGAGGACATGGGGGAGGGGTCTTCCCTGGGCCCCATAGGACCCTGCTCCATTTAAAGATAAATAAACAATCCCAAGAAAAAATAATTCCTTTTTTAATAGCATAGCACAGACCCAGGTTGAGGCATAGGCCCAACGTAGGCCATTTGCTCAACACCTGCATCCGTGTCCCAGCAAGGGAGACCTGCTCGGGTCTGAGGGGCATTTGTCCTTTAGAGAATTTGTTGCACTACTTAGTATGTTAGAGAACTGAAGAAACTGGTTTTGTCAAAGAGCATGGGCCCAAATGGTGGGAACAGTTATCATCAGTTGCCGGATAGGCCCCAGAGGGGCAAATTCTCACACTCTGTTCACTCTTGCTTTTAAAAAATGTCATAGGTCCAGGTTTGTCCTGAATCCTGACTTGGCACAATTTACCATTAACATAAGTGAATGTGTGTGGGGAGTGTGGCTAAGTCACACTGCTCTCTGTTGGAAATATCAGTAGAGCCAGCCTCACCCAAGGAAATGGCCTTCCTCCAAGAGCAGTGGGTTTGCCTACCAGTAACCCCCCAGTCTGTTCTCTGGATTTGAACCTGGGGTTGAATCAGACTTTGTATCCCTTGCAAGACTATGAGTTTCATGCCTTCCCAGCCCAGAGGTGGGAAAAAAATCACCTTATTCCCCAACATGGGGGAAAACAACAACAACAACAAAAATACCTTGCCTAATTCACATAAAGCAAATGAATTATTTTAAATCTTAAAAATAAGCCCAAGTTAAAATGAACAATTTTGCATCCATATATATATGCACATATATATAAACTGGAGAGGAAATACAGCAGGCTGTTAGCAGGAGGAAGATTTTTCCCTGTGTTCTGAGATTATATGCAGCTGAAATGTCTCCCTTCTTTTCCAGATCATCTGCAATGAGCAGGATTTCTTTTATAATCACAAAGTGCAAATGTGTTTTAAAAAATAACTTTCACCTGTGACAGTAGTAAGACAATCTGGAGTATGTAATCCTTGCCCAGGATCAGTGAACTGGCCGCAAAGACACAGACAAATCAGGCACCTGCTTTTCGCCTCTCTGACCCAGCACTACCCTTTGAGCAGGAGCTCGGTGTCACAAGGATGGCTGTGGTTGTGTAAGTGAAGTCACCTGTCAAAAGATATTTAGAAGTGAAAATATCCTTTTTTTTTTTTTAATACTATGGTGGTTATCAAATGCTGCCAAAGAAATCTATTAACATTCACTCTGCTTTTTTTTAGGGAAATCATGAAACTTTTTTTGTTGTTGTTAATTCCTATTACACAACCTAGTGATTGAATATTTCTATATGTTTCAAAATGATTACCACAATAAGTCTAGTTACAGTATGTCACTGTAAAAAATATTGTATAGTTACTGACTATATTCCCCACACTGCATGTTGAATATCCGTGTCAGGTAATTTGCAACTGGAAGTTTGTGCCTCTTAATATTCCTCACCTGTCTCCTCCTTCGCACCCACAGCAACCATCTGTGTGTTCTCTGTATCTATAACTGTTTCTGTTTCGTGACGTTTGTTCATTTGTTTTGTTTTCTAGATCACACACGTAAGTGAAATCATACAGTATTTGTCTTCCTTTGTCTGCCTGACTTCACTAAGCATGGTATACTCTCTAGGTCCATCCATGTTGTCAAAATGGCAAGATTTTGTTCTTTTTATGGCTGAGTAATATTCCATTGCATGTATGTACACTACTGCTTCCTTATCCATTCATCTATTGACAGGCATGTGGGTTACTTCCTTGTCTTGGCTTTTGTAAATATTGCTACTGTGAACATGGGGGTGCATGTATCTTTTCGAATTAGTGTTCTCATTTTCTTTGGATAAATACGCAGAAGTGGAATTGCTGGATCATATGCTAGTTCTATTTTTGATTTCTTGAGGAATCCTCATATTGTTTTCCATCATGACTGCACCAACATATGTTCCAACCAACAGTGCCCAAGTTTTCCCTTTCCTTCACATCCTTGCCAACACTAGTTATTTATGGTCTTTTTGATAATAAACATTCTGACAGACGTGAGGTGATATCTCTTTGTGGTTTTGATTTGCATTTCCCTGATGATGAGTGATGTTGAACAACTTTTTATATGCCTGTTGTCCATCTGTACATCTTCTTTGGAAAAATGTCTGTTCAGGTTCTCTGCCATTTTTTAATTGGGTTGTTTTTTTCATGTTGAGTTGTATGAGTTCTTTGTGTATTTTGGATATTAACCCTTTACCGGACATATCATTTCCAAATATCTTCCCTCATTCGGTAGGCTACATTTTTGTTTCAATAATAGTTACCTTCACTATGCAAAGTTTTTTTAGTTTGATGTAGTACCATTTGCTTATTTTTGCTTGTTTCCAAATCATGACTTTTTTTTTTAAGGAAGAAGACTTGGAGGCCTTAAAGGCTAAAATTTATTCCATAGTACACCTAGCTTGGATGAGGACAGAGAATTATTGAGATGCTGCTGCCATTATCAATGAGTGTTTAACAAATAGGTATTAAGCCTCTCTGTTGATCTACTATGATAATTGGCACTTAGATTGCAGAGAATAAAACCTCTCTTGTGGTTTCTTACAAGAGGTTTCAGAAGTCAAACAGATAACATTAAATTGGTATTTGCTGTGCGAGAGGGGTGTACAAGGAAAGGGCGAGGAGCCTAGCCCTTGGCAGGTCAAGGAATGCTGTAACCTCTTCTCTCTCATTCGATCTGTTAACATGGTTAACCAGTGAAATTACATCACAAAAGAGCTTTCTATGGTCCAGACACTGTTCTATGTTTTTAACATGAATTATTTACTTATCACTCTCATCCATCATAAAGCGTGGGGGTCTGGTGCAATTTCTGTCTTCATTTTACAGCAGATGAAAATGAGGCACAAATTTAGGTCTTTCTCACTCAAGAGTCTACACCCTGGCTCCCTGTGTTTTCTGCCTTCAGGTGGAAAAGCATCATTCCTAGATGACGGGTGGCCATGCCAGGACCTCTGAGGGCAGACCTATCTAAGGCTCTGCGTTCATTCTTCTAGGGTCAGTCTGGTGAAGGACTGAGAGTGATCCACCAAACTGTCCTCCTCCTTTGACACACGTGACTTCTGGAATGTTTGTAGTTCAGAGGGAAGAAGAATGTATCTGTTTTAGGTTGTAAATTCCTCAAGTTTTTTAAAAAATTTTATTATGTTTCATAAATAGACTAGACAATAAAAAGGGGAAAAGCAAGAAAGAAAATGTAACATTTTTTGCTCCTGGTTCTGTGTGGTAGTGAGTCTTGCCATTGGCAGCCGATCGAGCACCTCCCAAGCTGCCTCTTGATGCACAGACGGAAACTCTATGTCCTGATGATCTTGCTTATGTGCTATTGACTGCCTGCTGGAAGACCTCCAGCTGCAAGTCCTCAGAAAGTGACAGTTGCCTTCTTTCTTCTTCCCTTCTTTCTTCAATGACCTGTCAGTTGCCTGTCACGTGACCTTCAAGCTTCTTTGCATGGCATTCATGCGGTCTGCCCCGAATTCTTCTCCCACCTCGGCTGTAACGTCCCCTGGCCCATGCCTTGTGCTCTTCAGTCTCCCTGGCTTTGTTCATGCCCTGTGCAGATATGTCCACATGGCCCAGCAGTAGCTGTCCTTCAAGGTCCTGATCAATTGCCAGTCCCCCGTCCCACCTCCAGTGAAACTTTCCCTGTGAAGTGTTTTTTGGTTAACTCCTTTTGAGAGATGTGGAAAGAGAAGTTACAGGGTACAGAAGTAGATATGTGGAGCATATAGTGACAAAAGAATCTCACCTCTCAGTCATGAAGGTATTGCTGAACATGTTAAGGGCAAGTGTGTAAGCTGACTTAGATTTAGAATATAAAGTGAATACAGGTCATCTCTAGTTACTGTGACTTGGCCTTTAGAATTTTTTGATGTCTAAATATTTCTCAACTATTTTTCCATAGGTAAGACTGTATATTTCTCTTAAGAAATATAAAATTTTTAGTCAAACCTAAGAAAAATAAAGATTCTAAGAAATGAAGGAGAAAAAAGCCTTTACTTCTAATGGCAAGATAATCTCGGAGAGCAGGAATCAGTGTCATCTATCTGAAAGACAGATCTGGGTTTTTTCTTTTTCCATTTATTTTTATAGGGCATTGCTTTTAATGTACAGTGTGATCTGTGCCCATGGATGTGATGAAAACAATTTAGAAACATTGCCCTGATTCTTCTCATTGTGTGTATCCATGGGATGGGCCATGTACCACTCATGATATCTCTGGAAATGGAAATGTATAATGCTGTATCACTTTGTAATATCATTGTCTTGTTATTTCATTTCTCCTTCAATATTTCTAATTGCTTCATGAGGGAAAACTCTGCTGTTGGTGTGTCTTTAACACCTTTAACACTGGTGAATCTCCCTTCTCAGACAAGAGAGCATGCCTCAAGCTCCGATCCTTCAGTAGGCAAAAGCATTTAACTAGAAATTGATAAAGTTGGTTTATTTTCATTGTGTTTGTTCTTATAGTTACCTATTTGTGGCCATTGGTACTGGTTAGAAAGTTTTCTTTTGAAGTATGTTCTGGCAATGAGTGAGGCGATTTTAAGAAAACTATTGATTTGATAATATTGTTGCTTAATAGATGTGGCAAAAATCTGGCATCGGTTCACGAATGAATAGTTTGGGAGATGGATCGAGTAAATCTAGGGACCATTCAGTGATTCATTTCCCAAATACCACTGAAAAGACCTCCTCCATGGACCTCTTAAAAGCACATATCATGTAGGCATGTAGATAAAGTTCCCCAGGACTTTACTCTGCTGTGTTGGGTACTAATTACATGCACATACGTATGTGTGTGTGGCTGTGTGTGTGAGCCTATTGATGGCAGCGATCGTCTTTCATTACCTGATCGCCTCTTCTGCTCAGGACCCAGCAGACACCTCAGTGCTCCCACATACACTGAACTAAGCCTATGTCTCACCCACCTCCTCTCCAGTCCTGCCTCATTGCCCCTTAGTTCTATGCCCTCAAGCCACCCTGAACTTGGATAAGAAGGACGGTGAAAATACTCAGTGATGAGGTTCCTACAGGTTGGAGTTCTAAGTCTACTGAACCCAGGGAAACACTAAGAATAGATTTGCTGTTTGAGAGAGAGTTGGGTCCAGTACAGTCCAAACTGGCAGAATTGATAGTTGAAGAGAATAGGCCAGGGGATGATAGATTCTCATAACAATCTAGTGTCTACTCATAAAATCTGTCTTAAAAAATAACGATGCTGTGTAGTACGAGGAAGGAGTGATCATGAAATTGTATACTCCTTTTCAGAGGTTTAAGTGACTGCTCAGTTTATTTATAGTAACCTTTGCTTTACATTAGGATTGCATCTCCTGAATCTTATATATATATATATTTTTTTTGAGTGAGCTACTAATCAACATCAGATATCAAAATAGACAACCAGAACCTGAGACTCCCAAAATCAGAATTAGATGAATAACAAATGATGGTCTGGTTTATCTCCCATATTGAAGGACAAGGAAACAAACACCCAGAAATGTGAGTCAAGGTCACAAAACAAGTTTTAGCAGTAGTACAGGCAGGACTTGAACTGGGAACTCTCCACCCACAACGTGACTTTTTTTTTTTTTTTTTTTTTACAACCCTTACATTTCATCACATGGCATGGATCACTATTCACATTTCCATCCATTTCCATTTCAATTTATGCTTTATTTCAAATTCAGTTTACTTTTACTTTATCTTGTAGCATGTGATCTAGCACTCTGCTACTCAAAGTGTAGTCTTCAGAACCAGCAAAATCAACATCACTTGAGGGAGTTTGTTAGACACAGAGAATCGTCAACCCCATCCCAGACCCTCTCGATCCTAATCTGCATTTTAACAAGATCTCTAGATGGTATGTGTTACCTTAAAGTTGAAAAGTTCTTTTAATTACCTCCTATAACTCAGAAAAGTGTTTTAACTGAATGAGGAGGTTGGACAATCTTTTAACTCAGTGGGTCTCAAACTTCATTATACTTAAGATAAACTAGAGTAACTTTTAAATGTTGATTCGTGAGTATCATATCCAGCGGTTCTATTTCAGGAGGCCTGGCGTGGACACCAGATGGAATTATTTTAACACGATGTGCAGGTGGTTCTGATGCAAGTGGAATTTGAAAAACTTTGTTCTGACTGCTTCTTAGTTGGATATTTATAAATGACTTTATTATCTTTCTTGAAATAAATGCCTGGAACCCATTTATAACACAATTGTCAGGACTAGAATAGACAGACAACATTCTGGGATGGATGCATGAAACAACTGGGTTAGTAAAACATGATATCTAAACTATTCTGAATAATTTCTCTGGAATGGCATTATTGTGCTTCTCCAAAGAAGTCATAGATAAGCCTTTGTATCAGCTAGCACTCACCACAATAATGCTGCATAACATATCATCCCTAAACTCAGTGATGTACAACAATAAACAATATTTTCATGGGCCTACAGGTTGACTGTAATTACCTGATCTAGGCTGGACTCAGCTGGACAGATTCTGATGGTTGGCTCCTAACTGTGGATTGGGCTTAGAATCGCTCCATGAGTTCTTTCTGAGAATCAGTCTTAACAGTCATTTGCTACCTGTTGACAGATCTTCTCAAGTTCTCTTATGCTTCTGCTATTACACAGCCCCAATGCACATGTCAAACCTCTGCTTGAATCACATCTGCTAATATCCTGTTGGCCAAAGTAAGTCACGTAGCCAAGTTCAAAGTCAAGGGGTAAGGGAACTTATTCCGTCTCTTGTGGGAGAATCTTCAAGTCACATGGTAAAGAGTATGGATAAATGGATACAAAATAACCAAGTTGCTTTTTCCCTCATCTACTCACCCCAAAACATTTCTCTTGGTCTCACATAATTTCTAGTGCCCACATCAACATTGCCTTTTGGTCTCTCCCTATTAGCTGTGTCTTCTAGGTCTGTAGTAAATTACAGTAAGAATTTGTGCTCCTTTTTTCTTATAATATTTTTGAACCATCTGAAGATGTAAGAGATTAGGCACACCCCAGAGGTTTGGAATGCCTTCTACTTATAAGCGTATTCTGCAGTATAAGCTTTTGTCTTTCTCACCCCTGTCCCTCCATCAAAATGACTAAAAATTGTGGTTTCCAGATTTTATTCTTGCAAATTGTTTCTGAGATCTTCTAATATGAAACTGTATGTCATAGTAGCAAGTACTCTCAATTTGGGATTGGATTTCTAAGTTTATAGTACTTATTTTCTATGAATATCAGTCAGTTTCCCTAGAAACTGAAATTCATAGAAATGATAATTCTTACTTCATAATATATGTGTGAGGACAAAATTTTTTTAAAATGGTAAATGGATTTTAAAGACGTCACAATGAGTTAAGTGCTTTACATTTGCTATTAATGCTAGTTATTTACATTTCAGAGAATGCCTTCTCTCAGAAATGTGGCTTTGCTGGGCTTGGTTTCATGGTTCTCTTGATCATTCTTCTGACTGCCAACACAAGAAAGAGACAAGGAAGGACCCATAATTGATCAAAGGAATGATTTGAATCCATCAGTGCATAGACTTTAACAACTCATGTTGTTAAAACTTATAAGACAAGATGATGTAATTTGATGGACATGAGTAGCCTTGTTCATTACCTTGAATACAGTTTGAATCAACTCTCCACATTGAACTTGAAGATGGGAAGCTATGGGTGGGCCAGAGTTGGCAGTATTTTCCCCAGTTGGTGGGACAGTCCTTTAAGATTTGAGGGTTCTGCAAAGTATGGTTCTATGTCCATTAAGGCCATTGGCAGTTTTGTTTTGTATTGGGTAAATGGGGCTGCCTACTTTGGAGATTTTCTTCAAGCTGCAAGCAGAAGCCTGTTATGTCTCAGGAAACTGAGGTCCTAGCTTCAGCTCGTCTCGCCAGGCCATAGGTGATCTTGGGGTTAGCTCTTTAACCTCGGTGTATGCCTCTCTGCTGTAAAAAGCGATAGAATAAAGCTTTCTTGACTTGTGGGATCCCTTCCAGCTTTACCACTGTAGAAATCTGTGAATATGCACTGATTTCCCTGGAGCTGCGCAATGGTTGGTGTCTGTCCAGGGGACTGATACAGCATGGTAACTGGCTTTCCCACAGCGGGGTCTCAGAGTGTCTGTGACTCCATGTTTATGTTTCATAGTGTGGGTAAATTGTGAGGGCATAAACCCAAGCCTGGTCAACACACATCGGGCTTAGGTTTGCTTGCGGTCCACTCTGACCTCTGAATCTTTCTCCACCCCGACCTAGTTATTTGAAACTTGTCTGGTCATCATCCAGCTTTGCTCATTTTGATTTGCAACAATCTGTCTATTTTGGTGTATCTAGGGAACATCAGTTTGCCTGATTATTCAGGATTATGGAATACTTTTAAATTCCAATTTTGTTCTCTAAGACAATACTTAAGGAAATTGTGGAGGACCAGTTTTCTGTTTGTTTTAATTCCCAATCTATTACAAACCTATACTTATGAAATCATGCATTTGGATGTCGTGGCAGATCCAGATTGCCATAAATCTTCTTAAATGCTTGCTTTCAGTTTTGTACATGGTTTATATGCATGTATCTATTTCTGGATTCTCTAATTCTGTTCTGCTGCTCTATTTGTCTATCCTTCTGCTGATTCTATATTGTCTACATTATTATGGTTTTATAATGAGTCATAATATGAACTAAGATGAGCCTCTTCTCTGAGCCAACTCTTCTTTTCAGGAGTAACATGGCTATTCATGGCCCTTTGCTCTCCCATGTAAATTGTAGAATGAGCGGGTCAAGCTGTGCAAAGAACTCTGATGTACTTTTCACTACACTTAATTGAATTTACTTATTAATTTGGGGATAGGTTTGGTTTTCCTAATAATGCTGCTCCTAATACCTCTGAGCATGGTGTATTTCGCCAGTTATTGAAACTCTGAATAAAGGTATATAATTTTCTCAAAACATATTCTTGTATATATTTTATATTTATTCCTAGGAGGTTTATAAATTTATGGCTATTACAAATGGCATCATTTAAAAAGATGGTAGAAAATACACTTCTTAACATTTTGTGGCTATTTTATAAATACACAATTGATTTTGATATATTAATTTGATATCCAGCAACTCTACCAAACTCACTCTTCAGATAAAATAATTTTTCATAATTCTCTTTTTGTTTTCCATATAGTCATGATTTGTGATTAATAATGATCTGTTTCTTTCCAATCTTTTTTACCTATTTTCAATTTTCTTGTCATATTGCAAGTATATTAAAGGACTGTGTTAGTTTCCTATAGGTGCCATAACAAATGCCACAATCTGAGTGGATTAAAACTCAGAGATTCATTTTCTCACAGCCTGGAATCTAGAAGTGCATAAGTATAAGTAGAGTCTTGAACCCTCTGAAGACTCTAGGAGAGAATGCTTCCTTGGTTTTCCAGCATCTGGTGGCGTTAGCACTCCTGAGTGGCAGAATAACCCCAGTCTCTGCCTCTGCTTTCACTTGATTTTTCCTGTTTTTCTCCTCTTCTTATAAGGACACCAGTCCTTGGATACAGGATGATTTCTTCTCAGGATGCTTAACTAATTACACCTACAAAGACACTATTTCCAAGTAAGATCATATTCTGAGGTTCCAGGAAATGAATTTTGTGGAGACAGTATTCGACCCACTACGAAGACCTTCACTAGGGAGAGAATAGAAGAAGTGTTGGTGGGCATCCTTACTGTAGTCCTAATTGTTAAGAGAGTGCTTTTAATATTTCACAGTTACCATAGTTTGTGAATTCTAAAGTACATGATTTTCCACATTTCAGTGACTCAAGTGTCATAAGCCTAACAGTCAGAGATTGCCATAGTTCAATTCGTAGCATTTTTTCTTTGTACTGCATCTTATAATGAATGGTACCTTAGGTTTAATAGAATGAAACAATTTAAGTTTTGTTGTAGGTTAATTTTTGATATTGTTAACTTCAAGCAGGTTAAGAAATTTCCTATTTTGACTGTAGTAAGTGTTTCGTTTTGCTTTTTCCTTTTTATCATGAATTAATTTTGTTTTATTAAATGCTTTTTTCTTCTATTGAGATAATTATGTGATTCTTTTTCTTCATTTTGTTAATAGAGTAAATTTCCTTAAGAGAGATTTTAATGTTAGACTCGCTTTGCATTCCTTTGATAAGCACCACTTAGTTATGTTATATTTAACGTTTTATAGGCACTGGTGGCTTCGTTTTGCCAATTAAAAAAAATCCTGCAACATGTTCATAAGTAAGATTGGCCTTTAACCTTCCTCCATCTTGTTATTCAGGACTGGTTTTATAATCAAGACGATACTTGGCCATGCTATATTACCCTTTCAATGTCCTCTTGAATTTGGTTTGCTAATATTTTGTTGAGGATTTTTGTGTCCATGTTCATCAGGGATATAGGCTTGGAGTTTTCTTTTCTTGTGATATTTTTGTATGACTTTGGTATGAGGGTGGTGCTGGACTCATAAATGAGTTTGAAAGTGTTCCCTCTTCTTTTTTTTGAAAAATCTTAAGAAGAATTGGTATTACTTCTTCTTTAAGTGTTTAGTAGAATTTACCTGTGAAGCCATCTAGTCCTTGACTTTTCTTTTATGGGAATGTTTTTAAATTATTACCAATTTGATCTTATTTGTTACTGGTCTTCTCAGGCTTTCTGCTTCTTGATTCAGTCTTGGTAGGTTGTATGTTTCTAGGAATTTATCCATTTCTTCTGGGTTATCCAATTTATTGGTGTATAAAAATTCAGATAGTCCCTTCTGATCTATTTTATTCCCATGGCATTGGTTATAATATCTCCTCTCTCATTACTTATTGCAGATTAAAACCACAATGAGATACCATCTCATACCTGTTAGGATGGCATTATTTAAAAAAATAAATGGAAAAAGGAGCCCAGTATTGGTAAGGATATGGAAAAAAGGGACCCTTTGTACATTGTTAGTGGGAATGCAGAGTAGTCCAGGCCCTAGGGAAATATGACGTTTCCTCAAAAAATTTAAAAAAAAGAACTACCAAATGACCCAGCAATCCCTCTTCTAATATTTAACTTAAGGAATCAAAATCAAGAACTTGAAGACGTACCTGCATCCTCAGGTTCATTGCAGCCTTGCTCACAGTAGCCCAAACATGCAGGTAACCTAAATGTCCATCAATGGATGAATAGATAAAGAGAATGTGGTATGTACATATTATTTGGCCCTAAAACAGAGGGAATCCTGCATTTGAGATAATGTGGATGAATGTGTTGAGCATTATGCTAAGTGGAATAAGCCAGACACAGAAGGACAAACACTACATGACCCGACTTATATGGAGAATCTAAAATAGTCAGACTCATCAAAGTGGAGAGTAGAATGAGGGTTACCAGGGGCTGGGGGAGTGGACGAATGAGGAGGTACTGGTGGGAGGTGCAGAGTTTCAGTTACACAGGGCGAATAAGTCACAGAGTCCTACTTCCTCCGCTTACTGCCTATTGTACAGCATAAAGCCTGCGTATTGTATATTGTGAAATGGGCTGAAAGGGTGGACCTTAGCTTAAATGTTCTTACCACAAAATGATGATGATGATGATGATGATGATGATGATAATAATAATAATTAATAAATAATAATAATAGAGTGAGGGAACTTTTTGTGGTGATGGATATGTTTATGACATTGGTGGCAATTTTGACAGTTTCACGTGTGTATGCTTATCTCAAACCTCATCAAGTTGTATACATTAAATTTGTGCAGCTTTTTACATTCAATCATACTTCAGTAGAGTGGTTTTAAAAAAGATCATACTAACCAAAATAATTATTGTTGTTTCCTCTTTTGAGTGTCTGCAAAAGCACATGTATATTGGAATTAATAGTCCAGACTTCCATTAAAATTCGCATATGACTAGATCGGGGCCTATTCTTTTCTTTTGGTGAGAATGTTTAAATATTTGTTCAGCTTTTGTGACAGACACCTTTTCCTTCCCGATTCAGATTTCTTAAATTAGATTTCTCTAGAAACGTGTCCATTTTGTGTTTTTAGGTTGGCTAGCATAGAACTGTCCAGGAGAATTGTTTCTTAGAATTCCTGCTGTGTCTAATGATACCTCTTTGGCGGTTCCTAATATAGGCTTTTATTTAGTAATTTTTTAGCCAGTTTAACTATGGTTTTTCTACTGTTTCACATGTTAACTGACTCAGTGAGGTTTTAACTCATTTTGTGCTGTCTCCACTTTCAACCTGCTTTCTGATCTGGTAGTTTATCTTTTTATTATTATCTTTAGGTATTTTTAGAGGCTACATTGTAATTTTAAATGATATAAAAATTTTATTTTTTTATTTTATTTTTATTTTATTTCTCTCAAATTATCACGTTTGAGAAAAGTGATTTGAAATAAAGGCCCTTCCCTATGTTTTTTAAGTATCTACTCACGGGTTAGTGGCCCTGTCAGTCAGCATAAATGATGGCCCTGAACAACTGTCTGGGTTCCCCCTACTCCATGTCTCCTTTAAAAACAGTCTGTATAACACTCAGATGCAGCCAGGGTTTCCACTTACTCAGAAGCAGACTGAATTTTAATCTCATTTTGGCAATTCACGAGCGCTGTTCCTTAGATGAAGAGTTTCACTTCTGTGGTCCCAGATTTCTTACTTGTAAAATGCTCGTTGTAAAATTAAAAGTAGGTGACAATTGTCAGTGTGCCTAAGACTGGCCCTTCATAGAGCAGATGCTCAGGATATGTCATTCCCTATCCCCATGACGAATACTCTGTTCTTACAGCATCCTAACTCTTCTGCTTGAAGACAGTACAAATGACTGTGTGGCAGTTACCTCGCATTTTCTGATAACTTAGTACATCATCTAGCTTTATAGGAGTAAGTGGACAGAGGTCATTTCTCTGCCTATGCATATATCTTAGATAAAGTGGAAGAAAAATTAATTGATAGTGGCATAGTGAGAATCCTAGTCTCTTTCTTTTCCTTTAAGAATAGTGCTTCAGAGAGGGTAGAGTGTTGGTTACCAGGGGTGGAGGGTTGCGGAGATGGGGAGATATTGGACAAAGGATGCCCACTTTCAGTTATAAAATGAACCAGTTCTGCAATCAAACGTACAGCATAATGATAATAGCTAATAATGCTGTGAAGTTGCTAAGTGAGTAGGTCTGAAACATTCATATCACAATATTGAAATGATAATTATATGACATGATGGAGGTGTTAGCTAACGCTAAGGTGGGGATCATCTTGCAATATTTAAGTGTATTAAATCAACGCATGTACTCCTTAAACTTACACGGTGTTGTGTATCAATGACATCTAGATAAACCTGGGAAAAACGTAGAATAGTGATTTATAATCTCTTTTATGTCACAGACCCTTTGAGAACCAAGTGAAAGTCATGGACACTAGGTCCCCCCAGAAGTACATTTGCACACTCTTGTAATTGGAATTCTATATTTCTTATATCCTTCAAAGGCTAAACATGAATTGAGGGGTAAGAATCCCTTTGTTAGAAAGGAGCAGTTTTCTGTAAGGTTAGCTGAATGTCATATATTTGACAGCACGGGTATTTCAATTCCATACAGACCAACAAGTCCTGAGTTAGAATATGAGTTTGAAATGGACAGATATATTTTTTGACAGTTATTCCTTTTGGTATCAGTTATAATGACCCTGAAAGGAAACCAGAAGCAGCTTACATGTTTAAAAACAGAATATGAAAACATTTTTCAGCTGTTGGATGTTCTGAGGAATGTGTCCCCTGTGAAGTCGCAGTGAATCTTACTTTGAATGCATTTAAAACTTTCAAAACTCTTCTATCTTTCCTTTCCTTTGTGTTCCAAGTTATTATGGGATGACTGTATAAAAGCATGAGAGGATAAATCAGGGCAAGAAAATACTTAGTATGTCAATAATAAGAGCAGATTGCCCTTTATCTTTGTCTCAAAAACAAATAGGGCTTTATTAGATCAAAGGGATATTCTGCATCTGAGTGGAATATTAAGAGCCATTCTATGTCCCTGCTGTTGCTCTTTTATACACGTGTCATATCACAAGGCAACCCACAACCAATATATTCATGAGTGCAAAAGAAAGGTTTGCTGTTGTAAGCCACTGTGATTTGTGGGGTCATTTTTTATTGCAGCAAAACTTGGTCTGAGCTGACTGTTAGCAGTAATATACTGTATTTGGTGGGCAGTATAGAGGTTTTCTGTGTCTGCATGTGTGTGTACACAGATATACACATGCACTTGTATTTTGTAGAATTCATGAATGTACAGAGAAATTATAAGATGGAAAGCATATTCCTGTGATGTCCATCTTGATAAAGAAATGGAACATAACCAGCAGTCCAGAAATTAGACATATACCCTCTCCTTTTCACTCACCTCTCACTCCCTAGGGATAACTACTATCCTGATTTTTAATGCCATAGATTAGTTTCAACCTTTTGTAAATGTAAAAATTTCATTATGCCCTCTGCTGTGCCTGGGTACTTTGAGCACTGTGTTTGTGAGATTCATTCCTGTTGCGTATTAGGGCACTTAATTTCATTGATTTATGATGCTATGAATTTATCATAATTTATAATACCATAATGAGTTGTTTCTAGATTTTGATTATTACACATAGTGCTGCTATGAATAGTCACAGTTTCTGGAGAACTTACATATGCATTTCTTCTGTGTATATACTAAAGGACATCACAGGGTATCCCTGTGTTTGGTTTTAGCAGATAACTATTGCAACATGGTTTTGAAAGTGATTGTAGAAATTTATACTCCCCCAGCAGTGTATGTATCCTTGCCGATATTTGACACTGGTCATCTATTTTAATTTCTGCCAATGTGGTGGGTGTGCAGTTGTGTATCGTTTTCATTTTCATCTCCCTGATGGCTAATACGATTGAGAATCTTTTTATATTTATTTGCCATTTGAATACCTACTTTTATGAAGTATTTATTCGTCTCCTGCCCATTATTTTATTGGATTTGATATTTCTCTTCTTGCTCATAAAAATTTTGTACATATTCTGGATATAAGCACTTCACAGTTTTATGTCTTACAAATATATTTTCCTACACTTTCATTAGGGTTTTTACTCTCTTAATGGTGTTTTTGATAAGTGTAGTTCTTAATTTTAATGTAATACACGATCTTCCTCTCCATGATTATTGACTTCTGTGTCCTGTGTAAGAAATCTTTGCCAATTCCATCAAGAAAATATTATATATTACAATTCATCTTGAAATGACCTTGTGTATAGAGATAGGGAGTTATGAATCCAGGTGTTTTACTTCCGTAGGAATAGCCAACTGACCTAGTCATAGTTATCCAAAGGGCCAACCTTTCTTCACATCTCTATAATGCAAGTTAAACGTGTAGCTATGTATAGATTGATGTCTGGATTCCGGTCCATTGGTCCGTTTGTCCATACTTGTACCAGCTCTATAGTATCTTAATTATTGCAGCATTATGTCTGCTCCTCACTTAACATAAGTCCACCAACTTTATTCTTGAAAATTAATTTGAAACATGTTGCATAACAATATAGTGGGATCACCTTTTCAGCTTGTATCCACAAACCTGAATTTGCCACACTTTAATCATAATTGCACTGTAACTATTTAATAACTGTCAGTTTGAGGAGAACCAACATCATCACAATGTTAAATCTTTCAGTCAGCAAACATGGTCTGGCCTGTCTCGCCATTTATTTAGATCTTTTATTTCTCTAAATAATGTTTTATTTTTTGTTTTAGGTTGATTTTCATTTGTTTACTATGTAGATACCCTGCATATCTTTTCTTAGATTTTTTTTCTTAGTTATTTGATGAAGAGCTTTTTGGTGTTGCTAAAAGTTCTTCTTATTCCTAGAAAAAGAATATTTTTGTTCCTGGCATATAGAAATATGTATTACATATATTTTCCCCTCAACATTATGTTTTTGTATATGTAGGTATATGTATTTGATTATTAGTAAATACATTATTATTTGCAGAGTCTTTTAAAATTTCTTGGTCTACCAGCCTATCATCTACAAATAGTGACCTTTTTAACCTTTCTGAAACATTTTAGTTGAAATAATTTCAAACTTGGAATCATAAGCATGCAGAGAACAGCCACAATACTCTCCACCTGGATTCATCTCTTGTTAACACTTTATCTGATTTTACTTGCTTGATCATTTTCCATCTCTCTCTCTCTTTCTCTGTATATGTGAATGATATTTTTTCCAGTCAAATTAGGAGTTGCATACAGCATGGGCATTTGTGCCTAAGTACCTCAGTGTGTATTTCCTAGGAATAGGAACTGTTATCTTACATACATTATCAACTTTCGTTAATTTAACATTGACAGAATATGCTGATTTGCCCGAAAATTCCAATTTTGTTGATTGATTCAGTCCAATTGTGGCACTTGCTTTTTCCTCCAGCATAAAACCCAATCTAATAATAGGAATATATTTTCTGTCCACATCTCTTGTCTCCTCTAATAGGAATAGTTTCATAGCATTTGTCTTTTATGATATTGACATTTTATTTTTTTCATAGAAGCTTTATTTTATTTTATTTTATTTTTACATTTTTTATTGATTTATAATCATTTTACAATGTTGTATCAAATCCTAGTGTAGAGCACAACTTTTCAGTTATACATAAACATATATATATTCATTGTCAAATTTTTTTCTCTGTGAACTACCATACGATCTTGTATATATTTCCCTGTGCTATACAATATAATCTTGTTTATCTATTCTACAATTTTGAAATCCCGGTCTATCCCTTCCCACCCTCCCCCCCCTTGGCAACCACAAGTTTGTATTCTATGTCTATTTTTGTTTCGTATTTATGCTTTGTTTTTGTTTTTATTTTTTCGATTCCACATATGAGCGATCTCATATGGTATTTTTCTTTCTCTTTCTGGCTTTCTTCACTTAGAATGACATTCTCCAGAAGCATCCATGTTGCTGCAAATGGCGTTATGTTGTCGGTTTTTATGGCTGAATAGTGTTCCATTGTATAAATATACCACTTCTTTATCCAGTCATCTGTTGATGGACATTTAGGCTGTTTCCATGTCTTGGCTATTGTAAATAGTGCTGCTATGAACATTGGGGTGCAGGTGTCATCCTGAAGTAGGGTTCCTTCTGTATATATGCCCAGGAGCTGGATTCCTGGGTCATATGGTAAGTCTATTCCTGGTCTTTTGAGGAATCTCCATACTGTTTTCCACAGCGGCTGCACCAAACTGCATCTCCACCAGCAGTGACTGAGATACTGACATTTTAAAAGCACATGATTCCTATTTTTTTAAATAGAAGTTTCTCATTTTGGGTAGTCTGATGTTTTCTCATGGTGAGATTCAAGTTACCTAAGTGAAGTTGGGTCCTTCTCAGAGAATTACATGTGGAGGCACAAGGTGTTCACCTGCCTCTAGCTGGTGATGTTCATTTTGATCACCTTGTCATGGAATCCAGTTTCTCCATGTAGACAGCTTCTTTATTATTTCTTGAAATGAATGCTCAGCTCCAAGTTTTCAGTCCCTCCTCTTCTTAAATTATGCATTTACAGTTATACATATCCCTTAGGCCATGGCTTTCGTTGAATCATGCAGCTTCTTGTCACTCATAGTTTTGTCATTCAATTCAAAATGTTTTCTAGTATTAGAAGTGATTAGTTTCCATGTTTGGAGTTTTTCTGTTTATCTTTCTACCATTGTTTTCTAGTTCAGTTCCATTGTGGCTAATAAAACTTTCTGCATGTCTTCAATACTTTAAAATTCATTATGCTTTTTTTCACGAGTATATATAATCAACTTTGGTAAATATTTCCTGTATTCTTGAAAAAAAATTATGTTCTGCAGTTGTTCAGTGCAGTATTTTTATATATCAACTAGGTCAGTGTTATTAATTATGCTGCTCAGATCTGTATCCTCACATTTTTTCCTCCAGATTCTGTCAGTTTCTCAGAGGTATATTAAAATGTTTTTCTATGATTGCAGATTTGTCCATTTCTCCTTTTAGTTCTGTCAAATTGTGTTTTATATATTTTGATGTTATTACTTAAGAGAAAATTGTTTGATCTTCATAACGATTGCAACTTTTATCATTATACACTATCCCATGTTTGCTCTAATAATTTCTTCTTGTCTTAAAGTCTAATTTCTTTGATGATAAATGCATCAAACTCATTTTTGAGTTTCTCCAGTCTTCTCAGGACGCCATAATGAAATCCCATAGACTAGGTGGCTTAAACAGTGTGACTTTATTTTCTTACAGTGTGAAGCCTGTACATCCGAGATCAAGGTGCCAGCAGGGGTTGTGCTGGGTGAGAACTCTCTCTTTTTGTTGTAGGTAACTGCCTTATCGCTACATCCTCTCATGGCCTTTCCTCACTACATGTCCCCTCTTGTAAGGCCACCAATATTATCAGATTATGACTTGATTTAACCCTAATTACCAACTAAAAGCCCTATCTCCAAAGATAGTCACATTGAGGACTGGGGCTTTAAGATGTGAATTTTATGGACACAGTTCATCCGTATCATTTAGTTTTATGTAATATATCATTTTCATACTTTTATTTTCAACCTTTCCACACCCTTATGTTTATCATGTGTCTGTTTTTAAGGCATAGAGTTCTGTTCAGTTTTTCAAATCAGTATTACTATTGTCTGGCAATATTTGTCTTTTAGCTGAAGTATTTAATTTATTGGCACTTAAGTGCTGACATGTAATGTAAACCAATAATTTTACTGTTTATTTTCAGCGTTAGCTGCTTACTCTGTATATTTTAATATACTTACGTATGTTTTTATTCTTTCACCGATTTCCCTAGCTGTTGTAGTTTTTTTGTTGTTGTTGTTATTTCTTTAGTAGTAACTCCAGAGAATATAATGTGTACTTGTCTCATTGAAGTATGTAAACTGGTATTGTAAATTTCCTCGAAAATTTAAGGCCCTTATGATACTTTAAATTCACTTAACCCCCTTGCTTTTTATTTCATTCATTTTAATATTAAACTCCATGTATTATAGTAGTTTTATACAGTCAGTCTTTATTTAGATTTGTCCACATATTTTTATTTCTGCTTCTCTTCCCATTGGAAGAGCTTCTTTAGGTTTTTCTCTTGGTGTGGGTTTGCAGCTGAGTGACTCCCTCCTTGTAGTTATTTGAAAGTATCTTTATTTCCTCTACTTTTGAAGGATGTTTTTATGGGGCATGGATTCTAGTTGGGCATTTCTTTTCTTTCACCACTTTGAACATACTCCATTGTCTCTGACTTATGTTTTTTTCTGTTGAAAATTCAACTATCTTTCTTTTTGTTGGTCCTTTGAAGATAATGGATCAGGAATAGTGTTCTTAAGATTTGTTTTTCCTTCTTTTGTTTTCAACATTTACTATGAGGACTCAAGATACAGTTTTCTACATCTTTGTCTGGCTTGGTGACTGTAGCAGTTCTAGAATTTGTGGTTGATACCTTTCTGCTATTAAAAAAATTCTTTCTACATCTCTTCAGATATTGTACAACATTTTCTCTCCACTATTTCTGGTAATTCTAATAACATATATACTGTAGCTTTTTCCTGAATCCCATGTGTCTTTTATTTTTTAATCTTTTTAAAATCTCTCTTTGCTTTAGTCTTTTGGTATTTTACTACGTATTTACTAAAATGTTATGCTTTGCTTTTAGAATTTTCTACTGACCAAATTCTTAATTTAAAATTCTCTCTTTAGCTTTACTAATTCTTTCTAATTCCAGTTATTGTGTGTTTCAGTTTCATGATTTCCACTTGATTCTTCTTAAGAAATTCCAGTTACCTCCTGAGATCCTTATCATATCTTCTAAAATTTTAGACTGACAGTTGTTTAAAAATCCCTATGTGTGAATCTCTTGTATTTTATTTAACTTCATTTTATTCTTATTTATTTTATTTTGAATTTTTAGCCATTCGCCTTGCTTTTCTGTTGTTTCTTAGACATTTAGTCGTGACTCCTGCTAAGCTGAATGAAATAAATAAAAAAATACATGGATGTCAGCTATGGGTGCGAAGAGTTGGAAAGAGAGCGCAACGGTCTGGCGGTGTTCTTTTCTTTGAGACGAGATTCGATTTTGCGTCCAGCAGTCAGTGTAATTAGGGACATCCACCTCAGTGTAGTTAGGGGTTGAGCTGGTGTCAGCTGGATTCTAGTCTTTGTGGGTGTTAGTCTGTTTCTGTTTAGCCCGTATGTCTTTGGTGTACCCCTTTAGACATTCAGCTGAAAGTCTGAGCTGTTTACCTGGCCCCATGTTATTGGTGGTCCCTAAACTCCAGTTTCTGTTCCTCAGCTCCTTGAGATTACCTGATTTTCAACATCAGCCTCTCGTCTACTGCTTTATGACCATTTCTGGTATCTGGTAGCTTTATGTCCCTATTGATAACTACTGCTACCATTATCAGCTTGCAGCCTGCTGGGCTGGATTGGAAGATGCCATGAGGCAAAAAGCTCTCCCCAGCATCAGGACCACTTCCATATTTCCCTTCTCGGAAGGTCTTGACACCACAGTGCTCGTTGCCTTGGTTGCTTTTCAATACAGTGAATATTTTATCCAGAGTTTCTACTTGTTTTCATTGGGAGAATTGTTCTGTTCTTGGCTGGTCTGCTAAAAATGGGAAAACCGTAGACCACATTCTTTCTGGAAGGTAGTAAGCCCATTGATTCACATGATGTTATCCGATTATTATTTTAGAAAAGCTCATTAGGCTGACTGATTCGGGGAATAAGGAGAAGCCCAAGGTAAGCTAGAGCTTTCACGGAAAGTCACGTTGCATTTAAATTCATCAGAAATGTTCTTCATTAAAACAAGCAGTTAAAACCCTTTATATAGTGAAATCTCCCTTTGTAATTAAGCATCTTATTTTTATGAATCTTGAGAATTCGAGTTTTCATGAAGTGAAGCACACCTGTTACTTCTCTGGCTGTTCTTGATACCATTTGAGATTTTTAGCAATCTTTTTAAGTAAATAGAGAGCCTGGAGTTTTTTTTAAAAATCCCCAAAGGCCTGTGAAGATTTTGGAGAACCACATGACTTTCTTTTTTTAAACCAGCTGTTCCAGGAAATATCCATTTTTAAAAGAGGATTCGCTGACACGTCAGATCTTGAATCCGAGCTGCTGATTAATGCTTGTGAAGCTCAGAGAACTGCGTAACGTTACAGCTTCCCAGGAAGTAATCATGTTGATGTCAGAGGAAGTTTGTAGAGCCGTGAAGAACTGTAACTCCATAGTCTGCTGCTGTATTCTGCAGTCTGATAGGTAAGGGGCAGATTCAACAATAAGGCTGGCAGCTGAGTTGCTATCGGTCTTTTGTTTTTAAATTGAACAATGATGCATCTCATGCTGTAACTTCAATCCAAACCCACGTAAATATGAAATGCTGAGGGGAGCGTAGGACCCAGAGCCAACTGTTTCAAAAATATGAGTGGGTAAAACTATTAAAAAAAAAGTGCATCACTGATCAAATGAATAAATCGTTAAGGTCATCTTGTCAGGTTAGGTATTTGTAATAAACTTACACCATCCTGAGACATAAAGAAAAACACCAGCCAATATATGCTCTAATTATATTATTAAGTCATATATTGCATCAATCAAAAATATAATCCTGGGGCAATTTCTGAAGAGTTTCTTATGCCTAATAAGTATGTAAAATTTTTTAAAATATAAAATTTACTATATCTCATCTATTCTAAGCTGCGTATTTTTTCTTTTTTGTCATCTCTTAAATCAGCACTTGGGTTCTATCTCTTTTGTAATTCTTCATAAATAGATGGAGCTAATTAAATCCTGCCCCACCCAGGGCATAAACCAGTTTATAAGGACAGAAGAAAAAGTTTTAAGTATTTTTTTGCAATCATTTTAATATTGTTTATGAACTAGGTTGATTATCTTGGTAGGACCTTTAAGTTCAAGAAATATTTTTGCTTTGTTTTGTTATGAAAAATACTAGCCCAGACATACATAAAAGTGGGCAAAGAAGACATGTATCACCCACCCAGTGGAATGCTTACCCTCTCCATTCTTCCTTCTCTTCTTCCCAAGGTATAAACTATTTCAAGGTAGTGACTATCAATTATCTATAAATATAAAAATAAAAAAAATTATATGTATTATATAGGGTATGTTTTTATACTTTTACTACATGCAAGTATCTGTACACAATATATAGTATTATTTTGCATTCATATAAGTTAAAAGTGAAGTAAATGTTATGATGCTATATGCAACCAGCTCTTTGTTAGCGTTCTGTTTTTGAGGTTAATTCATGTGGTTGCATGTACCTCATGAATTTATTGCCATATGAAATTAAATTTATGAATAAACTTTAAAATTTCACTTTCCCCTAATAATGAGCAATTATATTTTTCTGATTTTTTTTTTTTTTTGCTGTTTTAAACATTGTGTAATGAATATACTTGCACAGGCCTCCCTGTGCATGTTTGTAACAGCTGCTCTAGGCTATTCAAGCTAGAAGTGGAATTCAAGTAGAAATTGCCAACTTGCCCTCTGAAATGGTTGTATGAGCTTACACACACACCACTCTGTGGGCTTTCTCCTTTCCCCACGTGCTCGTCAACACGTGCCATTGTCTCCATTTAAAAAACATATGATACTTGTCTTTCTCTAACTTACTTCACTTAGTATAATAATCTCTAGGTCCATCCATGTTGCTGCAAATGGCATTATTTCACACTTCTTATGGCTGAGTAGTATTCCATTGTATATATCTATATCCCTATCTATTTCTCTGTCTATCTGTCTATCCATCCATCCATCCATCCACAACTTCTTTATCCAGTCATCTGCTAACAGGACAGACTCCTTGACTTTGACTTAGCTTCTGAAGTTTTCCTTTCACTTCTTTTTAAGTTACTTGAGCTACAGAAATGAGGGATGCCTGAAATATTTGATAGTTATGCATACTGTACTTTTTCAGAGCCTTACAGAACCATTGGGCTAGAAGATTCCTGCTCTGATCATTTCCATTTCCATGATGTTCTAGAAGAAGCTGAAGTTCAAACAAGTAAAATGTGAACATTTATATAAGGAAAGAAAAATGTGGCGTGGCAGTCCCACCAGCCACATTTAGCTAATTGGTTCAGCCTTTGACACAGTCTTGGATTCATCCACTGAACCTTTACATGTAACCCTACCCTAAACAGATTACTTAAACTCATTGTCTCGATTTCCTTATCTGTAAAATAAGTGAAGTTATAGTATCAACTTCAGTTTGTACTGGGAAGAATGGATGAGTTAATACAGCCCCAGAAATGTGAGGAATGCTTAACACAGATTCATTCATCCCTCTCTCAGAAGTCTACTGAAATGCTTTTTTTTTTTTTTCAAATCCTTTTTGAGTTTCAGTTCAGTATCTACAATACTAATTGAAAGAACAAGTCTGGAAAGGGTCCTGGATAGAATTAATGATGTTGCATTTAAGTTAACAATGCATTATAGTAATTATCATAAAATGTATCCTCATCTCAATAAGGTTTACTCTCAGAATAGGAAGAGGATGAATGTGTCTTTCAGTGATAAGATTAATGGTCCGAGTATTGAGTTACCGTTGTCAGGGAGCTGCAGTTTTTTCAGCAGCCTCAATGTGCCAGGCACTGGGATGGGAACTTCATTAGATGGCCAATATTGCTCCTGTGGTTTTGTAGAAATTACAACAGGAGAGAAAAGAACTTACTTCAACAGGGCATGGTGATCGTGTGGGAGGGAGAGTTTAGTCATTCCAGCACTACCACGTCCTAATGTTGATTGAGTGCTTGTTCTGTGATACATCTTGTGATCAGGACCTTACAAGCTTTATTACATTGAATATAAACTACAGCCTGGGTGGTAGGTACCTGTTACTGTTACCCATTTTTCACATGTGAGGAAACCAAGGCTAGACAGGTTAAGTGGTCATCCAATGAATGTCATGCTGCTACTGAATGTTGAAGCCAGGGTTTGAATCCAGTTTCCTCTGACACCACAGCCCACAGCCAGCTGTCTCCTAAAGATGGTATTTGTAGTTTCGCTGGGTTCTCCCCTACACACAGTCCTTCATTGGACATTCAGTCTTAGGTACTTGAAAATTCAAGTGGATGTCGTTTACCCCTAGAGGGACCCCATCTTTCAACATGTGATCTCAATTTAAAGAAGACCACAAGAATGAGATGAAAATGAACTCTCGAGAAGATGCCAGATAGCTTTCCCCATAGATGCCCGCCTGCAAAAACAAACTGTTTGGACAATTGCTTCACCTCCTTCCAAAAGTGAAGGCTGAGATGCAACAGGGGATCGACTTACATGAATACAGAGGCTAAGGTACTGGGCTACGACAGCCTGATGCATCCTCTCCTTAAGACAGGTCGACCGCTCTCAGGCAGCCCGTCAGGTTGAACTCTACTTCCTGGGACAGTGTAGGGCTCAGTGAACCATCCTTGCCCTCCATTCCAAAGCTGCCCACCTTCTAAAGGCCATTCCCTTTCATTAGCTTCAACAGAACTATATCTTTAGTGAGGGTTAGGTTCTTAAGTTCGAAGGGAAATACTATTGCGTCTTAGTACTGGGTATCCCTTAAGTTGCTTGTAGAATACCCCATAGTTGTATATCCTGTTAAAGGATGACATAGCAGCTCATTTCCCAGTAGCACTGGAGCTGATTATGTTTATCCATACAAGTATAGGTTTACTTTTGGGGCCAAATCATACAGGAGTGAGCAGGAACCCCCATTAACTATAGGACCGGCCAACTTGGGGACCTGTTATCTAACTCTGACTCAGTGGCATGTGTTTATTTAGTGAATTGGTGAGTGGAGAATCACTGCACAGTGATTATGGAAGGGATTCCCTCTTTGCTCTTTTATTCCCTGGACATTAAGAATTCTTCTTAGACAAGTATGCAAATAATACCACTTTTCATTGACCTATTTTCATCCATTTTGCATTTGTTTTTCAGTTTAACACTTACAGGTCAATCTTACTTTCTTTCCAAGTTCTTGAGGGATGTTGAACACTGCCACCCAAAAGCTGCTAATAATACTCATCTTTGTGATCTTTCTGTTGTAGAAAGAAAGAGCTAAAACTGAGATGTTACCTATTTTGTCCTGATCACATATAGGAAGTCATTCTAAAGTTTGATTCCAAAGTCCATTATATTCCTGTTTTTCATTTCATGAAATGATAAAGCATCCTGTGCTGACATGTGCTTGAGGACTAGAATATATATAGATAAACAGATGAGAGAGAGACAAAGAGGCAGGGACAGAGTCAGAGAGAGAGAAATTTTGATTTCTGATTTTAGTTGTTATCATGTTCTTTAAAAAACAAGCATATTCTTTTTTTTGCCATTTTTTTATTGAAGTTTAGTCAGTTACAAGGTGTCAGTTTCTGGTGTACAGCACAATGTCCCCGTCATGCATATATATATACATATATTTGTTTTCATATTCTTGGTCATCTGGATGCCCACGTCCTAACTGAGGATTATGAAGATGTATCAGAGTCCATGTATGTGTTGTATTCAAGTGATATGTGGGAAGTTATGCTAATTTAATTTTTAAAATTTTGCGACGAGAATAAAAACAATAGTGTCTTTCTTCCCAGTGAAGGACAAATGACATTAAGTTATGAAAAGCAAATTCCCAGGAGTATTTGACTAGAGAAGAGTGGCAGGCGAATCCAGTCTGTCTGCAGGCTCTGTTAAAGGATGCTACGCTCTCTGGAGCCTGTATCTCAGCAGTCAGTGCCATGTTCACTTTGTGGGCTCACGTGGTTTCCAGAAAAATAACAGAATAATGTTGTTCTAGTGGTTTTATAGTTTTATCCCAATTCTTATTAATAAATTTGATTTCAGGGTTGGGTAAGTTCTAGAAACATAAGAACTTTACATAGTCTTCTCTTTATTCATATTTATAGCACTTTCTATAAAATAACTTGACAACACAGGATTGGGGGAATTCCACGGTATTTTTTCTTTTTAAATAAGGTGTGAACATTGTTC
The DNA here is from genome assembly GCF_009834535.1 of Camelus ferus. NCBI lineage: Eukaryota > Metazoa > Chordata > Mammalia > Artiodactyla > Camelidae > Camelus > Camelus ferus. The sequence continues at coordinate 33,050,781 of NC_045712.1, read as the reverse complement.
AGATTTGGAAACACGGCATATATTTGTTTTGGCCAACACTTACATAGCACTTACTATCTATTTTGCAAACATCAATCTCATTGGTTGTAAGATGTTCTCTCCCCACAACATTTAACCTTTCCAAAGTTAGTATGTAATTCACTGTCATTTTTTCCCCAAATGGTATATAAAATAGAAGTGCCTTGAGCATATTAAAAACAAAGAATTTTGGTAACTCATTTAATCTTCATATGAACTTTTGGAAAAGTATTATTATTCTCACTTCTGAGGTGTGGAAACTCAGGCATGAAGGCGTCAATGAATTTGTCCAAGGGCAAACAGCTAGTAAGTGCTGAAGTCAGTATTTTCACTCAGGGAGTCTAATTAGAGAGTTCCTGCTCTATAACCAATGTAACTACAGTGTCTGAAACAAACATACTGTTAATAACATACTAATTAAAATTTGCCATTGGTTATTACCAGATTGTTACAGCTTAGCCAATTACATACTAAACTGGCTTGATTTCTGATTAACATCCCTTACCATTCGTACCAAATACTGCCACTGTATCATCTTAAGACTGTGGAAGATTGACAGGTGCATGAAGCACATTGAATCTTGGAAGGTACAACTGGGAATTGCCTTCCTCTGAACCTGTAATGTGATGGAAAGTGTTCTGTCTGCACCCGTGATTAATTTTGAATAACTGGGTCCGCTGTCATTCCCTCATTTAGATTTTTCAGTGTGGGGACCAATGGAGTGAATACTTCCTACAGAAGAGATTCAGAATAGCTCTCAGAAGGGTTGGAACACAAATCTTGAATACCCACCAGAGAATTTCCAAGGGTGATAGATATCAAAACTTAGCATCTGTAAATGAGGACAAAAGGAGAGGTTACAGTTTATTTTAATGTCTTTGAGGATTCTTTTTTGTTAGGAATTTCTTGACTTTAAACAACTGACCAGGACAGAAGGGTAGAGTTAGAATAAGGCAGAATTGGATGTCCTTGTGTCATTATATATTTTACAAGTGGCCACCTGTGTGGACCTTCTTGAATATAAGAGGGTATACTAACTGACATGGTTTATCGAGATAATGCTTTGGTCCACGGCTGTCTTTGTGGTCTTTAAAGAAAAATAAATTCTCCCTCTTGTCCCATGTGGCCGATTGTTACATTTTCTTAGATATTTGGTAACAGAATACTAACACCAGTCGTATATTGTTTTTTAAAAAAGGATATTCATGATGTTTTTCCGTTGTTGTGCTACGTTCTATTTTATTGTGCATTTATTAATACTGCACAGAGTTCTCTGAGAGTATTATATGTTAGCTGTAGATATGATGTTACCAGTTACAATTTACTGTGAAACAAACCATCCTAAGATTTTAATGGCTTTAAAACAGCAACTGTTTGTTTAGTCCGTGGCTCTGCTGATTGGTGATGCAGGCTAGCTTTAGCTGAGTATTTATTTTGGTTTCGTTGTCTCACGTACTTGTGGTCAACTGTTGGGTTGGCTAGGGACTGGCTCATCTCAGATAAGCTCACCTCTGCCAGCTACCTCTGTTCAGTGCTGTCTCTCATATCCTCCCAGGTTAGTCTGCGGTTTTCACAAGGCAGATAGTCAAGTTTCTGATAAACTAAATGAAAGTTTGTAAGTTGCTTTAGGCTTAGCTTCAAAACTGGCATAATGTCATTTCTACACCCATTGTCTTGGCTAAAACCAGTCACAGTATCAACCATATTCAGGAAGAAGGTAAATAGACTCCATCTTTTGATTGGAAGAACTGTAAATACACATTGCAAGGAAGAAGGGTACAGGAGGGCATGGAGATCAGTGGCCATGTTTGCAGTCTACCACACTTAGCGCTTCAGCTGTCCTATGAGTTTATATTCTTGTTTTTAATTGAAGTATAGTCGATTTACAGCGTTGTGTTAATTTCTGGTTTACTGCATAGTGATTCAGTTATATGTGTGTGTGTGTGTGTGTGTGTGTGTGTGTGTGTGTGTGTGTGTGTATTCCTTTTCATATTCTTTTTCATTATAGGCTATTACAAGGTATTGAATATAGTTCCCTGTGCTGTACTGTAGGACCTTGTTGTTTATCTATTTTATATATAGTAGTTATAGTTCTTTTTTTTCCCCCTTTTCCTTCTTGATACCATTCATGGGTTTATTTCACCAGACCATCTACCATCTGATTTTTTTTTCCCTTTTTTTGTGGCGGGAGGGGGAAGAAGATTGAAGAACACAGAGGCTAGAGTTTCCTAAATGAGCAAGTGCACTGCCTTGCTGCCTTCTGATGTCATGATTACATAGTATCTACAAGTCATCCAGCCATAATTTCAACCTCTTCCTCCACTGTGCCAGGTTATATAAAAGGGCTGATTCAAACGAAATGGGAACTCTGTAGATGGTGAGTTCTTGACATGGTCAAGGGATTGGGACTCATAAGATTTGAAGGGCAGTGGAAGGGCACTAGGATCTGGTAATTCAGGGAAGAGATGGCGCAGAGACAGCACAATGTACCCAGGCATAAATGTGGCAAGGAGTAAATTGGTTTTGTTTGCCCACAGAATGCTGAGCAAGTACCAAAGAGTAGAAATTCTAAGAGTCATGTTATGGCTTGTTATTTGTAAAAGAATGATTTCAAACCATTAGGGCTTTTTAGAGCTGAAAAGGCTGGTATAAGCTAGTGGCTAATGGCATGTAATTCTGGAGTCAGGCTGGCCTGGGTTCAGATCCTGTCTTTCATATTTTCTGTCTGTGATCTTAGACAAGGTGATGAACTTCCCTCATCTGTAAAATGGGACTAATACAAGTTTGTACTTTCTAGTATTATTTTGAGGATTCAGTGATAACATGTATGAAAGTTCTTACTGTAGTGGCTGGCAAGGTAAGTGCTCAAAATAATTCATGGTTAATAATAAAAAGGTCTTTATGCCTGAAACTGCCTAAAGGCCTCTGTGCATAATTGGAGAAATACCAGGCAGTGAAGAATACCACGCTTAATACTTGCTGGGTCATCACACCCGTCTGTGCTACTGGAGATTTTCTCCCACCCTATTGCAAATGGCCCTGGTAATTCAGTAAAAGATCTGCTTTTCCTTTGGTCTATAAGACACATTATTACTATTTTGGCCCAAGCCTAATTATCTTGGATTGTAACCTTATTTTCTCTTGTTGGAGTAATCGATAATTCCCAGTGTGCAAAGATACCTACTACCAACTATGACTTTATCTGAAAAAATCATTATTTTAGTGATCATAACAGCTCATTTTCTTCCTTCTTGCCAACATCATTCTCCACCAGACCATTGCTTCAGGTGACTTAGAGAAATCAATTGAAGGGAGAAAATGCAGTGTCCACAGGAAGTCAGAGTAACGGTGGATGGTGCCCAGAGCACTGGTTCCGATCACCAGTCCTCTAGAGTGGGTCTTGGGATTGGAAGCAAATCCCTCAGCCAACGGCTGCCTTATCAGTTCGTTTGTAAATTGGGACTATTTGAGTTGCAGGGCATTTCAGAGCTGTAGCTGTTCTCCTAATATGCTTGGGAGACTCGGATGAAAGATGCTAATAGCATTGCTGGGAAGCTCGGTGATTTGAGTGGTCACCCGCTGCCTTTTGCTAATGCAGGCTAGCAATCAGCAGAATTCACTTGGGGGAAAAGTCCATTTCTTGTGTCCAGCTACCCTGTTAAGAGGAAACTCCTGTGAAAATTCCTACTCCTTTCTGATAAACTGTCATAACAATCCTTTGAGTAACACCTGCTGATATATCTATTATCTGCATCTAAATCTGCACCCTCATCTGTATCTGTATCTACCTATCTTACATATATAGAATCTACATTTATCATTGTATATACACTATATATCACATATATAATTCATATATGTGAATAGGAAATCGTATATATGAATAAATAAGGTGGAAATCAATGTACAAGTGATGCTGGAAAATCAGCATAATTGTTACATAGTCCTAAAGATTTGCTCATTAGAAGTTAAACATAAAATCTAATTGCTTCAACAACAGTAGCCAAAAGCTTGGAGTTTTTAAGTAAAATGCCTTATTCTTCTGAGACTGCCCACTGGCTCGAGCTGTGCTCTAACTCAGCGGCCCTGACCAGTGTGGTGGCCCCTACCCAGAAAGGCTACCGAGCACTTTGAAATGTGGTCACTTTAAATGGAGACGTACTCTAAGTGTAGAAGGCACGCTGGATTTTTTGGCTTCATACAAACACAAGATTGAAAGTAGCTTATTATTATTTCTGTGTCGATTTTAAAGTGATAGTATTTTGGATATACTAGGTTAAATACAGAATTTACATTTCAAAAGATTCTTTTTAGTTAGTTTCTTCTTTTAATGTGGCTGCCAGAAAATTTAAACTTGAGTATTTGACTTGCATATGTGACTCTCATTTTCCTTCTTTGGATAATGTGCTGGGCTAGAGTGTCATTGTTCACATGAGGTCCTCAGACCGGTGACACCAGCATCCCCTGGGAGCTTATTAGGAATGCAGAAACTCAGGGCTTGTTCCAGACCTACGAAATCAGAACCTCCAATTTAACAAGATTCCTTGTTAATTCATTTGCACGTCCAGGCCTGAGAACCCCTGGGTCTGAGTGCGGTAGAGCGCCAGTAAACTGGTTAAGAGGAAAGGGATTCTTGAGAGTTTCTGGTACCCTTGTTTCATCTGTAATGTCCTCCTGGCTTCAGGTTTCTTTGTGTCCAGACTACCACTGTCCACGTAGATCGTCCATTAATACCCTGACTGTCATTTCAGAATGGAAATCAGTGGGAAAAGTGTACCCCAAGTAGCAGAAAATACACTTTATGGTCAATTTTTTTACATGTAGCTCTTTTAGAAAGTAGAACTTTTCTGGAGCTGATTTTGACTTACCTTCCTTTTTTTCTGAATGGTCCTGCTTGATGGTCATCAGAGAAGGGCGGGGCTGGGTCTTCTCACCGTTTTTTCCTTTTCTTCATTGAGTCTCCATTCCCAAGTGAGGAGAGCCTTTCCTGACCACGCCCTCCTGCCTCACCCCGCCTCCCTCTCCCCTCACTTCTGCCTGCCTCACTTCACACATCTCCCTTGCTGAAACCCTGATCACTCCTGTCCGTGCTTCTTGTTCACCTCATCTACTGGAATACAAGTTCCATGAAGACAAGGACTTTTTCTTGTTCCCCTCTGCAATGACTCCTGATATCAACTACCCTGCGTGAGACCACACTTCACAGAATGAGCGCACAGTCCCCTCAAAACTCCCCCCACCTTAGACACCAGCTGCAAGTTGGTGGGTCCCCAGGCCACTCTCACTTCTGACCAGCTGGCTACAAACCTGGGAGTTCCCACTACCCTCTCAGGTTTGATGATTCTCTGAATGATGCACAGAGCTCAGGAAAGTGCCACACTTCCGATTATCGTTTTAGTCTAGTGACAGAATGTGAATTAGGAGGAGCTAAAAGAAGAGACACGTAGAGTGAGGTCTGAAGGGTCCCGATTGCAAAGTCACGTGATTAAACTACCCAGCGGCCAAGTCACCTCGTTTACATGAAGTCAGGGCTGGTCTAAGGGGCCCACCCTGAATAACAAAGACGCTCCTGTCATTTCAGAAATTCCAAGGGTTTAGAGGATCCCGCTTGGGAACTGGAGACAGCGGCCAATCAAGTTCTTTATGACATAGGAAGCCATCTGTTCCTAATGCCTGTAAAAGTGCCTGACAGATAGTGAGCCCTCCTCAGATATTTGGATAAATGAGTTCCCAGCGTCTAGCGTGGAACCTGGCACGAAGTGAGGGCTTCAGAAAAATTTGTCAGAAGTACGATGATGCTTTCAGCTCTTCAGTTAGCCATACTGTCTCAGACCTTGGCCAGAGATTCAGCCTTCTCAGCAAGCAGGCTTTTAATGCCTCATAGGGGTGCAGCATTGTTAAGCAGACTTAATTACAATAACAGGTAAAGAACATACATCTTTACTGCTGCCAGCGCCCTGTTAATGGAGGGGAATCAGCCCTAGAAAATGACTGCAAAATGCCAGTTGAGCCTTTTTTCTCTTGTAATTAATTATCGACAGTTTACGCTCATTACACACTTTCAAGGAGAAAAAAAGAAAATACCAATTACTAATACTTGCAGCAAACTCCCATAAATTAACTTCTAAAAAAAAAATGATTATTTTGGCATCCTCAAAAAAGCATCACTCTGATGAAAACTGGTTATTATGTACTTTTTTGATTCCCAAATTGTTGGTTGGAATAGCTAAAACGCTGCCTCTGTCTGTCAGCAGAAAGTGAAGGGTGTTGGTAAATAATGAGAATGCATTTGGAATCAAGGGTAGGGTGCTCTGCACAGACAGTCTGAGGTCTCTGGTTTGGGGAACAATTTCCCACTGCTTGTGAGTCTAGGTTGAACCTATTACGAAGTTCAGGAAACATAAATGAGCTGGTGCTTCCGTGTCCATAAGTCTTATGACCTGGTCTAGAACCTGTTAAGGGATTTGGGGGTTAGCTACCTGCGCTCCTGACTTCAGTTTCCTCATCTGTAAAATGGGAGAGTAATTCCTATCTGAAAATGGCACCGCCCCGACAGGGTTGTTGGGAGGGTTCAGTACAGTTGCGCAGTGTAACACCTGAAGAGTGTGGTCCCTGAGCTGCAGCTCCGTGAACGTCAGCTCCCTCCTGTTGGATCTACAGGTTTTCTCATGTCATGTTCTTTACAGTTGAGGGTTATAACTGAGTGAGTGATTTTCTAGAAATTTCATGGTTTCAGAGTTTTCTTGGAAGGACTTGCTTTTTCCAGGTGCTGTTTGGCTAAGTCAGACAATTCCAAACAGCCCGCTTTGCCTTGGCTGCTGGGGTATTTCTGAGATGTGTTTGTTTCTGCACATCATTATTCACATGGGGGAGATTCTTCACTTTTCTTTGTATGCGTGGTCCGTGGTTCCCGATGGAGTGAAGTGCAGGGTCCCCTGGGAAATGGTGTCGCCTTGACTTGTTCTCTTTTCGGAAACAACCTTCCTTCTTCCTTTCTCGTTTGCATTCAGAACCTCAGCCAGCTCTGCATTACACCTGCCATGACATCTGTCACGATGTGGCGTTCTCTATCAAGTCCTTTGTGGACCACCTGCCGCTCCCTCCCCTCTCTCTTCCCCCTTCTCCCTCTGCCCCAGGGGCCTGACTGGCTGAGGGAAGTCCAGCACGGTGTGTAAAGTGGGGCTCTGCAAAAAGGGATCAGGTTGGGGGCCCTTGGGGGCCAACGGAGGGGTGGATAGTTTAGCTTCCCTGGGAGAGTAAACTCAGATGAGGCTGCAACAGGACCCAGAACCCCCTCAGGAGAACGCACTTTATTTGCAGTGCGGTCCTAGCAAGAGTAAGGCAAGAAGCCTTCCACCCCCACTTGGTAATGACATTTGATTACTGAAGGGAATTGTAGGGCATGAGGTAGGAAACACAGAGCCGAGGCTCGTTAAAGGTGAGACTTGTGTTTATGAAAATGGCAGAAGTTCTGTTATCCTTGGGTTGTCAAGTCATCATGGATGTATTATGTTGAGCCACTGAGCCAGGTCTCCTTCCATCCCTCTTAACTATTGATCATAATGATCAATAGGAACTAAGGGTAAAGATACTAGGTGGACTCTAGAAAGAACCCACTCCCAGTTGCTTTTCTTCCACAGGCATCTCAGTGTGGCCAGATAATTTATTGGGGTGCTACTTTATGTTTCCTCTCTCTGCAGACCCCATTCTTTGCAGATCTTTCCATGCCAGTCTTCCTTGTGGGCCCTTTTTCCCTAAACTCCAAGTCATTGAAGAGGTGCTGCCTAACCAAGGGAGATGCTGTCAAGCTAGGAGGAGAGAGGCCCCAGAGAAAAGAGAGAACAGGGGTCTGTGGAGCCCGTGAGCAGCGGGGACCCATGCCTTGGGCCTGATGTTGCTCTGGGGAGATGAGCGAGCCCCGCAGGAAAGGAAATCTGGAGTAAGCAGAAGAGAGTGCTAGGTGACTACAATGGAAAACTATGCATAAAAGTTTTGGGGTTAAATGATTCTAGCCTTTTACTGCCTTTGAGCTATTTTGCAACTCAGTGAATTGTAACTAATAGTAATGCAAAATAATTCTTGTTTATATGCATGCAAATAAATTCTGTCCAGTGGGGGATCAGTTGACTTCTTTCCCCACCCCTTGCATCTGTTTGTAAATTCACTTCATTATTCCTCTACTCCATATAAATGTGTGCTGCTTCGACTTCTCCTTCAAACTTGCTGTAATATCTCACCAATCCCCTCATTAATCATGGATTAAATAAAATCCTTAACATGTCTTCATTTTGTATCTGATTAAAAGGTAGAGTCATGATTCTACCTGTCTTGAAATTTATCTTTTAACAACAGGATTGGGATGTGCTACCCCCACAGCATCTGAGCGGTAGCCCATGGAAGCCTGCAGTTTAGGCTCATATCCTGTGAGTCAGCAGTTCTAGGGTGGGGATGATAATCTGCAATTCTAACAGACTCTCAGGTGATGCTGATATCAGCTGCCGGTCCACGGAGCACACTTTGTATAGTAAGAGTTTGAAACAGGGATCTGCAAGTCTTTCCATAAAGGCCAAAATAGTAAATATTTTCAAGCTTGTAGGTCATAAGGTCTCTGTTGCTACTTAACTGGGCCATTATAGCTTGAAAGCAGCCATTGACAGTATGTAAATGAATGGATGTGGCTGTGTGCCAATAAAACTTTATTACCAAAAAAACAGACAGAAGTTTGGATTGGGCCCACAGGACAGTTTGCCAATGCCCGGTTAGAAGTATCATTCTGGCAGGAAGTAGTGTTCAGATGGATTCAAAGGATGGAGGAGGGGTGGGAGACAGGTAGCCCAGTTCAGTGGAAGAAATTTTGATGAGAGCTAATAAATGCTTCAACTAGGGCAGAGGAATGGGGGATCTAAAGTGAAAGTAGAGTTGATGGGACTTGACAGGGATCAACCCAGTAGCAGAGATGACCTCAGTACTGGATGGGGTTTTGGGTCCTCAAGTAATACAATAAAGCATGGCCTTTCATGGGCACATTTTGGGAGGATTCGTTTTTGGTCTGTTTCCAGGATATGACAGCTTTTGTTACTGACGTCCTTCAGGATTTATGAAAGCACAGACAGCTTTATGTTCCCATTAATGATGCAAAATTGGAAAAAGAAAACTGTATGAGATTTCAGGTTTCAGGGAAGAAAAATCTTGTCTCATTTAAATCTCCTTTCTACTAAAATATGAATAGATTTGTCTTCTTCATTAATTACAGTTTTTAGAGTTAAAGAATTGAATACCAATTATTAAATAATTGAGTTTCTCTTCTGCTCAGGGGCCTCTGGTGGGTGATAAGATATATTCAAGAACATTCAGGAAGTATTAAATTTCTGGGGTAGTTATTTATGGTTAAAAATTGAACTTGATAGACATTCAGTGTTTTTGGAAGGAATATAAAGCAGATACCTCTAAGCTAAATAACAGAAGGGTTAAATTATGTCACAGTGTAGTGTTGCACCAACTGAGTCCTGTAGAATACTTAAAATATGGTCCTGCCAATAAAAATTTAGGAAATACTAATTACCTACTTTCAGCATTCAGAATAAGGGCATATATATCCATAACCAATACCACTGGGAAACTCATAAAAATGAAAAAAACCTCATAATAATATTTAACGTCTAGTTTACCTTCCATTTTCTCCAATAGTCCCTGTAAAATCTTTTTGAGTATGTTTTAAAATCAAGATCTGATCAAATTTCATGTATTGTAATTGGTTGTCATCTCTCCTGGTCCAGTGTTCTCAAAATGTAGTTCCTTGGATCACCACCATCAGCATCCTCTGGAAACTTGTTAGAAATGTGAATTCTCAAATCCCACCTCAGATCTGCCAAACCAGAAACTCTGGAGATGTGACCAAGCTTCGGTGGTGGTGATTCTGACGTGTGCTGACGTTTGAAAACCACTGCTTTCGTGCAGTCGGGATTCTGTTCACCTTGAACTTTTCTCCTACCCTAAAGGACATTCACTTTTATCTTGCTAATTACGTTGTAGAGGAGTATATATCCACAATATATATTTGTTTGCTTTCATGCCTGCTTTTGCACCTTGATTGGTCCTCCCATTTCAAAAAAAAAATTGAGAGTGATAAATCATGGCTTTTCTAAAGCCTGCCAAAAATAGCTTTGGGCTTGAATATTTCTTGCAAATAAAATAGATCCTATTACAGCCATTTCCTTGGGTTATATTCTTTTTTTTCCCAACCAAATCCATCTTCTCTCTGCCACCTGTTTGTTCTGTCTTGCTAGGCTAGATTATTACCAGTCTGGCTTTCTATTCCATATTTCATTTCCAAGATGATTTTTTGTGGAACATCTCTTCAGGATGTTGCCCTTTACTCTCTGGGTTTTGTGAACTGTCAGCTCATAGCATGGGCCCAACCATTTCACTTACCATGTGCTTCTATTTCAAGCTGTGTTTTATTAGAGGATTTGTTTTCAGTGTCTCATCTGACTATAGCGAATGTGGAAGTGCAGTCTGTTCTCTTGAGTTTTGTTTTCCCTCCTGCTAGTCAGTACCAATTCGCTTAGATGCCAGCTCTGAGACTGTTTCTGTGGTATCTGTCCTGACAGGTACACTGAGTTTCTTTTTGCTTAGATTTGTAGGACAGAGCCAGTTTACAGTTAATAAGTTTCTGTATCCTCACTGAAACCTCCAGATCTTGGCAGATAGACCCATTTTTAAAAAAAAATCCTGGGATGCAAAAACTGATAGTTTACGATGCATGTTACCTGCCCTTGGAGGTGAATCAAGGTGTGCATTCTACCAGTTACCGTCCACTAAGATAAAATTAGCTAAACATCGTGTAAAGGGACGGGAGGGTGTTCATGAGCCATTGGTGATATATAGGCATGGAGAATTAATAGGTCAAAACAAATGAGGTTTTGTATTATTTTGTAGTAATAAATGGTGTTAAAGGATAATTTTCATATCCAAAAACATAAAATCATGAGTCTCCCACAGTCATCAAATGAGCAGTAAAGGAAGGTTGAAGTGAGTGTGCAAATGAACACCAAACTGGTTTTCCTTTTCTGTGGGAAAAGGGATGGAGTCAGGGGGCCGTCCCCCCCCCCGCCCCCCACCCCGACCGCACTCGGAAGTCTGGAGATGCGGCAGTGCTGCGCGGTCCTGACGGCGGTACGCGCCTTGGCGTGGTGATGGAGCTCAAGTGTGGTGAAGAACTCGAAGCAGGTAACTCAGAAAAACGTGCTCAGAACGTTGCAGCATGTTCCACTGGAGACACCAGTAATTCTTTGTGATATTTCCAAAAGATGTCCTAGCATTTGTTTAAAAAAAAAAATTGATGGCTTGCAAAACACTTGAAAATGTATGCTTTTGAGTATCTTCTCACACTTGGCAGATAGGTTGGTGGTATCTTCTCATTGTTTGCCTCGGGGAGGTAGGCTTTGAAAGTACCTAGCTTAGAACAGGGTGGCTGCTCCAAAATGTGTGTTCATCCTTAGAGAAGCAGCATTGATGGTGGTGAAGACGAGGACCCTGGAGCCATATAGAGTGTGCCTGACTTTCCTCATCTGTACCAGTCTCATGGAGTTGTATGAAGACTCAAAGAGCTAGTTTGCAGAAGATGCTGAGAACAGGAACTGGCCCGGTAAATGCTGCCTGTTGTTAGCATTGCTTGGTGTTCAGCTGTTACAGACCAGGTCCACAAATAACCGCAGATCCTCTGCCCCCAAAGCCCACGTGCATCTTCTGCCAAAGATGGTGCATTGTGAAGGTTGATGTATATTTTCAAACTTTCAGATTTGAAGCTTTTTTTTTTTTTTTTTTCCTTTCCATTTCAAGGAGCATGGTGGTTTGTAGAGTGTAGGTTTCATATCTGAATCAGAGGGAGTTGAGAGCGGTGCTTGAGTGGATATTCTGTTCTGAAGCTTCTTTCGTCCTGCATGTCAGAGGAGCCCTGGTTGTACTGTATTCGGCCAGATCTGAGCTGTGCTAATGCCGGGCCCCCAGCACTTGATGTCTGCTTAAATGGAACCTGAAAGCCAATATTCCTGAGCTCTCTGACGTTTGGTACAATTAGCAGGACGGGCCAGGGTGCAGCAGGTGCCAGTGTCAGATCTTGGTCATGAATCATAGTCAGTGCTGTGGACTCTTCGACAGCGATTCTGAGAAGTGGGTGGTGTGTCTGTTTACAGACGAGAACATGTGTGGGGGCGAAGGAAGTTAACTGGACACAGTTTGGGTTTTAATGTGTCATCAAACTCAGGCTCAGCTGCTCGCCACTCAAAAAGTCAATACCTGAGAGACAAGTGCTGATAGGAAAGGAAAGGTTGCTTTATTCAGGAGGCCGGCTGCCTGGGGAGGAGGCAGGCAGACTCGTGTCCCAGAACCAACTCCGAAGATTCTGCTCGGCCATGAAAGTTTGTAAAGAGAAAAAGGGGAAGTAAGCTCAGTTCTGCATAGAGGTAGGGAGTCAGTATCACTGCCGTCTCCCATCGTGGCCGACTTGTCGGCTCCTAGTGGTCTCTCTTTAGATGCTAGGTCGTTTGCACAGTTTGTTCGTGAGATTACCGGACGGGAGGCTGGGGCTAGGTCTGGTCACCTGTGAAGTACTTACTCTTCACTTCTACTTCTTTGACCTAAGGAAAAAGAATCAACACGTTAGGCAAGTTACTGTGCGATCAAAAAATTAGAACATTATGCTTGGGCCAGAGATAAGTCAAGCATGGGATCACCTGGTTTAAAAGTCAGTTAACACTATAACCTTACTAAAGTGACAAGACAGAAGGAGTCTCCTGCAGCGAGCTGCTTCCTGCAATGAGCTGCCTGCAAAAAGCTGCTTACAAATCCCCCTGTCAGACATCACTCCATTTCTATGGGATTATGGGTGAAGGTCCGTCTTCTGTAACTTCTTCATGTTGACATCAAGTGCTGTATTCTCAGAGTGGATGGCATCAACATGGGTCTGTGGCATCTCTTTGCTGACAGTTTCACTTGCCCGCTTACATATATGGGCAGAGCAGGCCGCTGTTATGCTGATGCCCACAAAGAGACAGCAGAGTTAATCTCATTCTCTCGCGGCCAGTTCTGGAATTGTGCTCACCGTAAATGCAGCACTGCTCAAGGTGGAGCACGCTGTGTCAAGGCTGCAGTCTGGTCCTCATGCACTTAGCTTTCTCCCTCGGGTAGTAGTTACGGTGTCTGTAAAACAACTCAAGAATGTGCATCAGACACTGAGTCTGTGACTCTGTTGTCCTAATCATTAGCTGCTTGAGCCTGCTCTTCTGTGACTCAGGGAGGCCTGGGAGACCTCAGCTTTTCTACAAACAAGAGGCAGGGGACCTGGAGGGGCCTTTGTACTGGAGGTGGGAGGGCACAGGGCTCTGCTTGGTTTCAGATGCTGGTCTGTCTGACTTAAGTGTGTGACAGTCTGAGGTCTACTGCGTCCTGCTCCAAGGCGCATGTGGTGCAGTGGTTTCCAGGCAGATTATCAGCGTGGCAAATAGAGGCTAAAGAGTAAGATAAAGGTCCAGTGACTGGACCCACTCATGGAGTAACAGGCTCAGCTGCTGGCAGTGGGACCAGAGCTTTGGTGAAGAGCAGGCTTCGTGCTAAGTATTTTAAGTGTTGAATGGGAGGTCTTAGGTCCCTCTGGACTGGAGCTGCCGGGGCCTGCTATGGCACTGGGGCTGAGGAAGGAGCCCACACAATATTGGCCAGAGCACTGGGAGGCCAAGAGAGCCAGTCCCGGGTTGCACAGACTGGGGTGGGGAGTCGACCCGAGTCCGCACCATACCTAGCCCCAAAGATGGAGGTCTGCAGAGGTCATCCATATGGTGGAAGGAAAGTCCACTGTTATCCTGGCTCCGAAAGCGCTGTTGCTTGTTTAGCTGGACTTTGAGGGCAAGAAAACAACTGCTTCTTTTTCTGAGAGTGTGTTATCATGTATAAACAAGAGCAGAAGACAAATACCTTGCATCATCACAGCTGGGACTCAAACCTGGTGTGTTTGATTCCAGCCCTGTGTGTATCTCCCCACAACATTCTGGCCACCTGGGTTAGCATCCTAGGGCTCCAGTAACAAAGCACAATGAACAGCGTGGCTATAAAACACAGAAAGGTATTCCCCCACAGCAGTGGAGGCTAAAAATCCAGAATCAAAGTATTAACAAGGTCATGCCCCCTGTGAAGGCTGTAGGGGAGGATCAGACTTCTGGAAGCGCCTTGGTTTGTGAGCATTAACTCCAGTCTCTGCCTCTTTCTTTACCCGTCTTCCCTCTGTGTCTTCACATGGTGTTCTCCTCTGTGTGAGTGACTGTGTTCGGATTTCCCTCTCCTTATAAGGACAGCGATCATACTGAATGAACACCCATTCTAATGACCTTATGTTAACTTGATCACATCTGCAAAGACCCTATTTTCAAATAAGGTCACGTTCACAGGTATCCAGGTTAGGACTCCAACATACCATTTGGGGAAACAATTCAACACATAATATCACTCGTTCTTTCCTTGGGCTCCCTTTTGTTTTCTGGGCTTCAAGTTTTCACATGTAGTCATTCCTTGTTCTTTTATCCATCGTTTCAACCAGAAAACATCTAGTGATGGCCTTCTGTGACTGTGCATTGTGACTAAAGCATTGCACTGAATTACTGCTTCATACAAGCAGGCAGGGAGCCAGCCCTTATGAATCTTCCAGTTGAAGGACAGAGGGAGACAAAAACAAGCCAGCCAATGGATGAAAAAATCTCAGACTGGACTTTGGAGGAAAGCTTGAGACAGGGCAGGAGGGTGGAGGTGAGACTCCAGGGTAGCCAGGGAAGGTTTCTCTGATTTATTTACATCTGAAATGAGACTTAAAGAATGAGAAGTCACGTCCATGGTGAGCTAGAGAATAGTGCCCCAGACCAAAGGAAGGGCAAGTGCCAAGGCCCTGAGGCAGGAACCTACTGGCACACTTGAGGAGCAGAATGATGACTGGTGTGGCCTGAAAGTTGGAGTAAGGCAAGAGACAGATTTGGAGATTCAGGTAGAAACCAGATCTTGCAGGGCTGTAGAGAAGAGTTTGAATTTGAAGTCAGGCTAACAGCTGACCAACATACATTCCTCTCAGACCAACAGCATGCTGATAGTACTCATTACAGTTTTCAGCATCTCCTCTCTGCCGGCCATGCAGCTGGCACTTCTCACATATGCCATTTTATAGTCACCACATTCCTGAAAAGGAGAGGTCCTGGGAGTTCTCAGAGCAAATGTGTTACTAATATTTATAGAGCACGTAACCTACTGCAGACAAAATACATGCCGCCCGGGGTGTGTTGATGATCCCTGCCCTCGGGATGTGTCCAGTTTAGTAAAAACATCTGTTAATAGATGACCAGTTAGTAGCTGAGTGACAGGGCTGCAGACTCCCAGCCTCTCTGGGCTTCAGTGTCCTCCACGCATCAAGGGGGGAAGGAAGGCATAATTCCCTCTTCGCAGGATGGGGATGAAGATTGGAAGAGGTACCAGGTGAGAAGGGCCCGCGCCACGAAGATGCTCAGTCTCTGGAAGTTGTTATGCAAGCCTTGCTGGCGCTGTGAGTGACAGCTGTCCC
This sequence comes from Camelus ferus, assembly GCF_009834535.1. Classification (NCBI taxonomy): domain Eukaryota; kingdom Metazoa; phylum Chordata; class Mammalia; order Artiodactyla; family Camelidae; genus Camelus; species Camelus ferus. Next base: position 33,035,168 of record NC_045712.1, on the reverse strand, counting down.
CAGCGCACACAGCCTGCGAGCGACGGCAAGACCCCTCGGGAAAGGGGAGGCGGGAAAAGACGTGAAGGGGAGGGTGAGCTGAACCTGAGAGCTCATCGGGCATTCCTCAGGCAGGCAAGGAAGAGGATGGCAGAAATCCAATTTCCCTTAAGCCTGACGCGTGAGAATCTTTATTATTAAACTCAAGTGTGAGGAACCAACGTACCTGCGGTTTTGATGGAAAGAGCCGTCACTAATTTGACGTCTCAACCTGGCATAACACTTGGGAAGACATGCATGAGGGACCAGTTATCAGTCAGAGTTCTGCATATAATTTTAGTAAAAATGAGAATCACGGAGTAAATATGGGCCCATTCAAGGCCTTTCTGTTTCCAACAATGTGGTATTGTCTTTGCTTTGCTTTTTAAAAACAGGCATACATCAACTTGCCCTCTAGTGACAATAGTTTGTATTTCACTCAGGCTCAGAAAACAGGCTGCCTGCTGGCTCTTCCAACAAATTTTCTTTGCATAAGACGGAGGCCCACTGTGAGTGTAACTCAGCCAAAGTGTAGGAAACAGTGACCTCTGTGAGGTGACTTTACTGTGGGCTAGTGTGGTCCCTGCAGATGACAGGAGCCCATCTCACAGGCGGATAATAGCCCCAGACTTGGGCAGGGTCTCCTGTCCTCGGAATGAGCTGTTCCCCACCCTCCCACTAGAATGTAAGCTCCATGAGGGTGGGGATCCTGTTCGCGTCACCCTCGATGCCCGGAGTGCAGAACGGTGCCTGGTTTATAGCAGGCACTTAGTAGACGTGCCGGAGGAATGGATGGACAGTCCCGAGTGTGGAGGTTGAAAGCCATCATGTTATGAAGACCCCCAGTGTGCAGTCAGGCACTTAGCAGGTGCCTGAGTGCCCGAGGCTGCCCTTCCTTCTCTGGCTCTTATCACCTACTTTTTATTTTGTCTTAGGCTTATTTCTCTGTGCTGTTTTCTTGTGATGCTCTCTTTGGTCATTTTGAGCAGAAGTTTGGAAGAGGCATAGAAAAGAGAGTTAAGGATGGGGCAGTTTTATGTCTGAAAGACAAGGAGATCCTTAGCAGCCCCTTCCTTCTGGTTGATGGCATTTCATGCTTAATCCTTTCCTGTAAACCATCATTTGTTTCTCTCCATAGGGTACTTTGGGGCTAAATCATGTGCATCTGGTGTGTGTTGAAACCTGGAAATCTAATTGGGTCTGTCTGGTATCTTTCCACTGTTGGCTCATTTCACTCAGCAACATGCTAGGTTTTCAGGAAGGATGTTAACTGATTTTTTTTTCCAGTCACCAATCATCACTGTTTTGTTCCTTTCTCCCCTGGGTGTATCGCTCACTTCTGCTTTGAAAGGCAGGATCTGGGAGACCACAGAGATGAAAGAAATGTGACCACCCTTTTCCCTGCTGATGGCTCAATGTGCTCACTGCTAACAGTTGAAAAAAATCTCATCATCATGAAGTGCCTTTTAGGATTGTTCACGCTGTGGGATAAGGGAAAGCCAAGGAGAGGAAGGGGCAGTTCTTAAAGTGTTTTTTAAAAGTCCTAAAAGTCTAAATCCTTCCTTAAGCAGTAACCCTCTTGGAGAAAAGAGAACATATCTTGAAGGTTCCTGCCCAGCATCTAAACCCGTCAGAGTTCTATCAAGTCGGAGATAATGGAGAATAGATATCTAGCCTTTGAGAGGTAGGGGCAAAGAATGGATATTGATTTATTTTTTTGATCCATGATGTTCTCCAGCTCAGAAACAAGTAATGCTTCCCAGTAGGCAGAGCGTGAAGTCTAAACTTCTTAACCTTGCATTTAAAGGCTTCTGGAACCAAGTACCAATCCATCTTTTTGACCCTATCTTCTTATATCCTCCCCATGGCGTTCGAGTCAAACTGTCCTCCCCACTGGCCTCCACCTTTGCATTGTGCTTTCAAAAGTTAATTACATTTTTTCTGGCTAGGGAAGGATTTTGACTAATGGAGAAGAAATCTGAAAAGTACAAGACAGAAGATAGCATGCATAGTTCTATTCGGAATTAATCCTTACTGGTGATTGTCCTGTTAACTTCCAGGTTTAAAAAGAATACACATCTGTATATAATTACTAGGTTTATAATTTTTTTAATTACAAAAGTGATATAGAAAAATTGCAAAAATTATATAGGAGATATAGACTGCAAAAGAGAAAGAATATTAACAGATAAAACAAAGTTTTCTTTTGTTTTTTAACTTACCCTTGCCAATCTTGATTCCCTCTTACCTTCCCCAGAAATAACCACTATTTTGGTTTTATTGTATATCGTTAACTTAATAATGTATGCTATTATTCTGTGTAAATTTTAGTTCACATAAGTAGCATCATACAGGGTATATAATCCTGTAATTTTCTTTTTTCCCTGAACTGTCGTTGCTGAGATCCAGCCACGTTGTTCCAAGTAGTTCAAATTCATAGCCCTTAACTGCTACTCCCCACTGTCCGACTGTTTATCCATTCACCTGCTGGTAGGTAGTTGGGCTGTTTTCTCTTTTTAGCAAAGCTGCAGAGAAAATGACTGTGATTTTTCGTGCGCCTGTGCACATATGTCTCTAGTGTGCCCAGGAGGGGTCCTGCAGGGTCATTGTATCTGCATGCTCTTGGTGATCACGGAAACTGCTGAATTTCCCTATTCTTTTCCTAATCTACACGCCCAAATAGTGGGCAGAGACATAGAGTTCTCAGATACATTGTTTCTCTCTTCCCTTAAATTTCACAAGCCTAGGGTTCCCTTGATCCTTCTCTCCCCTTGTGGAAACTCAATCTGTTCAAGATTCAGTTGCGCTAATGTGGATTAGATAGCCCTCCCAGTTGACATTTACTGTAGATTTGGCCTAGTCTTGTGCTTGTTCGTGTCTCTGCCAGAGGGAGTTAAGTCAGTGTAGAGGGCACAGAACACACTCCTTTGTGTTCCGTAGCGCTCAGCCTTATCTCTGGTCCACAGTGAGAGCCGAACAGAGCAAAGTCTAGTCTTGCTTGAAGTTTAGACTCTTAAATCAGTTGAATGATGAACATTCAGGAGACTCAAAACCACTCAACTCAAAAAAAAATTGCTCGTAATATGCTATCTCTAAATAAGTGACTCAGCCCGTTTTTTCTGGCAGTGTTACATCTAATCAGTGCGCCTTTGCTTGATCAACAAACAGGTAAAGGCGATGGACCCTGTATGTTATAAACATATACCATTGATTTTAAACACATCTCACTTTGCATGCGAGAGATGTGTGTTCCTGTTGTGACAGGTGTGCGGGAAGTTGAAATGAGGGTGGATATAGCAGATACACACTCTCATCTCCTTCTATTGGGACTTTTATGCTCATTGGCTGGATCAGAAGAGATCACCTGCGCTACGTCAAGTCCCTCCCCTCCCCCCCCACATGCCCCCAAACTCGCACCTGTCCATGGTGTGCTTTGTGACGTGACCTCACTGAACGTGGTAAATAACACTTGGAGGCGGCAGATCAGCAGCGTGACTGGGGCAGATAAGCTCCTGCCCCCTTGGTGCTGCCCGCGCCCCCTCCCCACCGCCCCCGAGACAAAAGGATGAGACGGACTCCAGCAAATACGGCAATAGGGTAGCTTTCCTGTAATCAGTCTCCTAATACTCCCTGGGATGTGACAGAAGTAATTAGGTCCCAAACAGTTTTCTAAAGTTCCTTTTCACTCTACTGTTGCGGAGACCATTTTATTTAAAAACTCAAGGACGCAGCCTTGGTGGGAAGTTAGTAATAGCGGAAAAAACTGCCCTGGATATGTACTGGCTTATTCCTCTGGGCCTCAGACACTTGTAGGCCTAATTTATTCTCAGCGTGCAGGTGAGATCACTCACTGATTGTGTTAAAGTATGGGTTTTATTTTTGTTTAGGTATGGCAAGGCCAATAGATCAGGAGATGATAGAAAACGCAGTTGTTTACTCTCAGGGCTCCCTATGCCCTGGGGGTCCACGGGGCAGGAAGGAAGTCTGGGAGGAATCGGTCAGGAGGCAGAAGGAATGGGGGAAACGTGAGCAAGAGCCTTTCTTGTGATTTTGGGGGGAGGAAGGGGTGAGACAGCGTAGCCAGGATTAGGAATAATTCCACTGGGCTCTGGAGTGTAGGGGCTGTCCCTAGTCATCTGGTTCCTGCCCTGGAGTGACCAGGACAAATGGATGGTGGCCTGTAGGGTGAGAGCCTAGTTAAAAAAAAAAAACGTTGGGCTGTGGGCTGTGGATGGTTTGGTTGGCATATGAAAAGCAAGCTTGCAGGGCAGCAAGGTTCCGCCTGTCCGAGCAGTAGAATACAGAAAGTTAAATGCATGCCGAAGACAGCGATGTTCTCCATGGTCGTATTTCCCTAGGCGTGACTCGGTCTCAGGTGTCTACATATGATATTTTGTGCCCTTCCATGAAGGATATAATAAACTGTCCAAAAAGGGAGTAAATAAAATGCCACAAATTGAGAATCAACAATGGAAGTAAAGGCTGCTGGGAGCAGACAGACACCCGGATTCCTACAGGTGTCCTGCCGGTCTGTTCCTGTTCAAGCTGTCCTCTAGACAGACCTTACTTACAATGGTATTATTACTAGTGGCTTAATCTCTGTTTTTATGCAAATTTGTTGCCTCTCTCAGAGAAGATAGTGACATTTTGAATGTAAAACCAACTGATCTTTGCCCTCAAACTGACTTCCTCTCCTAGGGGCCAAAGATTTGTGAAAATGGCATGACCATGTGCCTGGGGAGCCAACCCAGTGATTTGAGAGACACCTTTGACCTTCCCGCACTAAGTACTGACTCTCTTGTCCTGAAATCTTTCTCATATCTACGTCTGACTCCATTTCCCCTCCCTTGGCTGAGTTACTGCAACTTCTAGACAATCCTTTATCTTCTCAAGAAAAAAAAAAAAAAAAAAACAGATATCTCCACAATCATGAATAAAATGAGAACAGGAGTTTCAACCCTAAGGAAATTAATAAGATGATAAGGAAATGTTATAAATTTCTTTGATGCTAACAAATTAGACGATTTAAAGAAAATAGATAAATTCCTAGACAGACATAATTAACAAAATGTCTCACAAAATGGAAGGTCTGAATTGATCCACATCAAATAGAGACATTGCATTATAAATTTGACCAAGAATAATAATTAAAAAAAACTCTTCACAAATAAAAAGTCCAGGCCCAAGTGGCTTTCCTGTTGAACTCTACCATTTTGTTCTTTCTTAAGGAAGAATCCTAATCCAGTGTAAACTTCATAAAAAAAAAAGAGGAGGGAATGTGTCTCCAACCATTTTATGATGCCAATGCTATGGCAACAAAACCAAAGACATTTATAAGAGTTAAAAAAAAAAAAAAGGCCAATATTCCTCATGAACAGAGACATAAAATTATTAGCAAAATTATCAAATCATATCTACCAGTATATAAAAAGGACTATATGCAATGAATAAATAGATTATTCTCAGGAATTCAAGGTGGTTTTAAAATCTGAAAATCGCCTAATGTAATACACCATATTGACAGACTAAAGGACAAAAACACATGATCATCTCGATACATGCAGGGGAAGCACTTGAAAAAACCTAACACCCAACATAAGAGAAGAGAAATTCTCAACAAATTTAGAAGGGAAGTTCTTCAAACTGATAGAGTATCTGTGGAAAGACCACAGCTATCATGATTTTTAATGATGAAAGAACAAATCCTTTCTTTCAAACAAGGCTATTCACTCTCACCACTTCTACTAAACAATGTGCTGGAGGCTCTAGTCAATGCAAACAGGTGAGAAAAATAAATTAAAGCGATACAGATTGTAAAGAAAGAAATAAAACTATCATTATTTGCAGATGGCATAATTTTGTATGTAAAGAAATCCTAAGGAATCTACCAGATGTCTATAATGAATAAGCAAGCTTAGCAAGGTAGCAATTCAATTCAGAATGAACAAAATAAATAGAAATAAGTTTAATAAAAGAAGTGCAAAAAACAGTACACTGAAAACTACAGAACATTGCTGAAAGAAATTAAAGATGCAAATCAGTAGAGACATATCATGCTTATGGAATGAAGTACTCAATATTGTCAACTCGTAGAGTCTCAGATTCATCTGTAGATTCAGTGCAATCAATCAAAATCCCATCAGGCTGTTTCTGACTAGGGTAGGTCTTGGAGTTGAGTCTTCTTGGTCAAACTTAATAGGTATCTTGTAGGCTCTTTTAACGTGTAGATTCAAATCTTCTGATATTTCTGGAAAGACTTCTTATGGTATAATTTTAAACGTTCATTAATCCTCACAGTGGCTATAGGAGATGGAGTTTTTCTGCCATTTTACAGAAGACATGTGGGTGCCACATAATCCTCAATCCAGAAGCAGGATATGTCTCTGTTTAACTATGGTGGTATTGTGTGCAAAACAAACCTATCCAGGGGATAAAATAGCATAGAATAGAACACACACACACACACACAGAGACAGCAAAACTGGGGAAATCTCAAAATCCTGGTGGAGACACTACACAAGAGATTATAAATGTTACTACTGGGGAATATTGGGCAAAAGGTACAGAAGATTTCTGTATCCTTTTTTATGACTGTGTGTATACCTACAGTTATCTTGGATTTCAAAAAAACTCCCCCCAGATGCACAGGTTCAGATTCTCTCCTCCTCCAGTGATCCTGGGCCGCTTTGTGCTTTGCTGGCTTTTCAGGTGACTTCCAAAACTCATCGAAATGTGAGCCACTGAGCTAAGTACTGGTTGGGGGTGCAGTGGAAGAAAGTATCCCAGGTAGGAAGATGGCCTTGGAAGGCCCAAGGACAAGAACTTGGCGGATTGAAGACACACGAAAAAGCCGTTATGACTGATGACTGAAGATTAGGCTGGAGGAATGGGTTGCAGCCAATTTGGGAGCCTGATAAACTCTTTATGGGGCAATACTCATCTCTGAAAAGCTTAAAAAAAATTCTCATGGTCACATCCTCCCGCTGGAGATTCTCAGTCAGTTGGAGTAGAGTGGAGCTGGGGCATCATTTTTTTAAGACTATTTTTTAAGAGCAGTTCTTACTTTTACAACCAAATTTAGAGGGCAATATAATAATTTCCCATACTTCCCCTGCGTCTCACATGCATGGCCTCCCCCATTATCAGCATCCTCACTGTGTCTCACCGCCAGAATCGGACATTTCTTACCAAAGGTGAAACTGCATTGACACACTGTAGTTGTCCGAAGCCCAGAGTTTACCCTGGGGCTCCTTCTTGGTATTACACTGTCTGAGTTTGGATGAATGTCTGCACGTAAGCAGCATAATAGTACTATACGGAGTATTTCCCTGCCCAAAAAACCCTCTGCGTTCCACTTACTCATTACTCTCCCACTCCCAACTTTTGGAAACTACTATTTTTTTTTTCTCCATAGTTTTGCCTTTTCCAGAATGTCATATAGTTAAAATTATACAGTATGTAGCCTTGTAAGAGTGGCTTCTTGCACTAAGTAGTATGGATTTAGGGTTTCTCCCTGTATTTTCATGGCTTGGTAACTCTTTCCTTTCCAGCACTGAGTAGTATTCCATTGTCTGTGTTGCACAGTTTGCTTATCCAGTCACCTACTAAAGAACATTTTGGTGACTTCCATGTTTTGGCAATTATGAATAACGCTGCCATATACATCTCTGTTTAGGTTTTTGTGTGGACTGTAGTTTTCAGCTTCTTTGGGTAAATACCAAGAAGCGTGATTGCTGGATCATATAAGAGAATGCTTAGTTTTATAAGAAGCTGCCAAACTGTCTTCCTAAACGGCTGTAGTATTTTGCATCTTCACCAGCAATGATGGAGAGTTCTTATTGCTCCACATCCTGTCCAGCACTTGATGTTGTCAGTGTCCTGGATTTTGGCCATCCTACTACGTGTGCAGCGGTATCTCAATGTTTTCATTTGCATTTCCCTAATGATGTATAATGTGGAGCATCTTTTCATATGCTTATTTTCCATCTGTATATCTTTTTTCATAAGGTGTGTGTTAAGATGCTTGATTTGTTTTTTATAAGGTTTTTTTGTTTTCTTACTGTTAAGCTTTAAATGTTGTTTGTGTATTTTGGATACCAGTCGTTTTCATATCTTTATTTTGAAAATGTTTTTTCCCAGTCTGTGGCTTATCTTCTAGTTCTCTTGATACTGTCTTTCACAGAGCAGACATTTTTAATTTTAATGAAATCTGCGTTATCAGTTATTAGTTTCATGGATCTTGTCTTTGATGTTGTGTCTTAAAAGGCATCACCATACCCGCAGTCACTCACGTTTTCTCCTATGTTGTCTAATAGGAGTTTCGCATTTTACCTTGAATTCTATGATCCATTTGGGGTTAATTTCTGTGAAGGGTTTGAGGTCTGTGTCTAGGTTTATCTTTTTGTATGTGAATGTCCAGCTGTACTAGCACCATTTGTTGCAGAGACTGGCTTTGCTCCCTTGTATTGCTTTTGCTGCTTCATCAAAGATTAGTTATCTCTAGTTATGGGGTCTATTTCTCGACTCTAGTTGGGTTGTGTTTTTTGATGCACTCTGGCAATCTCTGTCTTTTAATTGGTACATTTAAACCATTGGTGTTCAGATCACTTTTATGGATATAGTTGGATTAATATCAACCATATTCGTTACTGTTTTTATTTGTGGCCCTTATTTTTTTGTTCCTATTTTTGTCTTCTCCTTTTCTGCATTTTGTGGTTTTAATTGAGCATTTTGTACAAATGTGTTTTCTTTCTTTTCCAAGCATATTGTTTATCCTTCATTTTTTACTTTGTTTAGTGGATGTCCTACAGTTCGCAATGTACCTTTACATCTAGTCCAAGCCCATGTTCAAATAACAGTATAGCACTGCACAGGAAGAATGAGTACCACCTAATAACAAAAATGATGCTAACTCCTCCCTTCTGCCCCTGCATCATTGCTGCCTTTCATCTCACTTATGTGTAAACTTACATAAGGATATATATACACATACATATACATATATATATGCACACACACACAAGATATATGCATGAGGAAAGCATACACGATCAAACACATTGTTGGTGGTGTTATTTTGAACAAACTGTTTTCTGTTAGTTCAGTTAAGAACAATTGTTCCTTCTTAGATGTTTTACTTTTCTGTATGTTGATCTGAATTTCTGATATATATTATTTTCCTTCTTCCTAAACTTCTTTGAATATTTCTTGCAAGTCAGGTCTACTGGCAACAGATTTCCTTAATTTTTGTTTGTATGGGAAAGTCCATATTTCTCCTTCACTTTCAAAGAATAATTTCACAGGGCACAGAATTCTGTGTCAGTGTTTTTTTTTTTTTTTCTTTCAACATTGTGAATATTTCATTCCGCTCTCTTCTTTCTTGCAAGGTTTGAGACGTCAGATGTAACTTGCACCTTTGTTCTATAGGTATTCTTTTTTTCTCCTCTGGCTTCTTTTGGAATTTTTTTTCTTTATTTTTGATTTTCTATAGTTTGGAGATGATATATGCCTAGGTGTATAATTTTGTTAGTTTGTTCTGTTTTGCAGCTGTTCTGTTTAGTGTTTCCCGAGCTTCCTGGCTCTGTGTTTGGTGTCTGCCATTCATCTAGGGGAAATTCTCAGTTGTTACTGCTTCAGATATTCCTTCTGTTCCTTTCTCTCTTTCTTCTTCTTCTGGTATTCCCATTATGCGTATATTCCACATTTTGTAATTGTCCCACACTCCTTGGATATACTGTTCTGTTTTTTCAGTCTTTATTCTCCTTGCTTTTTAGTTTTCAAGGATTCTGTTGCTGTATCCTTCAGCGCAGAGGTTACTTCCTCAGCTGTGTCCCATTTCATAATGAGCCCATTAAAGGCATTCTTTGTGTCTGTTACAGTGTTTTTATTTCTAGCCTTTCTTTTTGGCTCTTTCTAAGGATTTCCATTTCTATACTTACATTGCCCACCTCTTTTGTTACATGGTGTCTACTTTATCCATTAGAGCCCTTAGCATGTTCATTATAGTTGTCTTACAGACCTGGTCTGATGATTCCAGCCTCCCTGCCAAGTTTGGTTCTGAGGCTTGCTCTGTGTCTTCACACTGGGTCTTTTGCCCTTTGGTATGCCTTATAATGTTTTCTCTATAGCCGGACGTGATACACCAGGTAAAAGAAACTGCTGTAAAGAGACTTTCAGTAAAGTGATGGTAACCTGTGGGGGCAGGAAGCTTTCTGTGGTCCCGCGTTTAGGGGGTCTCAGTCTCTTAGCCTGTGCCTCTGGGCTGCGCGCTTCACAAGGGTGTCTCAGCTTTTTCCGCCCCTTAGGTGGGACAGGATGGATAGCATGGGCTGGAGGTGGTTTTTTCCCTCTCCTGGGTCAGTCAAAGCCTGATGATATCCCAGCAGGCTTTGCTCTGGTTAATTAGTTCCCCCTGTGGGCAGACCATTTACAGAAAGCCGAGTGCTCCGGTGTGCTTCAGAACTGTAGCTTTCCTGCTCGCCTTGCCACTCGCCTGAGGGCTTTTCTCTGACATTTACCGGGGAACCTAGTCCAGCCCTGCAAGGTAAATATTGCAATATTGTTGGGCTCCTGTGACTGGGTCCCCACTGGGGTTTTAACTCTCGGGGTTGTCCATACTGAGCCTCCAACAATCTGTGAACTAGTTTAGGCTTTCCTACCCTGGCGTCTTATTTATACGCAAACCCCACATCATTCTACCGTTGATCCAGAGTAGAAGTCCAATGAAAAGGGCAAAGGAAAAGCATTGAAAAATTTTGACTAGGGACATGACTTAATCGGATTTTTGTTTTAAATCCACTCTGGCTTTAGGGAGAAAATGGACTGGATGAAGATGGAGAACAAAGAAGGAGCTGGGAGGCCACTGCCGACATTGAGGTGAGTGGTCCTGGTGGGGTCTTACGAAGGGGGAAAGCTGACAGGATGAACGCGTGAATTTTTAGTTCTGTAACTGGCAAGACCTTGTAACTGATTGGAATGAGACTGCAGGACAGGAGTGTTTTGAGACCCAAGGGCCAGAATGTGGAGAAATGCGACAGTCAAATGATTCTAAAGTCGATCGTGGTGCTTGATTGATCAGTGAGGAAAGTAGTGAGAAAGATCTCCCCGTGATCAGCAAAGTCCAGAATTAAATCAGTGGGACCAGAAGCCACCGAGGCGGCTTCAGACTCTTCAGCCAGAAGGCAACACAGGTGCTTTAGGGACTTGATCCTGTAGCCTTCCCTAAATCAGCGGGGGGGGGGGGGGGGGGGGGAGGTCACAACGCGGTGTAAGTGCTCAGTTACTGGCGAGGCTTGTTAAGAGGTGGGATGCTCGGTGAGACGGAGAGAAGGTAATTAGGAGAGGGAAGACTGAGAAGGAAGGGCACTGTGAGGAGGCTAATTAGAACAGCGAAGGTGTCGAGTAATTATAGGCCAGAATTAGCGTGATAGCAGTGGGGCTGGAAAGAAGGGGGTCATTACAAGTCAAGTTAGAAGGGAAGAATCAACAGGGCCAGATGGCTGACTGGAAGTAGAGAGTCGTGGAGGAGCAGGCCCGGAGCCAAGAGGACATAGAACAATAGTAGGAACGGGGCTGGGAATAGGGGATAAATGGGGAGCAGGTTTTGGTGGAAAGATGAGGGGTTTGGTGTGGAGCATGTTCCATTGGAGGTCGTGGCGGCTAAAAGGAAGCGTCCATTCAGGTGGCAGCTGGAGAGAGAGGCATGGGGAGGTTGTCAGAGGATGTCCTCGAGCCACCAGCCAAGGCCAAGGGACACCCCAGTGAGACTCCATGTGTTTGCTCTTTGTGTTCAGCGTTGGCTGGTGCACCGTGAACTGGAGTAGGGCAGGCTCACCAAGATAAACCAGGATGAACCTATGTTATTACACTTCTGAGCAGAAAAATTAGAGGCTGGCATTTGTAATGTAGTGAATTTGGCTGTGGTGAAGGAATATTAAGGCAAGTGCCAAAGAACTCTGGATGCCGACGGGGTGGGGGCGGGGCTGGTTTATGGTACTTCTGCTCACCTGTTACTGATTGCAGCATTGATTCTTCATTTCGGGGGGGGGGGGGTTGGCAAACTATAGCCAGTGGACCCAATCTACTGTTTTGGTAAATGAAGTGTTATTACAACACAGTCCCACCTGTTCATTTACATAATCTGTGTGACTTCTTTTGTGCTGTAACAGCAGAGTTGATGAGATTAAATAGAGACACATGGGCAGCAAACCTACAGTGTCTACTACCTGGCCCTTAGCAGAAAATACTTGTTGACCCTTCCTCTAGTTCATCAGTGTCTGCCCCGCTTTGTGGCTCAGAGTCTTGAACAACCCTACCGACCACCTCCACCACCAACACCTCGCTATCCATCTGTTCATTCTCAACCAACACATCCTTTGTTATCAACAAGCCCATTTAAAGTTCTCTGCAGGTTTGTCGGCAGCTTTAAGTGAGTAGGCCGTGGGACCCAGGCCAAAGGTCACAATAACGTGCATGTGTATGAGGTAAGAAGTAAATGTACGCATGCGCCGATAGTATGAGTCTGCATTATGAACAGTACGCATGCGCGGACAAGATATATTGAAAACAAATGCGCCACGCCGGGTCGCGCCATCTTGCTGTTTCGCTCCATGTGGGCGCCTCACGCAGTCCGTTTCGCGGCATGTTGGCTCCTCGCGCCTTTTTCCAGTTGGGCAGCTCACCTCGAATCCCTCTCCAGGCCCCTCGGCTGACAAGGTTCCATCGCCTGACAGGCGTGCATGGAGCAAGGCGCTCCCCTCCAGCATTCACCCATCCTTTCCCTGTTTGAGTGGGATTGACCCCAGTCCTTTGTCATCGTTACTAATTAAAAAATCAGCTCTTTACCCACTCAAGTTCAACATTTGAGGAAAGTAGAGGAACGTTTTTTTTTTTCTTGCCTCCTCTATGCATGTGGAAGGGTCTAACCCAGGAGCTGCTTAGAGAATCCAAACAGAGAAGGGGGAGGGAAATGTTGGAAGAATTTTAGGGAAACTAAACCATGATTTCTAAACCCTCAGAAACCTGAGATTGACCAGAACCCTGCCGAGCTTCAGGGCATTATGGTTCAATGAACAAATAACCGTGTGGTCATTGAAGTCCGCTTGAACTGGGCACACAGCTACAGACAACACAGTGAGTCTCAGTGACTGATCCTAATGTAGTTACTTGTCATTTTCCCTGCGTGATGAGGCAGGGGGAGCCAAATCCCCAAGCCAGTGGCCAGCAGGGGAGCTTGTGGCAGCTTCTCCACCTGGAGCCATCCTCTCCATGCTTTTCCTGGGTTCGGCTCTCGTACCATCTGCTTTGGCCTCCATCCCTTCATTACTGCTTAGAGTTGCTGCTGGCCCCCATCCCGCTGCAGCATGGATGCTGGGCTTTGTTGTGGTCAGTGTTTGGATGTTCTTCCTGTAGGTTGGTCCTGTTGAACAGTTTAGCAACAGCCTTCACTGTTCAGGTACTTGGTCCTTGTATGCAATTAAAATATATTTGTTCATGGTACTGTGGTTTGTAAGGCGCTACAACTAACCCCACAAAGCCTAAAATACTTATTGCCTAGCCCTTCACAGGAGAAGTATTCTGACTTCTTCTCTGAGCCGTTCCTAGCATAAACCTGTGGAGTCCGCGTGACAGTGCCATTTTACTGATGAAGAAATAGAGGCTCAGAGAGAAACTCTCCCCCAAATGGTGCATGCCGTTGAGATGAGATCCCTGTGGAGGTCTGTCGTCCTCCAAAATGTATCTTGCCTGTACTTTTTATTATACCAGGTGAATTTGGCTAATTGTGTGGATCATACTTTACTGAAGTAATAGAGTGGATTATAAAATGATTTTTTTTCTCCCTAAAGCAAAATAAAGTGACATTTTAAAACCAAATAATGAGAACTGGTCCCTTCAGGATAATTACATACAATGGCATATTTACTTTTAAAAGTAAATCATGTTTTACGGCAATTTCTAACTTAATGAAATGATTATACCACTAGCTCAGTGGATTTTATTACCCCATGCTTTTTGCAGGACACCTGAGACTTGTAGGCAATGAACGAATTGATCGCCCACTCGCCCAGTGGGCATTTGAGGCCAGAGCCTGGATTCCCCTCAGACATAGCCGTATGTTTGCACATTGTGCTAATGTCCCAGTCCTTCACTCAAGCAGGTGTTCTGTGTTGGTTGAAAATCTTCCAGTTTGATCCTGTAACTCCACGGATCTCGGTTTTTATGGTGTGTCCCAATCATATGGGAGTCCTTCAAAAGCAAAGACCTAAGCCCAAGTCCCATCCCCCCAGATTAATAAATTGCTCTTTTCCTGTATGTAGGCAGTGCAGAGAAACTCTGAGAAGAACACTTTTGCCAACGACTTGCTGTTTGAGGACACGTACCCATGGGTTATGGTCTCCCTGGCAGGAGGCAAAGTTAAAAATTCCTGACTTAAATGAGCAAAAAGGGAATTGCATATGTTATCTCGAGGGTTTTATTTCCTGCTCTGTGCAGCCATTTCTTTTTTTTTCCTCATCAGCTGGTCCACAGTCACTTGAGGATCTTCAGGAGAAAGGAAAGGCCAGAGAGTATAGGTTAGTCATGTAAATTACATGTATCAGCTGTCAGTTATCTGGGGAGGGAGAAAAGGGTGCATAGTCCAAACTCAGAAGTGAAAAATCAGATCTTTATTGTTTATTAGATACAAAGCAGCTGCTTCAGAATTAGTAGCTGTCCTTGCTAAACTGCAGATTTTGGGCTCTATCCCAGTTATACAGGATCAGAGTTTTCAGGGAGGAGGCCTGGGGAATCTATGTGTTTTAAATGCTGTGCAGGTGTTTTTTTACGTACACTAAGTTATGAGGATGGAGTGTATAAGTCATATATTTCCACTGATGTTTAAATGTTGCCATGTTGAAAGAGAGAGGGTAGGGGAAAGGGACACACAGACATGGTCAGCTGGCAGGATGGTCCATTCATGTTTACCATATGTTGTGTACACACGTTTAGTTACAGAGGAGTGTATGTGCACACACATGAATGTTTCATATGGTCAAGCACAAGTGCCCCTTAGACATGTGCCCTTGCCCTCCCTCTGCATACAACAAGCTCTTAATCTGTCTGACTCTTATGTCATTCAAGCCTCAGCTCAAATGTCACTCCTCCAGAAAGATCTATCTTGACTCTTACAGCAGATTTGCGGCAAAAGTGTCTTTAATCCTATTCCTCTTTGTATCTATGCCTTTTGCAATGCACCTTCTTTCATTAAGAAGTGAGTCTCTTGCCCCTCTCCTTAAATTTGGGCTGGCTAAGTAAATTTACTTTGACCAATAGAATGCAACCAAAGTCCCAAAGTGTTAGTTATAAACCTCAAGGGGCCTTGCTTGCTTCTCTCATACCGTCAGAACCCTGTCCCTACCACATAAATAAGCCCAGGCTAGCCTGCGGGATGATGAGAACCACATGGCCCAGTCACCTCGTCATCTCAGCCGACAGTCAGACATGTGAGTTGAAGCTGTTCCATACCAGCCAGCTACCAGCTGGTCCCTTACCTGACTGTAAATTCATAAGTGAGCCCAAACAAGATCAATTCTACCAGGTCTAGATCCACAGAACTGCTTAG